>NW_022990274.1:2981118-3183618 GCF_902827175.1 Gymnodraco acuticeps
CGACTCAAGGTCTAAATGATGAATACTGTAGATGTGTGTACACAGCTTGAATATGCCTCTACTTACTTTAATGTGTATTGTAGGCTTTTAAGGGGGTTTTCGGACCTTATTTCACTATACAGTACTTCTGTGTTTAGGATGGCAGTCCAAATAAGTACATAAAAACGTGTTCACTATTTCTATAAATTATTGTGTTTTTATCCACATGCATATTTCTACATCAAAACAACGACTCATTTAACCGCTGTGTAAACTCCAGACATGGAAATGTAATGACTTTTAGGTTTTGCCCAGTTTGTTTATGACTTGCTAATGCCAGTGTTGATTTATGCCTGCAGAGGCCTTTTATGAATATTGAATATAGGAGTATTTGTGCAGCAGTGATTAATGCTTGCAGGAGTCTGAGAATGTATCGATATCCTATCCGTAGATTCCAAATTCCCAAGAGGAGTGAACCTGATAATCATGGCTTACATAATCTCTTCTCCAACATTTCCCATATTTAACTGTCGATGTGTGTGGAAAACAATTTTGTGAAAAAAAGGGGAGTAAACGGAGAAAAAGATAAAGAAGGCAGAGGATAAGAGAGAGGGAGAGACTTTGGCGGGATTTCATGTGAAACCCACACCCGCCCATCCATCTGTCATTACATACACAAAGTGTCCGGGGTGAGTTATGGCAGTTACCTGTAAGATTCCCGCATGTTAACATACATTGAGTTCTAAGTTAATCATCTTGTTTTTGAGAAGTGCCAGCATGGTTGATTCTTAGTACAGGCTCGCCTCAGCTTGTCCACTTTCTCTCTGACAACATTATTTCCAACACTGAGGCACCACTAACACAGTACACACTTAATATAACCTAAAAGGACAGCAGCTATTACAGTGCAAGTTCCATAACAAATGTATAGTAAGAGTATCAAAGACTGGTCAATACATGTAGTATTGAAAGTTTCTTAGTACAAAACACTGTCATTATAAGGTGCATTTCTACCTGCCTTCACCCAAAGAATGGCCTTACAGGATGTGTTTACATGCAGCTTATAAAGAACCAAATGTATGTTTATTGTTATGCGGCAAGAACATAAATATATAGAGTATAAAGGCAATCAAAATCCAGGACTCCGATAATCACGTCCTGTGTAAAACCAAACATCATCACGTTGAGGTGTTAAGTACGGAACTACATTAATACGAAAGTGGTTTCTTAACCCAAAACATCCTCTTTCCGTAAGCCTCACCAAGTATTTTGCTTTCTAACCATAACCGAGAAGTGCCATTTTGAAATATTGACCATGTGTTTAAAAAGTCAACATTCAACATTGTCAATAATTGTTCTGATTAGTTTTGAACCTGCCACTCAGTCATGTGGTTAAAGGGTCCCTTTCACAAAAAGATGTGTTGGCCTATTGCATCAACACAGGGATGTCTGACCCTGTCCGTGCAGAATGATGTACGTGCTGTAGGTGTGAACACCCTAATTTGAATTTAACCTTTATAAATACATGATGATTTGAGACATCTATTTCTATATTCACTATCTAAGAAGCTAATCATTGTTGAACGTTCATAAGTGTAATCTAAAAAACTGGAAACCTGGATGTTTGGTATTTATTGGCTGTGGGGTTTTCACTGAGGGAAAAGTAGATGCATTTCCTCAGAGTTAGGAAAAACTATTTCAGACAAATCCAATATTTGTATCCTATATTCCCCTAAACATATCTAGAGAGGATCTTACTGTAATTATATTTCCCTGCTACACCCCACTGACTTGTCTTCTAATTATTCCTACCGTGTTTTCCGCTTATGTTCTCCTGTCTGACTTATCTGCCTGCATGTCCTAACACTGGTTCCTTGAGTCTCCTGCGACTGAACAGATGTCCAATGACATCATGTGGAAAAATGTTTCATCTTAACAACCTCTCTATGATACAAAATAGGGAGATGCTAACAGACTATTACTCACTATTCATAGAGGCTGGAGTTTTCCCCTGGTTCTCCAAGACATTACTGTGAACAGCACGTACACAGATGAAACATATATTCATCTTCTCACCGATCTCTAGAGAAGTACTTTCCTAATATTAAGAGTTGCTTTGGTACGGAATGATTTGAAATGGAATTAGCTTGGAAAACTTAAATTGGGTTGATTTAAATAAAGATGGCAAACCTTTATGATTGGAAATACACTGTAAAAACTGAAACGTTTACCTTAATTAAGCTCTGTCAACAGATTTCACATACATGTATTAGGTTAGTTGAAAGCAATCATTTTAAGTTTAATTAAGTTCAACTTAACATTTCATTCAAGTCAACATTTTAGTTTTTCCAGTGTACAGGTTCTTCAAGTATGAGCCATGTATTATACATCCCTTAACCCTTATGGCTGCCTTCTTCTCTCACCCCCCCTCCTCCCCCACCACTTGGCCTGGTGCCAGACAGTGAGAGCCATGCTAAATGTGTAAATTAGCGTGCTGGTAAATACCGGCTCTTAGCTGAAAGAGCCTGGTAAGGGAACGTGACCCCTGCTGTAACTCTGGAACAAAAGAAACAAGCCGTAGCTTCTCCCCTCTCCACGCTGTCCAACGAAGGCGGGGTGACAGAGAACAGCGCTCCGGTCGGCAGAAGGCCACTTTCTGAGTCCTGACCGTGGAGAAGAAACATGGCAGGGACACACAGAGGCTGTCAGTTATTCAAACACGAGCAGAATAACATGAAGTATGTGTTCTTCGGTATCTATTTATCCTTATGTTTATTTATCCATTACAGATTGATCTCTGTTTGGTTATTTGCTACCGCAGTGACGTCAATCTTAATCTTTTTACAGTACACACACACATTTGTTCCATGACGCTTTCATTTACCCACACGCAGAAGTCTACATGGCTGGTGCATACATTCCCTCCAATTAACTTTTCATGCACAATAAATAATCAATTTGATTGGCTCAATTGAGTGAAGCCATTGCTGTATTAACTGGATTAGCTGCACCCGTGCTTTATAGCCACGACTATGTATGCTCATGAAATAACCAGAAATTGGTCACGGCTTCTGATAGAATGGTCAATAAGTCTGGTTCAGGTCCATTGGCCGACTGGTGTCGCCCAAATTCGGCATGTAAAATGTTTGAAATGTTTCTATTGTATCTTCCAAGGTGTCCGAGTTCCTAAAATGTCTTGTGTCGTTCGACCAACAATATTTGCTCTTTTTATTTGAGAAAATGACAGAAAAGAACCTGGAAAATAGTTGGCTCTTCATGTTTAGTTGATTGTGGAGTAGATCATTCATTTATGGGCTAATCTCATAGCACATCAAGTATTCAAAGGCAGAGAAATGCACACAAAAAATTGCACCCACATGCCCTGTCATTCCTGAAGTGTTTATTTTCCTATTAAGCATAAATCAGTAGCAGTGAGACAGGGAACAGTGCTCAGAGACGTCCTTTCAGTCGTCTACATGTCCTGCAGTCCAATATGCTCAATCAATCTGATGTTCCACAACTTTCCCTGGGGGAAAAACAGAGACCATAACTCTCAAATAAACTGACAGAAGAAAAAAAAAGTAGATTTGAGGGGGTAGAAAGAGACAAGTTATAACAAAGAAAATGAGTGTTGACATTGAGATACTTTTAAATGATCTGTGTTCGTACAATAGATGCATCGATGACTCTAGATAAAGAAGCAGATAAACACAAAGTGATAGTGATACATTCCTTGTCGCTTTGATAACAACCCAATAAGTCCATTCAGATCCGCACACTGGCACACTTCACCATTACGGCGGCAGAAGAGCTTTCTGTTGCTGGTTACAGCTCGAAAATTGAATTCGCACACTGAATAGTTCTGCTGGGATGTGCCAGATGCAAGGAGCTGGATAAACATAAAAGCACTCAGGGCGGCCGTGTGTTTATATGCCAGCACAGAGGATTGGGGAAAGTTCCTTTAGCATTGCCCCACGCTCTTTTCCACGCTGGAAAACTAACCTGCGTTGCAATCAGAGTAGAACTAGAATGTGCTTTTTTCCGCTTCAATTTATCCCTGCATTGTTTGATTTTCCTACATTAACTTTGATCTATAGACATTAGCATTGCAGAGATCTTACTGCAGGTTGTTTACCCGAATAATGACTAACTTAATCATTTATGCAAGCCTCTACACCGTCATTAGCGAGGGTCATTATCAAATTCAAACCGGCAAGACTGACATTGGTTACATAACATGACTGTGTCTGGAGTGTGTCAGTGGCTAGCAGAAGGCTGAACTTCATGTGAACGCCATCCAACAAGCCAGAGACGTCTGACATGGACTTTTGTCAGCAGGAAATGGGCCCTTGTTTAATGCAGTTAACACAAGCATGTATGGAATGAAACAACACAATTATTCTTTATTATATTCCACTCCCGATAGCATCAACACACTCTTACTCACCAGGCCTCCTCCCCACGCACCACAGAGCACAGACAAAGGCTTTGTGTGGGTATTCATTTCAGGATTCAGAAGCCTTTGGTTACATTGGGTCCATGCTTTGCTTGATTCCAATGCAAAAATAAAAATGTTAAGGGTCTCGGCTAGTGGCATGTTCTGGTCTTGTCTTGGGATAACTTAAAAGTACACTTACATACAGTACATTATATCATGTGAGTTTTGCCCTCAGATACATCCAAACCTATCTTTTTAAATTACTTATACTTGGATGATAAACATAAAAAAGGCCAATGATGTGCAGGCATACAGCTCTGTGAGGCTGAACTTAACAACAGTGTTGCCTTGAGCTACATGCTAACATCAGCATGATCATAGTCATAGAGACTATAGGCGCATTCACACCGCAGTACTTTTCCCACAAAGGTTCATGAGAACTTTAGTTCTCATGTCCCTGGGGGTGGATTAGGCAAATGAAGCCGCTGACGTCACTTCTTCTTCTTCTGCTTTGGGTTTACTGGCAGGCCGCAAACCACTTCACGGCGTATACTGCCGCCCAAAGTCCCCGGCCGGAAGTCCCCAGAGTTGGGGACTGGCTTCAGTAGAAGCTGCTGGGACTCCCAGCAGCTTCTACTGAAGCCTTCCGAGTAAATCACCAGAACGCCGACACCTCCTCATCTCCACCGCTCCCATGTTTTATTTTGTGTTGCCATAAATTAGTCTCTCTGCGTTTCTGCGCTGGGCTAATGCTAATAATGCTAATGCGAGGATAATAAAATGGCGGCTTCACAAAACCTTTTGGGAGTTTTACGGGGCGTGGTTTGCAATCCGCCCAGCCAATCAGAAATAGGAACCTTTTTCTCCCACGAAAGTCCCTGCTCTCTAGCAGGGACGGAAAAGGGGGTAAAAAGGTTCTCATGAACTAATTTTAGTACCGGCTCTTTTTGGTGTGAACGCGACAAAAGAGTTCATGAACTAAGTTCTCATGAACCTTTGTGGGAAAAGTACTGCGGTGTGAATGCGCCTTATGCAAGCATGCATGCTTCAGATAAGATGTTTTTTGGAGGCGTTTTCTGCTTTGCACTTAGATAGATCCAAACCTATCTTTTTAAATGACTTATACTTGGATGATACACATAAACAAGCCAGAAACATGCAGTCATGCTAGCAACTTGTTCAAGCTAAACGTAAGAACAATGTTGCTTTGAGCTAAATGCTAACATTAGCATGCTCAGAGTGATTATGTTAGCTTGTCGTGTGGGGGAAACTTCTGAAGCAATTGGAGTCAGGACTCAGAGAGACACGAGGAGAGCTAGAGCTTTGATGGCAAACACTGGCGGTTTATTTGGAGTTACGGCCGGAGAATTTACAAGACAGGTGGTGTGTCACGAGTTGACACAGCGGTTTCCAAACCAATTCTGAAGAACTCTTTCTGCAGCTCGAGGTTTTAACTAGTTTGGAGTGTAATAATCAACATTCTTCATCAGTGAGACTAAACAATGATGGACCCTGAATCTAACTAGAGCTCTCGTCCATAGGAAAGAATGTGCGCCAGGGAACCTTCGTCCCTGAACAGTGAACTACCTCATGGCGGCTTGTGCTGTCATAGACTGGCAACAACGATGCGCCCAAGCTGCCCCTCCTAAAGAGAGATGGCAGCAATACCCAAGGCCGTAGACCTATGCCATGGGAAAGGAGACAGTGAGAGGAGAAAATTATGAACTGTGTCAAAGGTTGAATACCTAAGCAAATTATTCCCTAACAGTTGTAACAAAGTGGACATACATACTTTTCAGAGAAGTTGTTTTCTTCACAAGTATTTTTCAGTTACTTGAATGATACACATTAACACAATTAAGACAAAACATTGCAGCAATGCTAGCGGCTTTGTCAAGCTAAACTTAAAAACATTGTGCTTTGATCTAAATGCTAACATCAACATGCTTGTAATACTGATTCAGCGTGCAAACTTTTCAGATAAGATTTTCTCTTGTCATGTGTCATTTTTAGCTAGTAGTTTCCTACTGCTTGACTTTTGGCTAGAACAATGCTAAGCGTTCTCCCCTGCCCTTTTTGCCTTTCGATCAATTCCCTTCCATTATGTTATTCAGCCGTCGCTTTAAATCCTAAGAAACTTAAATACAATTATTTTCCTTACATTTCTCCCGGCATGCTTACAGGAGCAATTTGGGGGTTAAGTATGTTGACCAAGGATACTTCTACACGTTGTGGAGGATAGAGCAACTGACTATTTACCCCCTGTTCCTATGGTTTCGTTCACCCTGTGTTTCTGGGAGATCCTGGCTGTGACTGCTTTGCCAGACTACAAGAGTGCAAAGTTCCACTCAAGCACCAAATTCATTGGGAACTACTTAGCATGAGGGAGAATGTGAGCTATTCTGACGTGGGCAGACTACCTACATAGTCAATCTGGCTTTCACATCAGCGGTTTTATTACTCTGGCGACATTGGCTAACTGATGTCACCACAAACATAATTAACTGTTTAGCAGGAATGAAAAAGTTTGCATTTTATCAGACATGACATTCAACTAAATGTTGGTTGCCGTTATGATGTTTGGAGAGGAGACTTGTTCATGAAGCGGCTCTTTGTGTTCTGTGTTGCCCTCTCGTCTGTTGGCATAGTGTTGTTATGAAGTTACATTTCATGATCACATTTCACATTAATTCCTCACAATGTATCAGACCATTTTATCTGATGGTCACGTCTTTGAATGAAGGGTTGCCCAGTCAAAGTAGTGATCATTGTATTTATTGGTTTAATGGTGCTTTCTGACAGAAAAACAACACTAAAGCAAATCAATTCTGGTGCTTTACTCGTTAGGGTGTTTTGCAATAAGTTTCAACTAGAAGATAATTTATGAGAAAAATATCTAGTTTATTCTTTAAAAGATTTACAGATTGTCTCTAAAAGATTATACAACTCTCCAAGTTATCCAGCTCAGCTGCACTAATCTTTTACTCTACCTTTATACTTGCACAACTTATTTTCTAAGGTGTTATACCTGGTGTGTATGCTTACATTGATTGGTTAACACACTGTGCTTCCAGATTATGTTGCACAATGTTGTGGAAAAACTATCAATACCAATTAGTTTGCCAACATGATGAAGCTATAATTTATTCTGCAACAGTTCCGGTCACCTATTATGCAAAATCCACTTTTTCATATATTTTATTAGTGCTGCGTACCGGTACGCCGAACCGATACTGGACTTGTAAAAAGTTTCGGTTCAAGTCCGGTTAAAACCGGAACGTCGGGAACCGGTACTTGGACTCGCAAAAAAACTAACACTTACGTATATTCTCCTTTTTGTTCTAAACCATCTAAAACCTTCCATAGATCGAGAAATTGGCGCTGAGAAAAGACGAAAAACATTAGAGGCTTCTCAATACTCAAATTTCCCCTCCTCGACTCCTCGGTCCTCGGTCCTCGGTCCTCCGGTAGTGACCCGGAAATGAATTTCAGCGCGCCATTTTGAAGGACATCTCATTTCTCTAAATGCACACCGAGGACCGAGCATCGAGCGTCGAGGAGGCTCTCTGGAGGAGCTATAACCGAGGATACACTGATGGTTCCTCCACGGATGCATTTCCGGGAACGGTGGAGGCGTGACGCACGGCCGGACTTATCTCAGCCAATGACAGCTCTGCATGCATCCTCTGGATATTATTTTAGAAACTGCTTTCATCGCGTTGCGATGTTTCCAGAGAGAACAGCTGTAAGGTCCGTGCAGAAAGCAGAGCAGTGTGTATAATATATATCACTCAGTATAACAGGCCTACTCTCTTTATTTGCTTTAGTTTAGTAGATATCTACAAACAAAGAGTCGATATTTTTCTAAGACCATTGCTTCACATAATAAAATACACAACGGCTAATGCTTTAGGAGCTGTAGGTGTGTGTGGTACAGTGTGTAGGTGTGCGTTGTACAGTGCGTAAATGCGGCGGACAGACGGGTCTCAGTTGGTTTGGTGTCCTTACTTTTAATAGGCCTACTTGTAAATACAACTTTTGGCCCGTAATTTCAATTCCCCATTTCAGCGACCAGAGAGAGGGGGGGATATATCCAGTCTCTGATTGTGTTACGTTATTATGAGAGTGCTCTCATACTTTAAATTGTATATATTTATATAAATATATTTGTGTGTGTGTGTCCGCATCTGTAGCCTGTTATTGTCTCATTATACCGCACTCTCAATGAATTCAAAGTAAATATGTGGGGGAACAATGTTCAGCTGATCTAACAGAGATACAGCGCTATGACAAAACACTCGACAGCTGATGCAGCTGTTGCCACGTAATAATGAACGGAGGTCTCTTTAAAATGACCGCTCAGAGGAGAGGAGTTCTCATTTCTTTAAACGTCTGCTGCTTCCCCTCCTCTCTCCTCGGTTCCCCTCCTCGGTCCTCCGCTCGCATCTCCTGTGGGCGGGTCTAAGTCTCGAGGAGGGGAACCGAGGAGGGGAGTCGAGGAAGGGAAATTTGAGTATTGAGAAGCCTCTATTGTGTCGGCTTCTGATATGGCGGCCATTACTGAACTCACGAAGTCTCGCAAAATATCGCAACTGCTCGCGAGATCTGTGTGACGTCAAGGGAAGCTAGCGATGTGATTAGCTTAGACATAGTGGATTGAGTCTTGACAGTCCACTGTCCGAGTGACATAGATGATAGAATCTAGATGCTTAAGTTAACTATGTATGACATTTGTATCAAAATTGTATGTATGTACATCACTATGTATACGTATGTACTGTATAATGTACACATGTAGAGTTGTAGAAAAGACATGTGTGTGTGTACAGACAGTACAGTACACTCTGACTATACAGTCACTACAGTGTATACTGTATAGTAGGTGTAACAGTGTAATGCGTATAGTCTACTCTACACTCTACCTTTCAGCAAAGTTTTAGGGATTTAGGCTCAGTCAGCTCAGGGACTGTTTGGTTACTTTAGTTTGGTAAATGAAATACATGTTTGAACTTTGTAGTAGTTCACTGTAGTTGCTGTCATTTGTAGACTAAGTGGCAAAAAGTGTTGTTTTTACATTTGTACTTTGTAGAGAAATGTAGACACAAGTTGGAAGGGAGCACAATAAACCT
Organism: Gymnodraco acuticeps; assembly: GCF_902827175.1. Classification (NCBI taxonomy): domain Eukaryota; kingdom Metazoa; phylum Chordata; class Actinopteri; order Perciformes; family Bathydraconidae; genus Gymnodraco; species Gymnodraco acuticeps. Next base: position 2,990,665 of record NW_022990274.1, read on the forward strand.
GACGAGTTTGAATTTGAGTTGATTATGAGTTAATTTTCAATTGATAATTAGCTCACAATAAGTTCACTTTAGTTACTCACACAACTTGACACAAGCCATGGGTTCAGAACCTGAACCTCTGGACTTGAGTCCGGACCTGAACCTAAATGTGAGTCCAGGTACGCAGCACTATATTTTATACATCAACGTGTGTCCCTATGTGTAAAGATATTCAGAAAGTTTCAGGAACAAAGATTCTCTCTCTTTTTGTCCTGATCCATTTCTATAAAAACCTGTCTGAAAATGAGCTGATCAGATTTTGGCCACTTTATGATGTCACAACGATTTTTTTGGCTTGTGTAACCATTAGCCAATCACCAACCAAGGTAACCCCCCCCCCCCCCCCCCCCCACACCTTATCACCTGAATCTCCTCCTAGAGCACCATTGAGTTCTTTCTAATCAAATCTCTCTCAGAGGGGCGTGGGGAGGGGCTCCTTATTTTCATCTCAAGTAACAGACAGAGAATCTGCACTTTTGAAACAGGGCTGAAACAGACGGGATTATGGGACGCTACAATGATCTGTTTGGTGTTTGGAGCCAAACACTTCAGAGACATGTTTGTATATATCTGAGACCCATAATATATTGATGAAAAAGAGTATAATAGGCAGGGCTGCACATAACTGGTGCGCAGGTGCGCATTCGCACCTCCGCCAAAAAAAGAGCACCGAGTCATTTGAAAAAAGGTGCATTTGCGTACCAACATTGAGAGAGAGAGAGAGAGAGAGAGAGAATAGAGAGAGAAGAGAGGAGAGAGAAAGAGAGAAGAGAGAAGAGAGAAGAGAGGAGAGAGGAGAGAGAAAGATATTTGCGAGTTGCATATGAATTCAGGGCCGGCCCGTAGCATTGGCGTTATAACTTATAGATGTTTGCCTAGGGCGCCAGATCTGGGGAGGCGCTGCGCTGGCAGTTCTGTGAGGGAAACATTTTGTTTTGACCGTTGGGGCTCATCCTAATTTTCGGCCTCGATGTAACAATATTCATAATTAAGTAAATGTACACCCTTTTCACCTTTTCATCATCCAGGTTACACTTTTCATTTGCCCTGTACGCAGGGGCGCCGCCAGGGATTTTGGGCCCCATGGAAAGATATCACATTGGGCCCCACCACCAGGCCCAGGCCACGCCAACCAAGCACAATTGCTGTAACCACACCTCCAGAACCCAACCCACTCATTTATGCTTTAAATAAATCTACCTGTAGAGGCTTGCATCTATCTTGTAGTCCAATACTAACTGCACAATATTTACTGACACTGAGCGGTGAACATATAACACTGTGCAGACATGCAACATTCTGCTGCAGTAGAATTCACTATTTTCTATAACGCTAACATTCCTGACAATAGACCTCAATAGTCATCTTTTATGGTGTACATGCCTTTTTAATAACATTTTGAATGGAACATTCAAAAATCAAAATAAATATAACTTAAACAAATTTAAATATAACGTAAACACATTTACGTAACCATTACACCAGGAGACTATGCTCCAATTCAGACACTGAGTAAGTGCATTGAACAAATCAATGACTGGATGTGTCAGAACTTTCTCCAATTAAACAAAGATAAAACTGAGGTAATGGTTTTTGGAGCCAAGTCAGAACGTATAAAAGTTAGCACTGAGCTTCAGTCTGCAATGTTCAAAACAACAGATAAAGCCAGAAATCTAGGTGTAGTCATGGACTCTGACCTGAGTTTCAACAGTCACATTAAAACAGTTACTAAATCAGCCTACTATCACCTAAAGAATATATCTAGGATTAAAAGACTAATGTCACAGCAGGATTTGGAAAAACTTGTCCATGCTTTTATCTTCAGTAGACTCGACTACTGCAATGGTGTCTTCACAGGTCTCACTAAAAAATCTATTAGGAAGCTGCAGCTGATTCAGAACGCCGCTGCTCGAGTCCTCACTAACACTAAGAAAGTGGATCACATCACTCCTGTTCTGAAGTCTTTACACTGGCTTCCTGTGTGTCAAATAATTGATTTCAAAATACTGCTGCTGGTTTATAAAGCACTGAATGCTTTAGGCCCAAAATACATTTCTGACCTCCTGCTAAATTATGAACCATCCAGATCTCTCAGGTCTTCAGGGACTGGTCAGCTTTCTTTCCCCAGAGTCAGAACTAAACATGGAGAAGCAGCGTTCAGTTATTATGCTCCAAATATCTGGAACAAACTCCCAGAAACCTGCAGGTCCGCTGCAACTCTGACTACTTTTAAATCCAGGCTGAAGACTTTTCTTTTTGTCGCTGCTTTTAATTGAACTATTCATATCTTAGACTGCACTGTAACTTTTATCCATGTATTTTTTCTTTTAATGTTTATTTTATTATCTTTCCTTTTTAATGACTGATTTTAAATGCCATTTTCTCAATGTCTTTCGTTTTTTGTAAAGCACTTTGAATTGCCTTGTGTTGAAAAGTGCTATATAAATAAACTTGCCTTGCCTTGCCTTGCCTTGCCTTGCCTTGCCTTGCCTTGCCTTGCCTTAAACATACATGACCTCTTAAAATAAAGTGAACATTAACACCAATATTATCATTTATAAAATGCTATAACAAAAAAAATAACATAAGCAGCAGATTGTTTTATTAAATATACATACCAACTACAAAATAAGCGGGTATTAAAGTGTAAATGGTCAACAAAACGGAAATGGAAGTGAAAAGGCCTGATGGTGGTGCTAAATCAGAGCCTATTACCTGTTCTCAGTCTTTTTCTCATCATGCATCTGGTGTGTAGTGATCCAATATCGTTACCATAGCCTTGATGGATCTGTTGGTCCTGGCACCAAGGGGAGGGACAACTGATTTAGTATGAATAGCTGCTAAAAATGTACCTGCATTTATTAAATGTCAGCTAAAAGAGGAGTGAAATGAAAAACCTCTGAATTTTCTGTGAAGATATTAACAGTATTAAAGGTGGGGTAGGTCATTTTGGAGAAACCAGCTCGAGATCGCTAGAATTTGAAAATACACAACCGGAAAACATCTGCCACTTCCTTACAGAGCCCCTCCTCTAACACACACAAACGTGCACATGACCAATGAGGGCACGAGATAAGTTTGTGCACAGATGGAAGGCTGACAGGCAGGTAGGCCATCCAGTTACTTTAGCCGGGCCGGCTAAAATGATTGGTCGTGCTTTTTACAGTACTACGGCTTCCACAGATGAATTTTTAATGGAGTTGTCAAAGCACTTCATATATTCATTGCTATCGGGATGTTAAGAGCATTCCATGCAATATAACAAAAAGTGTATCTCGAGCCGGTTTCTCAAACGTACCTACCCCACCTTTAATGTCAGCAAAACATTACAATTATTATTTACAATGGACTACGCTTAGCTAACAGACTAATTTCCACCACTCATAGACCACACCCACCTTTTCTTTTGAAAAACTGGGTGACATACTGTCGCCCTTTAGTCCCTCTCTCTTGTCTTTCTCTCCTTTCTTTTCTTTCTTGAAAGCCTGACTTTGTTAGTCGTCGAGACATCGTACACATGTAAGTACTAGCATCCCTCCTTTCACTAGTCTCTCTGCTAGAAAGGGCCGGTGCTGCACAGCGTTTGGAGGCAGGACCAAACCATTACATGTAAATAGAGGGGGGTGTTCGATGCTTTGGATAATTAACTTTTGGAAGAAAATAAGTTAAATGAATCATAAGTTTAGTGAGTACATCATACAAACATAATTGGAAGATATGTTACAAATGTAAACAACTATTAGACTGATAGCATGGTCCATATGATACTAAGGCATATTGGCTCTTATTGGTATATTAGGCCTCCACCCAGGTTGAAGCTTAGCTGATCTCCACTGGGGATTGACAGGGGGTCACCAATCCTTGTACCAATAAGAACGTCAAAGTTGTCCTCCTACCCAACAGGCACACCAAAACAAACAACATAGCGGGGGTTCTGTCAATCAATCATCACTGTCAGTACACACCCACATACAGTAGTGCTGAGAAGAGGACCTATCAGTCAACATGAGTGGAAACACCTGCGTGGGTGGATGTGTGTGTGAACCTAAGTGTACAGGCTCTAAGTGTCTATGTAAACACAAACAGAAGCAGACCCTATAAATGGACATTTAAAGTAACACGTTATCACTTCACACCCTAGTTCATCATGTTCTAATATAACAAGGTGTTGGAATGAGCAATACCACTTCTAGCCGGGGTAGCCATTGTTAGCAGCTACAAATGTAACAACGAATTACATGGTATTTTGCGCACACAAACACATTGAGAAACATTTAGATAAAAGAGAGAGCTCTACGTACGACTGAAACACAAATAGTTACGCGCTAATAATTTGTATTTAACTACAGATTTCACTTCTGTTAATGTGTGGAGTAGCCATCTTGGATTTTAAACTAGGGTTTGGTAAGATTCACCTGACTCTCTGAATGGGAACTCCAACTTCTGTATGTGTTACTGTTGAAATCTCTGCTTTGGAACTTGGAAAATCCGACTTTGATTTTGAATAGAACGCAACTAACTTTCTGAGCCGACAGCATAAACTTAGAATTTTTTTGTTTGTTGATTTTTGTACTCACGGATGTTAACATGTCCTGACATGTAACAAGATCTTGGCCGTAACTTTGCTACTACGTGCATGCAAACACATTCCAGATTTCTGACTGCAGGTGGAGCTGTCAACAGCTTGCAGGGCAGAGGCAGCGTCAGGTGGAAACACTGGCCAGGCCTGAGGGGTTGGGTAGGAGGGGGGCACCCGAAGGAGCAGGGCCTCTGAGAGAACCATGGCATGTTGCTGCTCATGGAATGATAAGGATGTTGGAGAAGGAAGGGGGTTTGGGGGAATGGAACGGGTCACGGCAGGGTTAGAATATCTTGTAGTGGAGCTGATCTGAGCCAGACAGAGATACAGTATCCTGTCAACTCCAGACACACTCCACCACGCAGACACAACTCTCAAAAACAGAGTCACATTCCACTATGTTGCCATCATTCATGTAGGCTGTTGATACATAAGGGCAACTGTGAAAAACATTTGTTAGGAACAACTTAATTTTGGCTTACATTGGAGATGTTGTAGTTTACATCTTAGAAACTTGCATTGGAAGGCACTGCCCCTTTTCATATCAGCTGCTTGTATTACTAAAAAAGGCTAAAACATGTAATCTGATAAAGCTCATTTCCTGTTTAGAGTTAACATTCCTGTATTCCCGATAAGGCAACAGATCGAAAAGAGACTTCAATGAACCAAGGTGATTTGCACACCCTTAAAATCAGCCATCATAACGTAGCAAATTGCTTCCAATGGTCTGTTTTTTTGGTTTGGATGCATCCTTTATTGGCGGATTGTCCAATGACATAAGGCCTTACCTATACTAGCTTTGTTAGAATTGCATATTAATTGTATAAAAAAAAAAAAAGACTGCATAAAATCCAGATATATAAAGAAGAGAAATGTGTTCTATAAGCCATGGGCTTACACAACAAAAAACAATACAGACTATAAACACACAACATAAGATGAAAAACCAACAAATAAGTAGACAAAAAGAATAAATAATTGAAAACAAGAAGAGACAATTATTAATATAATAAATATAACAAATATATTACATAAATTATAATCATCAGAATTGTTTTCATACAGTGTGGTCAATATAACATCATTATTCGTTTTTAAACCATTAAATAAATTAAATAATAATATCTACTAAATATTGTCCTCGGTTGGGTAATATTGCATCTCAGGGTAATATCAGTACTAAGCTATGATTCATTCTGGAAGCGCGACCAACTCCAATTTTGGCCCAATATCATTATGTAAAGCTGCAACAAAGTTTAATGAAAGCCCCCATCATTTTTAGAAAGGCAAAACATTCCGATATGTTCAAGGGGGACAGAACTGTATTTTTGGTTAGCGGGCAGAATCGGAATGTGCTTCCTCCAACTGTAACGAAAAGCAGACCCCAACAGAGCAGAAGGCTTGTGATCATGCAATGACACAATTAGTCTTGGATAAGGAGAGTGGTGGAGTAGTAGCAAAGATGAAAGACGCTTTAGGAGGTCAACAGTTGCGATAACCCAGGCCCTAATCTGTCAAAGCTAAAACAGACATGGTTCAACGATAGTAATACAAGAAGGATGAAGGACACAAACAAGTAAAAAGCCTACTGGAATCATAAATATGTCCCGTGTTATTGTTCGTCAGTGATCTGCAGAGGAGATGGTGGTGAACATGACTAACTGGTGAAAATTGAATTTGCCTGGATTATCCTCCTTGTGCAGGGTCAGAAGACTGATGGTAAACAGAAGTAAATAGACAGAATACAGGCGTGCACAGGAAGGAAACGTCAGTGGGGACATCCTATTTGTGTTCACCCTCATCAAGCGGCCATCTTTTTTTGGAAGCACTTCATTTGGATCCTCTGTTTGCTGTCATTATATCCTTCCTGTTTATCAGCCTCATGCTTTAGCTCCAAGCCCAAAGAATGATTAGGGAAACTGTCGGATGGTTATCGGATTAGCCCGGCATTTGACGGATCATAAGATCTGTTGGAGCGTCTCCACCACGGTGTGTGTGTGTGTAGCCTAGCATTACTATACTTGTGGGGACCTAAATCTGTTTACACAGTCACGTGTGGGGACTCGCCTGCCTTATGGGGACAAAATGGAGGTCCCCATAAGGGGAATCATTAATTTTAGGGTGAAGACTTGGTTAGGTTTAGGTTCAGGGTTAGGGTAAGGTTAAGGGTTAGGGTTAGGCATGTGTTGGTTATGGTTAAGGTTAGGATAAGTCTCCAGGAAATGCATGTAAGTCAATGTAATGTCCCCTGAAGTGATATATACATGGTGTGTGTGTGTGTGTGTGTGTGTGTGTGTGTGTGTGTGTGTGTGTGTGTGTGTGTGTGTGTATGTGTGTGTGTGTGTGTGTGTGTGTGTGTGTGTGTGTGTGTGTGTGTGTGTGTGTGTGTGTGTGTGTGTGTGTGTGTGTGTGTGTGTGTGTGTGTGTGTGTGTGTGTGTGTGTTAAAACGTTACGTAGCAGCCTGCGGTCACTCTTTAGCTGTTCGGATGAAGGTAAACAGTGTAGGCAGTGCGTAAAAGCTCTTTGCGCGCTGGTGCTGCTCCTCTCAGAGTCTGAGTTAAACGTCCCGCCGCCTCCTGGAGTGACCGCTGGCTGCTACGTTTTTAAACACACCCCTCTGGCCGAAATGTCCTTAAAATTAAGTCTGAGTTCGAAATATATTTCAAATAATGTATGCACTGTCATTTCCCCACGAAAACATAACAGTCTGCAATGAAATGGTTGTCTCCTGTGACTCTTTTTTTGTCTCTCTCTCTTTATTTATTTGTTTCCATGTCCCCTTAGGGCTCCGTAGGTTCACTGCTACAAGTGTACCATTTCGCGTGAATTTGGTCAAATAAAAAAATGCTAGTTTCACTTTAAGTCCTTCCATTCTGATTTGCATCTGCATACAGTAAGACAACATTGACGGAATGTAAATCACAAACTAAAACAATTAAGCGTCGATTTTAATGAAATGTATTAGGTCAACAGGTCCCACATTATTATATAAGGTTAGTTCAAAGCAATAGTATTAGGTTGAACCTAATATTTATTATTCAAACGTAATATTATTGCTTTCAACTTACCTAATGCAATTATGTGTAATTTGTTTAAATAATACATGTATTAAAGTAAGTTTTAATTTGTTTTCAGTGCACTGGGTACACTTTCAGGTTACAGAGCCATAAAGCCTACGCTTAATGCAATGAATGCAGGATTAATGTGTAAAGTCCATTGCCTTTTACAATGTTCATGCAATAAAAAGAACTGCACGTAAGCAGCAGTGTGACTGACCAGTTCTATTTCTGTTTTTAGGTGTCTTCATCTTGTGTTCCAGCAACAAACTATGAGCTGGTAAGTAACACATTTTTCGTTTTGTCTTAGTAATTGCTTCCATGCTGTACGTGCTCTGCAGGCATGATTGGATCCTTCCTGTTGCAGAATTATTACAAACAGTGTGGCAAAGTAACAGCCTCTATCAGCAACAGTAACAAGGTAGTTACCATTGAGCATAATGGACCATTATCTGAACGACCCTTGAGACAAACATGGGGTTTGGGGATATATAAATGAACCAGACTCAACCATTGTTTGTCAGTTGTTGGTTTTCGCTGCTGTTGCATGACAACATAGAAATCCTCTGGATACAAAGCTTCATGTCCTTGAATCTGCTTTATCATGATGACGTCTCTTACTGCTTGAGTCTGAGTATGAAAGTGATTTTGTGAGGGCAATAAAAAAACCATGCTTGCTCTGTTGCCTTATTTGGTATTGGCATTAGAAGCCGTGTGAGACTTGCAGATTATTTGCTCACTCTTTTTCTCATATGTTGTGTGTTTAAATGGTTTTGGATGCCTGACAAACCAAAGCAAATATCCCCTGCACTTCTCTGCGCTCACAGAGAAAATATGTCTCCAAATGTCCTGTTTTTCTTTCCTAAAAGCTGCAGTGATGAAGCAGGAACATGTGATTATCCTCTGCAGATGCGTTCACCTAGATGCTTTCTACATGAAGGCATCTGTTTAAGATGTGCAGCCGAGTGGGCTAAGCTCTCTGGACGTTGTTAAAGGGACCTGAGCTCTTTGCTCCCTGAAACAAACACATTCAGACAAAGTGCAAAAACATACCCATGTTGGGCCTCCATATGACATACACATCACATGCCACTGACTTAACCTGGAATCTGTTATTGCTGCTAACTCTTTGCTGACAGCTCTAATGTCCCTCGACTTCAGGTCCAGCATCCTTAAAACAGTTAGTATTACTGCAGTAATCACAAAACTCCAAACAACCTTGCATTGTCAAAAATAAGTTTCCCATACCTAACCTGCGTTGTGTTTCAACTTGGAATCGTATTTTCTCCCAGAATACAGTACAGTTTTATTTATTTCATTCTAAAGAGGAGCAACTATCACAACACTGAGAACAAATAATAAAAAGTATTCTGATTAGTTATGTCAGCAAAAGATCATGGTTTGGGTTCAAATAAGTACATTTGTTAAATAACACGTGTACATAAGTTTAGTATGTTACGTATCAGCCGCACAGTGAGCTGCATACTGTCAGTCAAGTGTTTTTACCCTCCATGAAACTCTTCCCTGGACTTTAATTGGACACTCATTTGTGTTGTATCCATAATAACCAACATCACTGTGAACATATTTTCCCCACAAAATATAATTGACATTGGAGCTTTTTTAAATGATGACCACATCTGTTTGATTAGTAGCTTGGCTCAGTCAGCTCAGTCTTCAGTGAGTCAACGCAATCACAGAATAGAATCTGTTCTTCCCCATCAATTATCTGTTTTAACAGCTTTAAAAGGCTGCAGGAAATAGAAGCCGCAGGGCATCTGCCTCCATTGTATGTCTTTTATCTTGGCTTGCCAACATCAGTCTCCCCAGAGGCTTCAGTGGATGCATTAAAGGTGATGATTGCTCTCATAAATGCTGATGGGCTGAGGTTTAAAACATTTGTTGGTGTACCTTTACCACCGCAGAGAGTAGACGAAAGACAACTGCTTTTCAAGGCTTTCAGTGGGTCATGCAGATAGTCTTAAACACATTGGAAAATATGAAATGACATATGCATGTGAAGCAGGGTGGGATGTCCACCTGTTGTGCTGTTTTCAATCTCAATAACAGTGACAATGACTAAGTTATGTCTGCTTGGCGTACAGTATGTGTTAGCCCTGTGGTCGTGGTTCTGTTTGACAGGGAGATGTTGCAGGTTTATGCGTGGTTGTGTGAGCGTGGTTGTGCGAGCGTGCACGCCTGCGAGCACTCCCTGCAGCAGCTCTCCAGCCGGAGGGGTGTCAGCCCTCCGCAGCACCTTGTTTGGTAAATTCCTTTGCTTGCGGCCTGAGAGCAACATGATTTACCGCCACTGATCGCAACATCAACTATTAACTAAAAAAGAGAGCTTTTTATTTGGAGATTCCAGACATTCCACCCAGATGGGACCAGCTACAAGAAATACACAGCTTTATTAGTTGATCATATTGTTCCATACTGGATGATATTGAAATGTTTTCATCCAGCTGTTTTTTAGCATAAGTATAACAAGTGCTGCCTCTGGATTTGACTGCTTTTAATTGGACCACTAAGTTCAATTAAAGAATCAAAACATGAAATATACTGTAACTTCATGCGCTTTATCTACTCTCTGCAGTCCCTGGTTGGATGCAAACTGCATTTTGTTGTAGTAATGACAATAAAGTTGAATCTAATCCAATTAAGGTTAGATTATTTTGTAGGTTTCTGATTTTGGAGCAAAAGGTGTTGTAGTGTTGCTACGAGAATAAATGGCCTATTTGTTTTAAATGACAAGCAAACAAAAGACAGACAGGCAGTTAAACTTAGTATAGATCATAAGACTTTCTTAATCCCGGAATAAGAAATGTTCTGCCCTATCCTGTTTTTATATTGACATCAGAGTTCTCAACCCTTTGACAACTGATTTCAGATCAAGCGTACTGATTGAAAGATTATTCCAGTTGCAGACATACGCAACGTCAGTGCACGAACAAGTACAACATGCAAGTCAGAGTGTGTGTGTGTGTGTGTGTGTGTGTGGTCACTTCCCTGCTGTCCCCTGTTGCACTCTCACTGACTCTCAGACTAAACAACTAACACACAAATCGTCATGGCTTTAGGAAAATCAAACAATGTTGATTAAACTTACCCCAAGGACCATTTAGCAGGTGTTGTGGGATGTCAGATGATATCTCACACCCTTGTAGATGTTGATTATTGGGAATTTCCACCAATTGTAGGCATCAAAGTCTGTTCCAAGATGCGGGGCAATAGGCCTTACGTGGATCCAGTGGTACAGGAAACTGATCAATTGTCAGTGGAGCCACACTTTTGGTAACTGACAGAAATGAGACTAAATTGAAGTGTGTAAGCCTTAAATGCACCAGCATGTACAAGCAAAATGTGTGTCATTTTGAAATTAGCAGCCTTTAATCCTAAATCAAATACAGGAACCCAACTAATTAAGGAGTGAATTAAAGAAATAGCACACTTTGAGAAGGTGATGCCAACGCTCATTTGGTTCACAGATACGTGGATATTTTATACAAAGCTCAGATTTCTTTTCCACAAGTCTTCACATCAGGTTTTACACGCTCTCACATTTTGCACCATATCTACCTTCATAGAGCTCTGCCAAGAATAGGTTTTTATTTTGCGCAGACACAGAAACCTGGATGTCTGGATGGAGGGTGAGGGAGATATATTAGGTATTCCGGTGAGGTAGACTGCACATCTGAACCCCCCAGAAACACACATAAAGAATGCATGAACCCACAAGCAAAGACATGCGCTCAGAAAACCATAAACCACTGACACTTACGTCATGCAGCTACTTTTTTTCTTCTTTGGGTCTTATGTAGGGGAGGAACGGGGCCAGGACATTGCTGAGTAATGAGTTACTGAGGGCAAAGATGGTCTAGATGTGGTCCAATTAGCGCTGTGTTTAGAACCACACATATTTCCCTGATGTTCCCTGTGTTACGCTCTGTATACAAGCACCGAGCAGGCATCCTGCTACGATATATGATCCCTATTCCCTGGGAATGGACAAACTAGGCCGTAAAATAACTGTTTAATATTGAACGAGGAGGCAGGCGTCAGGCTTATGTGTTCTACGTGATGACCCAGCCATAGTCAAGGGTGTATATATTACATTATAGATGTCATGGACATTTTTATCCTGCAGGAAACTACTCCAGCTAAGATGGAGGAAGAGAGAATGATCAAAACTGGGGCAAAGTGATTCTTTTTAAACGGATATTCTCTGGAATTTCGAGAGGAAGTCACTTTGAAGCTTTTTTTTAAAACGTCATTTTCAAAACCTCCCTTTTATTAGACACACCTGACCTAGAAGTAGGCGTTTTGTTAGTGACTATTTGATATAGGATAACAACTGCACCTTAGATCCCTACAAGATTATCATATCTAACCTTTTCTTTTACATTTAACATCCTTCATAATTGTTTAGTTTACGTTTAGTTTTTTCTATTTGTCGGTCGGTATTTCTGTTTGTTGGCAGGATTACAGAAAAATACCAATGGGCTGATTTCATTATATTTGGATGAAGGATATGGCGTTGGCTTAGGAATTTCTCATTACATTTTGGAATGAATCAGAATCACTTATAGGAAAGGCCTTGGTGGAGGTCTACAATTGCCCTTTTAGTTCATTCTGTAAAATGTAGTGTGTGCACTCTTCTTTAGTCTCAAACACCTGAGCACACTTGTAATTTACATTGGTTTACATTGCTAATTAAAAACATACAACTGCATTTATATGAAGTCATCCCACGGGGTGAAGTGTTGCAGAGTTAAAACAGTCCCAGTCCCTCTGACCTATTATCATAATGCACTGCTCTGCACGCTGCGCTGTAATTTTCCCTCACCAATGTTCCTTCCAGTGTAAGAAAGTACCGTTTAGTTCAGACTGTGGTTGCATTCAGACTGCTTTGTTGTGTCAGGCTTTCCTAACTTTAACTGCTGGTTGTCAGACTCCAACATCCTTCTTTTTTTACCCATGAACACTTGCAGTTTAGATCTTTCTTCTGATAAACAGCACCATTTATTGACTTTTCACAGTAAGGTTATTTGTGCTTCCAAAGCTTAAATGTTACCTTGCTCATTCGCCCAACTAAAAGAACATATCCTCAGCAGAAAAACAACAGCATTGTTTGATCTTTCAAATCTGTACTAAAGGGGCCCTATTCTGCTCATTTTCAGGTTCATACTAGTATGTAGTGTCTCTACTGTGACATGTCTCCATGCTTTAATGTTCAAAAAGCTCTTAATTTTCTCATACTGCCTGTGCTGCAGCACCTCTTTTCACCCTCTGTCTGAAACCAGAGCCCAGTCTGCTCTTATTGGTTAGCTGGTCGGCTCTGTTGTGATTGGTCAACCGCTTAGCGATGTCCCGCCTCTTAGGCTATTATGTACATCGTGTTAGAGGTGGCCAATGGAAGCGAGAGTGCTACATAGTGATGTCACTATTTTACCGAAGTTAAAGGTCCCATGTCATGCTTTTCTGGTTATTACCCGTCCCCTTGTGTGTTATGTAGCTTGTAATGCATGTAAACGGTCTGCAGAGTCACAAACCCTCAAAGTACACCCTGTAGCGAGTAAAACTCTAACACAGAAAATACCTGTCTGCTGCCCCAGAACGCCTCGTTGGACATTTCTCTTTTTCCATTGTTTACTTCCTGGGTATGGTGACGTGCCCATACCCATTGGTCCAAATGGACCAATCCGTGGAGCTCCTCTCACACACACACACACACACACACACACACACACACACACACACACACACACACACACACACACACACACACACACACACACACACACACACACACACACACACACACACACACTCCTTTAGCGGCAACAATGTGACGTGCTGGGGGGGGTGCTAGCGGAGCCTCGCAGCGTGGCGAAACTGTGGCGCGCTTACACTGTAGGTGCGCTGCAGCCCCCTCAGCATCCCCCCCCCCTTCCCGCGTCCATTCGCGAATGTCTCGCTGTCTCGCAGCAAGCAGGAAACCACACCAGTAAGCCAGCTCACACTGTCAGCTCCTCGAAGCAGCGAGCCAGTGGGCGAGCTGACCAATCAGAGCACACTGGGCTCACAGGGATGGGGGGGGGGGCAGAAGCTCCAACAAGGCGTTTAGGACAGAGAATGAAATTCAGTGAATACACATACTATTCAGAGATGCTGTATGAGAAACCAATGTGAATTTGGAACATTGAACAATGTAAATCTATTTTAGTATACCTCAACAATGGAATTATGATCAGTAGAAATGGCCATGACATGGGACCTTTAACAAAAGAGTCCAATTGTAGCGTTTCAGGCAGGGAGGGGGAGTGTGTAGGAGAGGAACTCCCTCTGGAGGGAACACAGGGATTTAAGCCTTTGCAGACCATTCACAGAAACCAAACCATAACACACTACATGAAAAGGGAAACCCCAACAATTATATTAGGGTCTCTTTAAGACCTGTGTTTTACTGAGTCGGACCCTTGGTGGCTGCTCTCATTTGCAAAGGTAGAATAGCATGATGTTGGTACAGCAAACACCTCCTGGATAGGGTGACAGGTCAAAGTGGTTTGCTGTACAAATATTTCCTCCAAACAGTCAGTGTTGGTCTCTTTTACCCATGACAACAACATTTCCCTGTAGTGACCCAAACATCTTCAGAGCATGTGAGCAGCTCTGGGAATGTCCATAATTCTGTTTTTGTTTCTGCGTACATAGAAACAGTTCAGTGAGCTAGGACAAGGAAACGGGAATACAAACAAAACAAATACATTGTAGTGATAAAGAACAGATAAGATAAGGCTTGTGCAATTCCCTTTCCCTTTTTTTTTTTTATCTAAAGGGAATTTTGATTATGTTCCTCTGTTATTTCCATATTGGGACAAATGCAGTGTTGAAATATTAAGAGCGTAGTTGTGTGAATTGTATGTGTGAACCCTTTACACACACACACACACACACACACACACACACACACACACACACACACACACACACACACACACACACACACACACACACACACACACACACACACACACACACACACACACACACATACACACACACACACACACACACACACACACAGAGTATAAATACTTGGCGGGTGCCTTCAGAGGATCCCTCCTCTCTCTCACATGTTGCAGAAGTCCTTGGGTTACATAACAGAGAGCGGTCAGGTCCGTATCAGTTAGAGCAGGGACGGGGTTGTGTGTGTGGGGGGGGAAGGGGGTGCTCGGAGAAGGCAGAGGTGGTTTAGGGTCGCAGGTGGCTCCGAGGTTTTTCCCACAGCGAGGCCGTCCTCTCCTCTCCGCTGGTCCTTAGGGATCTCTGGCATGTTGGAAGCCCCCTATCTCAGAGAGGAGTGGGAAGGGGAATAAGCATACACACTCCAACCAACCCGAACCCTGGAAACACACACACCCACCCCCCCAGTGTGTAGGCCTGCAGTTTGTGTTAGCACCAATAGAAGGCACTGTTTTACAGCCCACTGTGTCCCCCACACTGTGATAGTGTTTTACACATACCAACACATAAACACTAGAGGTGGCAGCTTAAAGGCAATTCACTTTTTTGTTACAGCTTATTTGCTATTTAAATCTGAGACAACAGTGACACATCAAACACCAAATATTCACTAATTATTGGAGATTTTTATTACTTTGGATTATTATTTTTCGAATTTTCATTGAGGCATAAATCAGTCGTCTAGCTTCAGAAAAAAAAGCAGACTTGTGGGGGTTTTCGTTCTCTGCAAATGAGTCCCTTCAACAGTTTATTTAGCTACTTTTCTGCTGCGAGGAATGCTGCATAATATCTCATCAAAACAAAAATACAGTATCATCATTTTGGCAGTTTAGTGAAAACGAGCACATCGAGGCATGTCTAAGAAGGCTAGATCTCAGTGTGGGAGATATTTAGAGACGCAGTGTAAACATAGGAGTAGAGTTGGTGTGTTTCCAAAGTATTGTCCTAAAAAATGTACGGGGTGGTACCGGAGTAAGGGTGGAGACGATGAGTGGCATCCGTCGGCACACACCCTTGGTCTGAGTCACACACACAAACACACACACACACACACACACACACACACACACACACGGATATACTCTGACAACAACAACAGAACTTTCCATGTGTTTTGAGTGACACTACACAGACTCTGCCAGGGGCGGAGCAAGAAGGGAAATATATGACTTTGGGCCCCAACCCAACAACCATGTGCAATTGCCTACCTACAGATTCCAACTGAAACATGCACAGCTTTAAATGCAGGTGGGCAACTCTCATGTAGTTAATTAATTACTGTATGATGTTTAATTAGAGTTAGCTGTGAAAATATAACATTGTGTGCAGACACGCATGCAACATTCTATTTGATGCCACTCTTAAATCTAGTGGTGCAGCACGGCAGACTTTTTCAGGACAAACTGCTTCCTGTGTAGATATGAAGGGCTCATTCTCAGCTACTCATGAACACACAACAATTCTTAGTTTCAGGTTATTACATGCTTAATCAACTGTAAAAAGTAAATTATATTTGCCAATATATTTCCAATAGATTCTCAAAACGCTACACATTGGCCCTTTAAAAAGAAAAAACCTTAAAAATAGATATTAAAACTGTGTTCACATCCTCAATTAACATATATTTACATTTATTATAAAAAAAGATGCAACAAACAAATAAAGAAATAAAAAACATAATGGAGGGAAACAATTGACCTTGTTCTCAGTGTATATTCCGCCGCTCGGCGACAACAACACGGCACTCGATCAGCTGTTTGGGATTATCGACAAGACCGAGACTTCGCGGCCAGAGGCGGCGTTCGTTGTTGCCGGGGACTTTAATACCGCCAACATGAAGAAAGTTCTGCCGAAATACTTTCAACACATCAGCTGCCCGACGCGCGGGGGAAACATACTGGACCATGTTTATTCCCCTTTCCGACATGGATATAAGGCTCTCCCTCGCCCTCCCTTCGGCAAATCAGACCACACACTGCTGCTGCTGCTGCTGCTGCTGCTGCCTGCTTACAGGCAGAAACTTAAACGGGATAGACCGGTAACAAAGACAGTACAACGATGGAGTGACTCAGAATCAAATCTGCAGGATTGCTTTGCATCTACGGATTGGAATGTGGAACGGACACGGTCATCTGCTACATTGGGAAATGCATCGATGACGTGGTACCGAAGATTTCTGTACGGACATTCCCGAATCCAAAGCCCTGGATAAACGGCGAGGTGCGTGGCAAGCTGAAAGCGCGCTCTATCGCGCACAGAGCTGGAGATTTGGATGATTACAGGACATCTAAGTATGAACTCCGGAGAGCTATCAGCAGTGCAAAGAGAAAATACAATCAATCAATCAATCAATCAATCAATCAATCAATCAATCAATCAATCAATCAGTCAATCAATCAATCAATCAATCAATGTTTATTTATATAGCCCAATATCACAAATGTTACATTTGTCTCAGTGGACTTCACAGTGTGTACAGAATATCAGTATGACAATACGACACCCTCTGTCCTTAGACCCTCACATCGTACAAGGAAACACTTCCGGAGAAAACCCACAGTTTAAAGGGAACATGGGAAAACCTCAGGGAGAGCAACAGAGGAGGGATCCCTCTCCCAGGACGGACAGACGTGCAATAGATGCTGTGTGTGAATTGAAAAGATAATACATTTGCAACATAGGTAGTCCGAATGTTTGGAAAACATTTGGACTACCATAATACAGAGACAAGGTGGAATCTGACTTCAAAGCCTGTAACACCCGGAACATGTGGACGGGACTAAGAACAATGACAGACTACAAAGGAGCAGCGGAGGGTGCTGCCAGTGGCGGCGCCAGATATTTTCTTTTGGGGGTGCTGTGGGGTAGCTTGACGTATTTCGTAGAGGGTGCTCAAACATTTTATGTCCCGGGTGCTACAGTTGAATGTTGTACTGCAACACTCCCCACACGCACAGGCCCACTTAATGCGTGGCATGTATCGGCCGGCTGGCGACGAAAGTATGTTACTTAAAGGGATAGTGGAAATGGAACCTCAAATAGTTTCGTTTTAACTTATATACAAGCATAATTACGTACCAAAACAATCACACCTGATTAAAAAAATATAATAATTGCCTTACGCATTTTAGAAGCACTTTATTGCAGCTTCCCCGAAGTTTTTTAGAAACGAAATGTTCGACTCAGCCAAACCGGAAGTGACGAAAACTTAGGAAGACGATACGATAACAAACCATGGCGTCTATGCAGAATGAACGTGGAAGGGCAAATATACCAGACAAAGAAGAAGGATTGTACGAGGTATCCAGTGATGATAGCGAGTCAGAAACATCCTCTCGGCTTTCCTACGAAAATGTCGTTTTAGGAACTGAATCTGAATCCGGTTCAGTAAGCGACGATGGTGACAATATTGAGCCAGACGATGGACCATTACGTCCTTATTTGTTCGAGCCCGAGGTGATGGTTCACGGCATGGGCAATGGCGAGGATGACCAGGACCAGGCGCCAGATGATGCACCCCTACGCACAAATAATCTTGACTGGTAGGTCCCTAAGTATAGCTCACGCATCTTAAGATCACCTGTAGCCTTTACAAATATTAATCATTGTTAACCAGTTAAGCCTGAAGGTCCCCCCAGTGGACCCCTCCCACAGTTTTTTTTCTCTCACATGTCTCAGGGCTTCTTAACATTTATGAAACTATTAATGTTTCATACCCTTTTAAAGGTAAGAAACTCCGCTAACTGACAATAAGAACAATTGTTAGCTAGAAAAAACACAAGAGTAATACCAAGCCTTTGAATTAGCATTGAGCGAAACAATGCTAACTAATGCTAACGCTTTTTTACACACAACACACGGTAGAAATGCCCTTATTACTATCTTAACTGCACAAACAAGATATACGATTTAAAGCTGAGACTCCACAGATTCCACACATGTAATGTCATCACTGTAAGACCTCGAATTCCTGGAGCTATCAGCCAGAAAAGAGAAAGTAAACAACATCCGGTTCCAAAAATATTACAATAATTACGTCTTACCTTTTTTGATTTGTGATCAAAAGTTGTGTTCAACGGAATAAAAACGCATCTCAAGGTTAATCCAATGTCGTTGTGTCACGTAGAATTTTTTACTGATAATCAATCATCATATTGATGGCAATATACTCGGTACCATAATAAAGGTCGGCTATTCACATGCAAATGCTATTGAATGTCCGCCATTGTTTGTGCCCGTCTTCCTATGCTCTCGTCATCACCCGACGATTCCCGAAGTATTTCGTTTCATTGAGAGGGCGCAGTAAAATTGAAAATAAAATGAAACTAGGCTCATGAAATTAAAAAAAATTGTGTATTATGCTTATTTTTAATAAAAATACATAAGTTAAACCCAAAATTCGCGGATTTCCACTATCCCTTTAACAAAAAACCCTATGCATTTTATGTTATTTTGGACAATTATTCATATAGTCATCACATTACCTGAGCCCTTGAGTTGCCTAGAGCAAAATTGTTACGGCATATATTTAGTGATTTTAATGTTAACAGATCTTTGATGCAATAACATTTTGACCCAATTTGCCTGACTTGACACATGGAATAAAACATGGGCGTAGGAAGCATCCTCAATGTGGGTGAGACCATTTAACAGGGGGTGTGGGCAGGTGGTAGACCTTACCTCCTCTAGGGGGGTCCGGGGGCATGCTCTCCTGGGAAGATTTTTTTTAAATGTTGAAGTTAAATGCATCAATCTGGTGCACTTTGAGAGCAAAATTAGGGACTAAATCTATGGATACATCTCTCAACACCCATATGAAACAGAACTGTAAACAGATTAACTTTTTCTTTCAACATTTATTTGAACAGCAAGTGGAGGCAAAAGTGACTGCACCCAAAACATTAAACCTGCTAGCTAACTAGCCTAAACTCAGTAACAGAATGTGGGCAACACGTTCTTCTCCACAGCCGCGCGACCTCTGAGTCAGACATCACTTCCCCCTTGTCTATCCTACGGGTACAGCCACTCCCCCTGAACCCCGTTTCCCTGCCATCCCCCACCCCTATGCAAGCCCCTCCCTCTGAACCCAGGGCTCGCTACAATACTGTATACTGTATACACAAACTATACAAAAACGCCTTTATGCTTTGGAGCTTGTTTATCCATCTGTAAGCAACTGCCAGCTAGGTCTATCAGTCACTCACTCCTGATTGTTCACTGCGCAGTGACAGCTGCTACGGGCCTGATGTGTGAAAGTGAAACTATCTGATAGATAGAACATAGGTAGCCTATCAAAACAGCCCAGCCCAGCCCAGCCCAGCCCAGCCCAGCCCAGTGGAGTGGCCGGAACACTTACAAATGGGAAAAAAATGTTTTAATATTTAAATGAAATGCATCAATCTGTTGCACTTTGAGAGCAAATTTAAGAGATCTATGGATACATCTCTCAACACCCATAAAAAACAGAACTGTAAACCAATTTTCTACACACACACACACACACACACACGCACGCGCGCTACGTTTATCCACGCCGCTCAAAGGGGGAAACTCCCAGAATGCTAGCTACCTCTACTTTCCTTAAGGAGAGGGTTATAATTTGGTAAATTGGTCAAAGGAGCCTCTGTGCTCATGTGAAAGAAAGCACATGGTGCGGCGTTGGCAGAGATAACGGGCTGCGGGTAAAAACACACACTCTGATGTACTGTGCTTACAGAAGACAGACACGTGGCTGTGTGCATGGTGTCCCTCCATCTGTGTGTTTTCACGTCACAGTTTGCTAAGGACACACGAACATGAGTAACAAAGCTGCGTAAACTCAGTAATTATAGCTCGTCTGTGAATAAGCTGTGTTGTATATATCCTTGAATGGACGGCTCATGTGCGGTCTTAAAGGGCAATAAAGGGAAATTCCAATTGTTTTACCACTTGGGTCATGTTTTTGTAGTTTTTGTTATCACTCTGTGTGTGATAGGGGAGTAAAAATGATTGATAAGACATGTTTTAAATAAACTCTCTGGTGTAAACAGAGACCCACTTCCTGCGTACATGTTGTCTCACTGCTCTTGCCATAGCTGTGCACATACTGTTTTATTATGCACTGAAAGTTTATTAGCACCATTTCTAATATACTCAGTTTCACTATAGAGTGGTGCAGTGATGACGTATGTTTGTATTTCCACCTGGAAGTTAGCAATGCAAGGACTCCCTTTTCTCTTTCAGAAAATAAGGTCTGTGACAAACACGTTAACACATATTTTTCAGGAGGATAATCTCTACATATTTAAACAGTTTCTTTATTTTTAAAGCGTACATTCTTTTGCAAGAACTAGAGGCTCCTATTAAAGGCTATAAACAACCTACATCATGGCTGCATGAGTTTCCATCACCACCGCTAAGCTAAAGGGCGCTAATGTTCAGCATGATGGCATTTAATAGTCTCATTTAGCCACATTGAGCAACCACTGTTTTAAGACACATAGGGAGCCAAAAGGGTTACAATTATTACTAATTGCCTGGTTTAAGGACTCATTCCTGAACTACTCATTTTTATTTTTTGCTTGTAATACTCTTAAAGGTGGGGTAGATAATTCATTTCAGAAACACTTGTTGTTATATTCCATGGAATGCTCTTAACATCCCGATAACAATGAATAAATTAAATGCTTTGACAATGAATATATACAAATATTTCATCTCCGGAAGCCGTAGCGCTGTAAAAAGCACGACCAATCATCTGAGCCGGCCCGGCTAAAGTAACTGGACGGCCTACCTGCCTGTCAGCCTTCCATCTGTGCACAAACTTATCTCGTGCCCTCATTGGTCATGTGTGCGTTAATGTGTGTTGGAGGAGGGGCTCTGTAAGGAAGTCTGAAGGAAGGGGCAGATTTTTTTCAGTTGTCTACTTTCAGATTCTAGCGCACTCGAGCTGGTTTCTCCGTTCTTACTACCTTTAATAGTTCCCTCCTAGATCACAAGAAGGGAGAACATTTGAAGAGCAGTTGAATCTGGCTTAACTGTTAGCTTGTTTGTAAACTGTCTGATTCATTTCTTGTGCCAGTGCACCATGTCTCAACATCTCAGCAATTACTTTGGTGAGTTCATTGTTATTGTTGCTGATACAAATGGCAAAACCTACAGAAAAACATCTAACAAAGTAAAGCATCAGTGAATCGTGACATAATGCAGCTGTAAGCACCCATGAAATATATTTGTTATCATTATCAAGCAGGAAACACTGATTTAGTTTTCCTTTTAAGCTAAATGTTATGATAATGTTGTCTATTGTTACGTCTGTTAATATTTGGTACCACATGGGAGATCAACAGCCTGTATTTAGCTGCTCTCATGAGAACAAATGCAATATGATGCTCAGCTGACTCGGCTCAAGGTGATGGGATGGCTCTGAGCTGGAGATGGGCCAAAGAGTTCGAAAACCTGAGTATTCGCAATGGATATGGTTTTTCTTTCCCCCCCTTTTCTGAGATACTGTCCAATCGATATCCTTTGTTGGAGAAATATGTGTACCCTGACATATTTAGTGCACTGGATTGTGGGGTAGTGTGTTTCACTCTTTGTGCAGGTGCTGCAGAGCTCTTGGCTACACAACAGTGATTTTCTTCTTCGTCTCTCCTCTTGAATCTTGTCTAATTAAGTTTGAGGACAATACGGGTGTTTTTGATTCGGAGAATGTGACACATTTGGCTCTTTGTGTCTGGAATATGGTTCTGTTTCCACAGTACTTCCAGGTGCAGTGTGAACAACTTCTCAGATGTTTAGCCTCTACTCATTATGATAAAGGACTGCATTATCCTGTACAACAAATGTGACTGTCTCTTTAGGATTAACACATTGTCTTTTTTCAATACTACCACTAAAGGATGCCTACGTGGACAATTTCACATGATTCTATTTAAATAACTTTATAGTATTTAGAGCATTTTCCCTGTCCTTATGCAGACAAACAATATGGTCTTGACTGGTCATATTGGAACTGTCACATCAACTTGATGTTCCTACTGATGCTAATTTGGCATGGTCATGAAAAACTGCATGACATGATATGCAGCCATCAGCTCCGTCACAAAGTATTTGCTTTTCTTTGCGTGGTTGTGTGAGAAACGTGGTGGCGTGATGACTACTAGCAGGAATAGTTGCTGAGCTACTGTAGCTAGCATCCCAATGGCTAACATGCTAGCGCTAGTCACAAAAGCTTCTCAAGCTTGTTTTAATATTATTTGCACTGTGTAGTATAGGCTATTTCTCCCTGGCATTTTGTTTTTAGATAACAATTATGTGTTGGACTTACTGGCTGTCTTTTTCCTATCAAAGCACTGACTAGACATTTAGCTATTGATCAGAAGCAAGTTTTCACTTGGAGTCTGAACCGTAGACTGCATAACATTTTTTGAGTAGCAACCTTAAGCCTTTGGTTTGTGCTGTTAAAAACCTCTAACTTTGCATTTCTGCTGTCAATGTTGACCCTATTTGAAGGAGAGCGTAGAGCTGGGCCAAGCGTGGCCATGTACTGCAGCTAGCTAGCTAGCTAGCTTGGTTGGCCAAGTGCATTCCTAATTCATGTTAACTGTGATAATTGTGATGCTAATTTTGGCTTGACAAAAACATACTTAAAAATTGTTCTTAATGGAAACAAATGAACAGCTAAACACTTCTTCTTTAGTGTGTCTTTATGTAAAACCGCGAGTTTAACAATGACATGATAGTGGTGCCGTGGTGGCGGCTCGTTAAGGGGAAGGTTGCCACATGATAAACCCTGTTTTATCGTCAATTGATCTGTAATCTGGGCCATCATTTAGATAAAGAACATCGTGCTGTATTTAAGAAGAATACAAACCAGTGATTGAGACCTATTGATTAGTTAACGCTTATTAAAGTAATATAACAATAGAAAAGTATAGTTCCTCATAGACTTCCATACAATGTGACTACTTCTTGTTCGCCCCTTTTTGGTCATTTAAAATAATGCATGTTTAAGATACTTCCAGGCCCTGAGGACTGACCTCTTGATCTTGAATCACTATGACAAAGAACATGTTTATCATTTTGGTGTGTTAAAGCAAAGACCCATTCCTGTCCTTAAAATGATGACACAGATGTAATGTGCATGGCTTGCAATAATTGCATTGATAAAAAAAAGTATTTGATACCATTACTGGCCTTTGTGCTACAGTTTTTCTTCAAATGTTTCGTTTGAAGAGGGCTTGGAGAAACTGCAAACACTTCCACTGAGGGCTATGTTGCTGATACACAGCTTCCCAGGCTTTCTAATGCTTTTTAAATGAGTGGCAAGCTCCAGTGAAAATCCACACACATACACACGCTCCGGCCATCTGGCAGCAATTGCACGAAACGGAAACGCACATGTTAGAATATATCATTGTGAGAAGTGTTTGGGTCTGTGTGTGTTTTTCTCTGTTCACACACAATAGTCTCTATTTGTGTTAAAATGCCTGCGGCTGAAAATGTTGACCTCCGAGCAAATCCACAGTCTGCATTTAGAGGCTAAAACATCAATCTGAGGTTTCCTTTTCCTTCATTTCTAGAAACAACTCTGTCTTCCATTTGTCGGTTGTGCTACAACTCAGCTAACTGGTAGAGAGAGCAGATAGTTGTGATATGAAATTGAGGTATTCAACGGGACTTCTAGTGTTAATTAATCAGCATTTCTTTGAATCTTTGGGTCTTTTCAATGTAAATTGGTAAATCACTGGTTATAATGGTTCTCTCCCTTCCTCCCTCCATCCCTCTTTCTCTTTGGTTGGTGGTTTGCTCTGGGCGTTTAGTCTGTATTCTGGGCCCTGCAGAGGCAGACTATAATTTACCCTTTGCATTTACTGTTTATATTCCACTGAACGTTTCTACAGAAGCACAGCATCGTTGGTGTCATAGTGAAGCTCTTTGTGTTGGTACCGTCCAGTGATCACTACCATAGAGGAGACTTTGATCCACATTCAGATTTACAACATTAAACAGCATAACTCTTTACTGCTCTGTACTTCAAAGAATACGTGGTATTTTTATATTTCTTTTTTTCTGTGTACCAAAAACTACTTATATCCTTTATCCCTCTGTCCAATTGAGCTCTGTTGCTATCTATTTACACGTCAATTAATCACAATGTTGCTCTTACATTATTCCATGAAGGTTTATTTTAGTCAACCCCCCACACATCATCCTGATGCCTTAAATGTTTAAACCAAATGTTGTGACCAAAGACTCCATATGGATGAAGCCACTATGTCACCAATTGGTTTGTTGGGTATCGGTCTGAGGCCCCAATTTTGGCAGTTTTTCAGTCGCCATCTTGGTTGTTGGAACAAGAGAAGATGGAGATAAGTACAGCCAAATGCTGAACAAGACATTTTAGGCAATTTCAAATGTTACATTTCATTTATTATACAGAACATAAATTCGAAAGTGTTGACGAAAACAGGTGATCGCATGGTAGCCCCGCTCCATAAGCAAACCCTGCTTTGTCGTCTATTCTACTTTAAATGGGACCAACATTTAGAAAATGTATATCATGCTGTAGAAAAGAAGAAACCAGAAACTAGTTATTGAGACCACAAACACACGTAGTTTACGTTTGGGTAATAAATCAAGAGGGCAGCAAGATCATTTTTTCATAGACTTCTATTCTATCACACTGAACATTATGCTGTATTACATATTACCTATTGTACTAGCCATTGAGACTATTTGGTTGAACAAATAAAATATTTACTTAAGTGAGAAGTAATTTCATTTGCAGTTGCCCCCTGCAGGCTGTACAAAAAAATCCATGTTCAAGGCACTTTCACAGTGGCTTCACTTTTCAAACCTTGAGGTTGCCTCTTGGTTTTGACCCATTTATTTCAAGATGTACATCTCCAGTAAAAAGGCTTAGGACCTGTGAAACTGAGCTGTAATTGGAGTGTGACTAATTACAGATGATGATTCACTCAGTGGGCTGTCAGCTGATAACAGCTGTGGGATTTAACTTTAGTGTCCTGCATGAGCTCAATGCTTCCTTTATCCAAATGTTCCTAGAGTAAAATGTGGTCTCCAGTTTAGGTTCTTTACTAGTTTGGACAAGAACATATTTCATCAAAAAATAAGTAAACCTAAGGATCTGACCGTGACGTTTTACAGTTTAAGGGCTGTTTTTCGTCACACGAGAACAAAGTATTGAGGTTCACTCACTTTTTGACATTACTCAAATCTATGTGCAACACAGATATACTGCATTTCTGCTCTACACAATGATGACAAACAGAGACAGGGATCCTACATCTAGAATAAAAGCAAGCTAAATACAGTTGTAGACTACACTGACACAACTGAAATGTTGACTTTATTCAAGTGTATTATGTTAACAAATGTCACATAAATTAGGTTAGTTGAAAGCAATACTATTACATTGAACCTAATATTTTGTATTTAAACCTAATAACATTGCTTTCAACTGACCTACTACAGTTATGTGAAATCTGTTGACATAATACATTTAATTAAAGTCAATGTTTCAGTTTACGTACAATACTACGGCAAAAAGTGCCACTAATAATTTCCTGTTTGTTCTGCTACATATAGGTATGACTGATGTTGTAAACTGAATTAGTTATGCTTCATTTTGTCACATCTGTGCATGTGTGGTAGTCTGCGGTAAGCCAAGCCCACACAAGCTCATGACATCACGGATTGCTCTGATGTTTTCTTCTTCTGCTCTTTGCCATGAACCTCTGTTTTATAGCCGACCCTGAGTGTCCACCCACCCACTTCTTACTCTCTTTTAGTTATCTCTCGACTCTCTTTCCTTTCTCTCTGTCCCCAATGTCTCTCTCTCTGTTGGCCCTGTCCTCTCTCTCTGTCCATAGCTCTATATGGCATTGAAAAAGAGAGTTCCACGGATGGACTCTCTGGTCTTGGCTAATGGAAGCAGTCCTGTCTCTTTGTGTAAATATTTGCACAGAGGGATTATAGATGGTCCCACGCATTCAAGGTGGAGCTCCACTCTGCTCCACCAGGCCACATTAGGGCAAAGAATGGCGCTGAGCGTAACTGCGACATAGCATTTCAGGAGATGATGTGACCGGACACAACATTAAAAAATATCACATTCTGAGGTACAAATTGTTGCAGGTATTGATCTAACTTTCTGTTTCTCTCTATTTTGTTTTTTCTGATCAGGCACCAAGCAGTGACCATCCTCTCAAACATGTAGACACCATGGTGAGTTTCAACTTGAATTCCTTTTTTATCCACCAACCTTTTTTTTTAAAGTTAAGCCATCTCTTTCGCTTAGATTACCGAGCTGAAAGAGCACATTCATCTGCCTCTATGACACATGCCAACAGATCATGTATTTGATGTAGGAAGGTTATTAATAGTGTGGATAGAGGAGTTCCAGCTGGCGGGAAAAACAGCTGCACTGCTTTTACAGGAAGTACATCTTAAAACAACTAAAACATGTTGATTTAATGCTTTAGAACAACCTCATATGTACACTTCATATGATACAGAGATACTTGTTAACTGTTGGCAGTGTGGACTGGCCTCAGAATAGTACAAATCCAATTTACCGCTAATCTGTTGGAGTTTCCAAAAAAACCTACACATCACAAGTACCAGCTTTTGTTGCTAGATGATAATGTATCCAATTGCCATACTGAAACTCAAGTGGTGAAACAAGACGAGCAGGGATTTCTGTGCTGGGATTGCTGCCAGGCTGCTGATTCTGTTCCCATTAGACCAATTTACTTGACATGTTTTCAAAGGCAGACACAGTGTGGATTTGTCAGTGCAATTTAACCTGATACAGAAGGATCTATTTGTGCCTCCTGCGGTGCACACACACACATGCATAAAGGGTTAAAGCTCAAGGTCAGCGACATCATTTAAAGGTTTACTAAACTCATAAACCAATGTCAGATACATATTTAAAACCCTAATGATACCAACCAACTGACAAACACATGGGACATACTGTATATCCGTAGATCAACTATAATGCCAACATTTCATAAAATGCTTGCTTCATACATTATCTTCGTATTGTAACAACAGTATGGTACTGATTAGGGATGGATTGTGTTTATAGCAAATTCATTATGATATGGGTAAGGTTATGCAACTTAAACATTTGGTTAGGCCTTGTCCAACAATTGGAGTAAAGGTTAATGTACAACAATGGCCTCTATTAATAATAGATGCTATTATACTTATGCTTTAAGTACCTGCCCTTTTCAGACAGTTTTTCAATGACAGTTTTTCAATCCATCTTGGGCATCATGTTAGATGATCTCTGTCCTCCCACGAAGTTGAAGATGGTAAACACCCATCCACCACTCTAGCCTGGTTATAGTGGATGTTAATGCCTTCACTGGGACTAACGTAGGTGATACAGGCACATGCACAGTAGCAAATACAACAACAATAAAATAATAACTAGAGAATGCAATTCCTGAAGACATTGCTAGTAGGAATGCTTTATGCTGAAAAGCTGACGCTAAACTGCTATGCTGAAATGTAATGTGTAAGAAGAAAGTGAAGAATTTAGATTGAAATGAAACATGAACACTGGGGGCTTGAATGTGTGATGAGAGAAGAAAAGAAAGTAAAAAGGCTTGGAAAAGCAGCAGAATATTTGAACTGCAAACTGTTGAACTAACTTGATGGTGAATGATCTGTCGCCATGCCAACGGCATTTGATGACACCCCATAATACGCTTAGATGTGTTGATGGCTGCATCGTTACCAAACCTGTGAAGTTTTGGGCCGTTTGGAGTATTTTCACTGAAGTTATGAGAAAAACGTGTTTCATGGCGAGCATTGTGTTGCCATGGCAACGACATTTGAAGAAATCTCAAAACTGTCCCATAGATCAGGGGTTCCCAACCTTTATTGTGCCAAGGACCGGCAGATCCATTAAAAGAAAATCGCGGACCGGTTGTTAATTTGAACTGATTTTAATATTTACTCACCAGCAGCAGGTAGCAACAGAGGCTAATTGTCTGTAACAGCCTGAACAAATACTAGAACAATATGCATCCAAAACATATCAACAACGTTTAAAAAAGAACCAGTGTCGTTTTTTGGTTTTTCGGAAAAACGGAAAACCAAAAAACCGACGTTATTCAGTTTTTAAACCAAAACGGGAAAACAGATAAATCAACGTTTTGGTTTTGTTTGTATGATTTACGGATAATCCAGTGATGGGAAAACAAGGAGAAGGCGCATTTTGTGTGTGTGTGTGTGTGTGTGTGTGTGTGTGTGTGTGTCTGTGTCTGTGTGTGTCTGTGTGTGTGTGTGTGTGTGTGTGTGTGTGTGTCTGTGTCTGTGTGTGTCTGTGTGTGTGTGTGTGTGTGTGTGTGTGTGTGTGGTGTGTGTGTACGTGTGTGTACGTGTGTGTGTGTGTGTGTGTATGTGTGTGTGTACGTGTGTGTGTGTGTGTGTATGTGTGTGTGTGTGTGTGTGTGTCTGTGTGTGTGTGTGTGTGTGTGTATGTGTGTGTGTGTGTGTGTGGTGTGTGTCTGTGTGTGTGTGTGTGTGTGTGTACATGTGTGTGTGTGTCTGTGTCTGTGTATGTGTGTGTGTTGTGTTGTGTGTGTGGTGTGTGGTGGTGTGTCTGTGTATGTGTGTGTGTGTGTGTGTGTGTGTGTGTGTACATGTGTGTGTGTGTCTGTGTCTGTGTATGTGTGTGTGTGTGTGTGTGTGTGTACATGTGTGTGTGTGTCTGTGTCTGTGTATGTGTGTGTGTGTGTGTGTGTGTGTGTGTGTGTGTGTGTCTGTGTGTGTGTGGTGTGTGTGTGTGTGTGTCCGGTCACCAGGGTGTGTGTGTGTGTGTGTGTGTGTGTGTGTGTGTGTGTACATGTGTGTGTGTGTCTGTGTCTGTGTATGTGTGTGTGTGTGTGTGTGTGTGTGTGTGTACATGTGTGTGTGTGTGTCTGTGTCTGTGTATGTGTGTGTGTGTGTGTGTCTGTGTGTGTGTGTGTGTGTGTGTGTGTACATGTGTGTGTGTGTCTGTGTCTGTGTATGTGTGTGTGTGTGTGTGTGTGTGTGTCTGTGTATGTGTGTGTGTGTGTGTGTGTGTGTGTGTGTGTGTGTGTGTGTGTGTGTGTGTGTGTGTGTGTGTGTGTGTGTGTGTGTGTGTGTGTGTGTGTGTGTGTGTGTGTGTGTGTGTGTGTGTGTGTGTGTGTGTTGTGTGTGTGTGTGTGTGTGTGGTGTGTGTGTGTGTGTGTGTGTGTGTGTGTGTGTGTGTTGTGTGTGTGTGTGTGTGTGTGTGTGTGTGTGTGTGTGTGTGTGTGTGTGTGACACTGGCATTTGTTTTCAGAAGATATTATGATAGTGTCGTTTGTTCCGGTGCACGTTCGACAGCATTTAGCACTACATCGAGATTAAGATTAAACTAATTTATTTTGGGAACACCCGCATACAGGCTACCTATGGAGTTAGCCAGATGTGTGTACATTACTGTTCATGGTCATTTGAAAACAAATGCCGGTGTCGGACAGACACAAACACACCGAGCTAAGCTGAGCAGAGCACATACACACACACATCATGCGCCTTGGTGACTGGACATCTCCTTCATAAAACTAATAAAAGGGGGAGTAATCGGCAGTTCGATGTGTGTAGAGGTGTGTGTAGAGATGTGTGTGGTTAACACGTAGCAGCCTGCAGTCACTCTTAAGCTGTTCTGATGAAGGTAAACACAGCGAAGGCGGTGCGTAAAAAGGCACATCTTTACCCGCTGGTGCTGCAGAGGCAGAGTATACGTCCCGCTGCTTCCTGATGCTGCAGCCATTTCATGAAGTGAAGGAGGTTTTCTTCTATCAAACAGCTGCGGGCAGCAGATACCGTGAGAGTCCCGGACATGAATTCATAGATCAAGGCAGACTGGTTTACTCTCCTGTTTTGCCAATCCGGTGCTTAAACAAATAGTTCTACACCCCTGGCCGACATGTCCTTAAAATGAAGTCCGAGTTTGAAATATATCTCAAATAATGTATGCACTGCCATTTCCCCACATAAACATAACAGTCTGCAATTAAACCGTTGTCTCCTGTGCGCTCCTCTTCCTACTTGGCGCACCGGTAACTTTCTCGTGCGCACGAGAGGCTGAGACCAGGCTGAGCCGCCGAATCCCTCGGAACATCATAAAAGCCATTTTCAACGGTTTTCTGGTGAAAGATTAATAGGCTACTGGATGAAATAATATGACTGGTATAGGTGCACAAATGAAACACTTTTTGAAAAAAATATTATGATAAAATATTTTGATATATAATTCTGCAAATATTACGATAAACTCACAGCTATTTCGCGGCACCGGTCCGCAGACCGGGGGTTGGGAACCCCTGCCGTAGATGTCTTCACGGCTGGACTGTTAGCACACATGTGAAGTTTGAGCACTTTTTGAACATTTTCATAGGAGTTAATGTAATGTTTCCATGGAAACGGCATATGATGACACCCCATAATTGATGTAGAGCTGTTGAGGGCAGGACCATTAACCATTATCTGAAGTCTGCTGCTCTGAGCATGTCAGTTGGAGCGATGACATCATCGTGTTCCATGACACAGGTGTTTATATTTGAGCTAACGAGGTGTGTAGAGATCACAGGTTTCCATTGTTCTGAATGAGAGATGAACCTCTTACATGTGAACGTTTTGTGGAAGAACCGTGACAGATATCTGTGAAATTTCAAAGCGTGAAGCATCTCAAGGACCTTGAGTATCTGACGTGTGCTTTTTGTGTACTTTCGGGTCAATAATGTGGCCTTTTAGGCAGTTTAACTAAAGGTGTGCGGCTGCTGCCGTGAGGAAATTTCAGCCTGAAATTACAATTGGGCTTTAATGGAGACATGTTGAACGTTTTTGTCACTATATGCCCTCAAGAGGCATTTTGTTTAATTATTTTTGCTTAATTATTTGTCATTTTTCAAGCTACGAGATGTTTTCCTACGTTTGTCATGAAAAATTATGTCTCAGGAATGTAGGGTTTGGGAATTATGGCAGTTTTAAAAACAAATATGAAGGCAAATTTCAAGATGTCCTACACTCTAGCTGTGACATCACGCACTCTAGTTAATGTTAAAATCTGAAGAAAACCTCTAAAACAAGGTCTGAACAATGTTTAATATCTCTAAAAGTAAGAATCATATTTAAAAGTTGTTTTACATGAATAATGTCAGAAGGATGTGTAACATTTTAAAGTTGGAAGGAGGTTTCTGAGTGAAAGTAGGAATGAACAGTTAGCAGTTGAAGTCGCATGAAGATTTGTTGAAGTCTGAAGAATTTCTCCATTGACTTCCATGTTAAAAATGTGATGAATTATGGGATGTATCTCTGGAATTATGAAAGTTATGAATGAGAAAAGTAATAGCCATCGATTCCCGACCGAGCTGAACATTTTGATGTTTGAACGGAGTTTCTGCGATGTTCAATGCGGGAGGAGAAGAGGGCCAAAATCCCGGCGGAATAATAATAAAGAATTCGAAGAACAGATAGTGGGAATGCTGTATCAGCTTTCCCACTAAATAACAACTTGGTTATTGCATATCCGCATATTTATATTTTAAGCACAAAAAAAGTATTTCTGCCTTAACATATATACAACATGCTTTGCCACTGTCCTGCATCAAATTCAGCCTGTGTCCAGTGCTGATATACATATTGAAAAATAAGTGTAAACAAACCAAACATCCTTGAATATGTCTCTGTCTTTATGCATTATGACTGCTTTGGGTTTTCACCATTGAAGTATTGCATTTCTATCCAGACACCCCAAGGAGTGATGGGTAATCAGACACACCTGACTAATTATATGACATCACCCGTAAGCCTACATATAGTTCCTTTAAGGAAGTAGTTATCATGGTTCCCTGTGTGTATGTTAGGTCAACACACACACACAAAATCAGAGCGTGCATGTTTTCCTTGGACTCACTGGGCACTAGTTGTCTATGACACAACTTCCTGTGAGTTGTATTTAGTCTGGGAAAGGAAGGATCAAGTAACCAAATTAGAGTTACCACCCGAGGCCATGTGCCCATTTTCTCCACAAAAGGACCAACATATAAACCATTCCACCAGTGTGCTCTGTGTGTGCTCTGTGTGGGCTCTGTGTGTGTGTGGCTGCTGTTATTGGCATTCCCTGTGTGTGTCCTCAGTTTACTCATAGACTGCAGTACAGGACAGCAAAGCTTCTCTAGCCCTTCATGCAGGACCTGTATTTCAGACAGATGGTTTTTTGCACGGCTCATGCATCTTCCCTCTAAGGTCATCATGTGGTTTGCACTTTAGCTAAGGGGCAGAGACTGCAACACAGTCATTAGAAGTGTACGATTGAATGCGTTTGTGTTGCAGGCGTTTGTGTTGCAGGCATAGTGTGCAATCACGTCAGTGTCGTATGCATTTGTTCAAGTGTTCCATGAGTGCAAGTCTGTGTGCCAGTGCAGCTGCTGCTGTCTAGTCATGGGCATTTGCTGTGTGGTTACACTGTGACGTCCGGGACATATATCCTCAGGGCATGAAAAAGGAAAAGGATTTGTCTTATGACTACATGAGCTTCTCTCGCTCCACTGGATCAGTCTTGTGTTCTTCTTCTTCTCTGCTCAGTTGGTTCAAATCATTCGATTTTCAACTTCCGCCAGAGAGGTTATGTTTTTGGGGCGTTTTGTTTGTCAGCGCGATAACGGAACAATACTTTTTCTTATGGAATGTGGTGAAAGGCTGTGGAATCTGACAAGGAAGAACTCGTTTTTTTGGAGCAGATCCCAAATCACGGGCGATAGGACACACAAATGACTTTTTATTTAAGTAAAGGTTACGAGAAAAGAGATTTGGCTTTGTCGGAGGGCTGGTTCTAGTTTATTATTAAATCAGAAGGTTTCATTATAAACTGTACCTTAAAAAGTAAGGACACAGTACCATCTTGGTAAAAGGTCTTAGTTCTTCAAAAGCAGAATCGAAGTGCACACACTGAAAAAACTGAAACGTTGACTTTGATTGAACGTTTCAGATTGCTCAGTGCAGTTTGTGAAATCAGTTGAATACACACACACACACACACACACACACACACACACACACACACACACACACACACACACACACACACACACACACACACACACACACACACACACACACACACACACACACACACACACACACACACACACACACAGTCAGCTGATGTTTGTGTGTGTATAAACATGCATCATACCCACATGTTTGCCTAAAGAGACGGAAAGGGTTTGCAGTCGCAATTTAGATCTGTACACAGATGAGAGGGAGAGGGAGGGGAGGGAAAAGTTGAATATGAGGGGGGAGAGATAACACGACGGGAGGCTGAGTGGGAGGGGGGAGGGTGACCAACACACAGGCAGAGCGGACACAAGCCAGAGACAAGGAGCTGTGGAGGAGTCCGGTCCGAGTGGAGCATGCAGATGGACTCTACAGGCTACTGCCCAAAATAGAGACCTTGGGGATTTCGTTTTTCTTCTGCCGCTGTCAGAGAGAAGGGAGAGGTTTGACGGGGGAACTTCACTGCCGCACAGAAAGCAGTGTGAGGCAGCTCTTCAAAGATGAACCGAGGAGGGTCTTTGAGAAGGCGGCTCTCCTCTCTGAGGGGGGCATGGCGATGGAGTACAGGGTACCTTTTCCGAAAGGTAGGACGCCATGGACTGAATTAATGTTTGGATGGATTTACTCAACTCGGGTCATGTCGCT
Source organism: Gymnodraco acuticeps (assembly GCF_902827175.1). Taxonomy (NCBI): domain Eukaryota; kingdom Metazoa; phylum Chordata; class Actinopteri; order Perciformes; family Bathydraconidae; genus Gymnodraco; species Gymnodraco acuticeps. The sequence continues at coordinate 3,025,103 of NW_022990274.1, forward strand.
TGTTCTTTCCTTGTCCGCTCCTTCATCGCTTGTTTTTTCTCTTTGTTATAGAACAGTTTCACTCGAGTCTTTGGCAGACTTTTACCAGCCCCCAACGTCTTTCTCCCTCCCTCCCTCCCTCCCTCCCTCCCTCCCTCCCTCGCTCTTTCTCAGATGGTTAATTTGAATGGCCTGCTTGTAAAGTCAACCTCCGCAGATGGTTTTCATCTGGAAACAGGCCTGCTGGACCCCCCACTCCATTTCCCACCTCCTCCCCCACCGTCCTCCTCACCCGCTACCTCACCCCCACCCTCTCCTTCCGAACACAAGTTCTCAAAGGAAAGTAACAGGTTTCAGGCTTTGGTATGTGTGATGTTCAGAAGCTAGTGTTTTCTACTTAGCAATTAGAAATAGATCCATTGATGTTAGCCCCACAGTACAATCCATTCATAGAATCACAATACTCAGAACATCACGACTTCTTCCAGTTCTTCAACGACAAAAACATCAATATGACCACAGTGTTTTATTACCGAGCATAGCTTCCCTGTCACATTTACATTTTCCCAGATGGTTGCAGTCTTACATACATATTGTGGCTCATGAAATGCCCTGCACACCAATTCAGACTAATTTGAAGGAAAAACGATCAATTAACTGCCATCTTTGTGGCACAATATAAACACCATCTCTTCAAAACTCTCCGACAGTCTCTAATTAGGATATTTGTTTGCATGCTGGTTGAAGTGGTGGCACCATTTAATAAACCGCATTTCTCGGACATGTTAACCTTGTCATTAGCATCATGTGAAGATGTTGTGATCACCTCACAGCGGTCCATTTAAGAGAGCTTTGGGCTTTCCCTGACTTTCATGCCCAATAAGTCCCACAGCGCTGTTAACCCTCCTCATGCTCTGCGTCTGACTCTCTTAAGGCTGTTTCTTGCTCATTCATCTCTGTCTCTTTTTGGCGACTCTGCTCTTTATAGCCCCTGGCAACATACTGAAACGTTTAGGCTGAAGCTCAGGCAGAAAATGGGGGATTTGCTTTGTGTCCCCTCAGTTGAGACACGGACCTATATGAGTGAACGTAAGATGGAGCAAATGAATGCTGCATAGAGTTTGTTGGAATGAGTTGGATTTTCTTGGACAGAAAAGGAATTGGCAAAAACTCTCATCTGATATGTTTATGTCTGCATTTGTACCTGTAGTATCGGTATCCATTGAGTCCCTCTAAGAATGTGTACAGCAATTAAACCAATGTGTGTTATATGGGAACTTTAGCTATTTTATAATGTATGCATTTCTGCAAGAAATGGTTCAAATGCAGGAAGGCTTGCGCCATTACACTGGTATATACTGTCAAAACATGTCAAGTATCAACCTCAGCAAACTTTCTTGTTACTACTGTGAGTCTAACTTTGTTCCCCCAGGAAATAGATGGTACCAAACTGGGACCACATACTGTAGTGCTTGGCCCCAGTAACAATTACAATTGTTTGCCTGCTCCCAAACAAGAAATGGTGTCAAATGCTGGATAATCCTGCCTGATTTCTATGATTAGGAGATTTATTTGTCTTTCAATCTCCTAATCATCCGGTTCAATAGCTCTACTGGAGCGCAGTTTAAGATGGTGGTTAGTGCCAATAGATTTAATTCAAGACAAAATGAGTTGCACAAATATTTTCAACTTTTTTTGCTAAATAGTTAGCAGAACAACCTGAGGAATTCCCAAGCCTTTTACAGCTGACTTTGAATTATTAGTTTTTACGGTTAAAGGTGGGATATGTAATTTTGGAGAAACCAGCTCGAGTGCTCTAGAATTTGAAAATACACAGCCGGAATCTGGCAAAATCTGCCACTTCCTTACAGAGCCCCTCCTCCAACTCACACGAACGCGCACATGACCAATGAGGGCACGAGATAAGTTTGTGCACAGATGGAAGGCTGACAGGCAGGTAGGCCATCCAGCTACTTTAGCCGGGCCGGCTCAGATGATTGGTGGTGCTTTTTACAGCGCCACGGCTTCCACTGATGACGTTTTTTTAATGGATTTGTTGTCAAAGCACTTCAGATATTCATTGCTATCAGGATGTTAAGAGCATTCCATGGAATATAACAAAAAGTGTATCTCGAGCCGGTTTCTCAAACTTACCTACCCCACCTTTAAGGCCTGATTTTTCAAAACTTGGGGAAAGCACATATGTCATGAGAAGCAGCTGCAAACGGTCCTTTTGGGATGCATTAACACATCATTGGAAGTTTATCCAGGAATGGGTCCCCTCATGATTACTAGACTCTAATATGCTGGATGGTATCTCTGGTAAATGTGTACACTGACAGACAGCTTGGCACAGCAGGCTGAAAGTCATCCAAGGAAGCGAGCGGTGCTCCTCACATCGATGCCCAGCCAGCCAGGGTGATCTAATGGATGATGATGGATAACAGCCCCCTCCTTCTTCTTCTTCTTCGAGTCCGTAGCAATCTCAGATGTCGTTCTGCCAGTATCGGGCACAGGCCACAGCTGGTGGGGTAGGTTCTGCCAGGTCTTCTGTACTGCACCGGGGGGCATTGGCACATTCCAGTAGGTGGGACATTGTCTGCACTGATCCACAGCTGCACGTGTCTTCTGTGGTGTAGTTCCACACTTTTATCAGTGCTTTGCACCTCCCCTGTTCCCCCTCCCCTGTTCCCCCTCCCCTGTTCCCCCTCCCCTGTTCCCCCTCCTGTGTACATGTGACCCAATCACCACAGGGGAGTGAACAAGTCCACATGGCCTTTGACCCCTCCTTGAGCTCGTTTGAGGGGGAGGCGAGGGAAACGAGGCATAGTGGAGCCAAAACTTCCTCTGCAAGGGTCTCTGCTTAACTTTGCATGGGTGCCATGTGACGGGATCCTAACACCCAGTGTATACGACATGCCTCACAAGGTGCACTTTGCATACCTTGTCTAAAATGTGGCCTTGGATGTAAAGTCAAGCAAAATAACCTTGCCATTCTGAATACAACTTCAAACTAGGGTTAGGGTTGGATGAGTGTTTGTTGGCTGTCCATTATCCTGTTGCCAGCAGATATCGGGCCAAGACTTCCGTGTGCCGCTCATTGTTTACGGTCTGATTTACCACATTTGCAGCTGCTTCTCATGACAACTTACGATGCTAGAATGGAGTTGGAGTTGAGATTTAGCACTTTGGCTCGATCAAAAATCGTTTATAAATGTGCTATATAAATAAGATTTGATTTGATTTGAGATGGGACGTCTAAAACTGGATTGTTTTCAAAAATAAGCAAGTTTAAAAGCAAATGTTAAGGTAATAAAAGCCTGTCAATGGGTTCCAAGATAGCATTTATGTCAATGCATATGGCCTTTTTTGCTCTCCGCACAAACTGTTGACCTGCATTCAACCAAAACATGCTCAAACTGCTGTTAATACAGCTTGGACTACAAACCGACTGCAAATGGAGACCGGAGCGTTTCCAATACTAACATGTTCTCCTTTATCCTCCAGTTTCTGCATTCCAGTTCCTACATGAGTTTGACCTTGATCACTCATTTCATATTGATTAATGCTTTGTTGAAGATGTTCAACGCCAACTCAAATGGAATGTGTCATCATAACTTTTGTAACTCATACATCTTGAAATGATGTACCCTAGGCATGGTTACCCTTACAGCTATACTTCAACAACATAAAGAAAATCGAACTTGTGGTGTAATTGAAGAACAGTTTGGTTATGGGACGGCCTTATTGTATAAACCCTGCACATCCACAATCATGGAACTATTGGTGACTTTATTGGCGTTATGACAATATATGGAAGCTTTGGTGTAGCTTAAAACTGATAAAGAACTGTTAAAAATGGTGGTGAAGGAAGTCGTCCATTCTAAGGTGGTTTCCAATAAGCTCTATTGTTTGTCAGATATTCTATTTTAATGTATTTTTACCCTATTTATATATTATCAAGCACTTTTGATAGTTATATCAATAACCCGAATATCAAAATATTACTTTTGATATTTTCAAAGTCATATGCATAGGCCTCTGTTAAAGCTCTTGTGTTTTCTTTGTTTCTTAGGGCTCAACAAAGTCTTCAAAGAGCATGGAGTCACGGCGCAGACCATCGAGGTAGGAACTCATCTCTTATCTTCTGTTCTCTTCCAGCTGCACATTTCCCATAAAAGGCTTCATTCGGCTTATTGGACTGTCTTTTTTGAATGATCTTTTAAAGGCTTATCTCCACTGTTTGCTCCAAAAGCACAAAAAGATAATGAAGGAAGTGAAATGAATTTCAAGAACAACCTTATCACAGTCAGATATGAGGCATGGCAAAGGAAAGGTTTGGACGTAATATGATATTTGCAGAGTTACCAGGGTTAGTGAAGCTACATGCCCTGCCATTGAACTGGACCCCACACTGTTCAGTTGGACACAAAGATATTTGGTGTCAGCCCCTCTCACCTCTCTCCTTAGGGAGTCACAGATGTTGTCAGTTGTGTAATTAATGGGTAAAACTCGACACCACAACAGCCCGTGCTGAAGTGTGAGTGACAGTATGACTCCCTCGTGGCAAGTCATATTATTACTATATACGGAGTTATAAAAACAGTTCTACGTCTGATACACCGTCACTATTAACAGCACATTCAGAGTTTTAGATTACAGTCATTTTTCACCCATATAAAGGAAAATCAAAGGCTTTTCAAAAGTGCATAGCAGCTCGGTCATGTGACAGTTGTCTCTTGTGTAATGTTCTGGCTGAAGGAATGTATCCAATCAAACTAGTGGGTCCAGACAGGCTTATTTACATTCTGTACAGACAGATTTGTATCCCTACAGTATGCAGGGTTGTGCTTCAGAGCTGATACACAGATATGCACACCCTCATCTGCCTCAAAATAAACAAGATTTAAATGTAAGATTGAATAGGATGGACATTTTAGGTAAATAAACAAGTGTTTTAATTTTGTCTACTTAGTTACTTTTTGTTCTAGGCTAACAATTAAACTCATCCCCAAACATAGCTGATAGTAGAGGTCACACCATTCTGAAATGTAGTGCAGGTACTTCTCACATTGTTCTTTAAAGTTAATGCTATCCAATAGCAATCCTATTCATTTTACAGGCTAATCTACTCCTCACAGGTAACCACATCTCATTTCAAAAATATAATTTCTAAAATAATTGTTCAAACCATTAAACACCTCGAGTTCAGAGGTTACTCTTAACATCCATAATAAAATCTAAATTTCAAAAGCTCTATAAAAATGGAGAACAAATCTCGACTGTCACAAGACCGCTACCAATAATTAAATCCGAACAAAACTAAAAGGTAATTGGATGGTCGATTGGCCTGTCTACTCTGAAAAGATACTCACTAGGAGCATAGTGTGAGTTTTCTTCAACTTAGATATGATTGAAATGTCCAAACTTTTAGTCTACTAGAACTCTACTAAAAACAGGAAGAGGGTGACTTAAACTGCTTAAAACTAACAAGTGCATTTGACGCAGAAGACCAACAATAATGCAGGACAGGAAGTATACAGAGCTCTACCGCTTTTCAAAACAAATTGGATCAGGCCGGAGATTTTGGGCCGAAAACCAAAACAATGAGCTTAAACGCTCGAAGGCTGGGTGATAATTGTCTGCTGTTTTGTCATTACATGAGATACATTTGACACATAGTCAGATGATCCATTGTAAGTACAAACACAATGATTAGTGCAGTATTAATATGGAATAACTGTACTGATAACCATAATAATGTCAATCCTCAAGTGTTACGTTTCATTTAGACTCAGCATTGAGACTGTGAGAAATGTTCACCATGAGGAAGTGTAGGATCAAGGAGGCCTCTCAGTGTTTTGATAGAAGAGGTTCCCTCATATGACTCAGAAATATCTGGCGAGATGTTTAACGGCGCAATGTCTCAGGTTTCCTGATAAAACATTCACAGTCGGTGTTGATCCGAATCCACCAATGAGATCAGCACGGCTCTGAAATTGAGCGTGAGGAGATAACGAGTCATTCTTTGAATGCAACGTGCAAGAAAATGAGCAATCGGTTCATCTGTGGTGCTGATGAGAAGCAGGTTTGAGCTCAGCCGGTCAACGCATGCTGGTGTCTGGAAAAGAACCAAACCACAAGTCTACGACTGCAGCCAGAGGCCAAAGACATACATATGCAAAGACAGAGAAAAACAGAGGACAAAATGCAAAGAGATATAGAAAAAAAGGGACAGAAAGAATAATAAAGACATACAAGTAAAATAACTAGAAAAAAACGTACATATAGTACTAACAAGGACTTGGTTAAAAGATGATAAATCAATGAATTCAAAATGGAGGAATCTAGTAAATGACTTATACAGAATGGAACAGATAACCATGAGAATAACAAATCTAGTTCATATGTTTGATGATAGATGTGAAATATAGAACACAAAACATTACTAATATCCCTCTGGTATTATGTGACAATTAATTAATTTTCGATTAGTATTAATTATATATCCGTTTACTATATCCTTAAAGTCCTTTTTTTCTATGTTTTTTTAAATATTATTATTATTCTTTTTTAATCTCTGCAAAATCTTAAAAAGCAACTTAAAAAAGAGGTAAAATATAAAAAGGTTATGCAAATCACAAACACAACAACTTTAAACTAAGATGTTTGCTGCAACATATGAGAGAACATGCACTATGTCAATATAATTAATGTATTCATTTACAAACAGTTAAAAAGAGAGTACATTCATAAGACGCAATGGAGATATGTGAAAAACTCCTAACACAAACCAAATACCCTTAAAACAAATCTAACCCTACCATCACATATACTGCATGTTTCCCTCCATCACTGCAGATGCATCATTTCCAGTAAGCAGGTTGTGAGTGGCTCCAGATGTACAGTACAGAGCAGTGCTTACAGTATAGTAACCCTCAAGAGCTCCTCTCTCCCAGACATATGAGCAATTTCCTTCAGGAGCCGCGCACAGCTGACAAATGTGGGAAATATGCTGCAGTCTGGGCCCCTGGGGTCCAGGCGCCTCCGCCCCCACCTCCTCATATCGCCGTCCCATAAAGTTCAAGTTCTGAAAAAGACCAGGGGCCTCATTTATAAAGGGGTATACGCTCAAAAAAATGGCGTACGCCAGTTTCTACGCAATATTTGCGATTTATAAAATACTAACTTGACGGGAAAATGTGCGGTCCTCCACGCAAACTCTAACCCATGCGTACGCACTAAGCACAACAACGGGAGAGACGAGAAACTGCGACACCGTTGGCAGAAGGAAGAATGGAGAGAAATATGTGGAAATAATACCATAAATAAAATGTTACCTCTCATTTATCATATATGAAGAATTCATTTTCAAACATTGATTAAAGCTGATCTTAAAATGATGAAACAAACGCTTGTTTGAGACTCCTCAGTGCACACAAAAACATAACTTGGAGAAATAAATAAATACGGATATTTTATTTAAAACCATCTCGAATATGTTGTGTTAATGTTATGAAATGTTTTCTCATAAATGATGCGGTAAGCAGGAGGACAGAATTACGTCTAAACTGACGCCGTTTTGCATTTCTATAGGTTGTAGATACGAGCATGGTTTTATATACTATCATGTTTAATCGTGTTTTATGCCGTTTGCCAAGACTTGATAAGTCGCTCATAAAACACAGGAGGTATGGAAGCTAAGAACACCATATGTGGTCAATTGTGCAGCTAATATAACACAACACATTGTTGTATTTCCTCTAACTGGTGGATATAGGGTTGCTGCGGGGGGTTGAGACACAGGCTGCAGTGGAGCCGCTGCGCACAGCTGATCGACAGCTGGGACACAAACCACCAAATACAAAAACATAATTCAGATCTAGTCGTCATGACTCCACACCGGGGGGATTCCCCGATCACTTCTTACAGTTTCTAATCAAGGGGGTGTCTCCTGTCCCCGGTACAAACACACTGCCTGAGGAAGGATGTGTATTGTTTTTGTCATTAACCTTTTTTCGGGCCATTTATTTATTTATTTTGGTGAAGATCCGACCTCCATGCTGCTCCCCTGTTCAAACTGCATTCACCAAACAATATGATTTATCTCGACCTCCCCAAAATAACCAGAATCTGACACGGTGTGAGATGTCTTTTTTAGCTGTTCTGTCGTCATTTCCTGCGATCTTCTTCATAAAGTCAGTCAGAATGAATGAATGAATGGGCGTTTCTTTGACTATTTATAGGCAAATATGGGCGTTACGTGAAGCCCGCAAAAGCTGCACCGCATTTCGAGTCGGTTGTGATTTATAAAGGGAAACCGGCGTAGGAAGTGCTGTACGCACTTTCCTCGCCGGTACGCAATGTTTGGTGAATTGGAAAATGTCGGAACATTTCTGTACCTATTTTTTGGATTTCTACTACGTAAGCAACCTTCCCACGTGAATCCTACGCACGGCGTTATAAATGAGGCCCCTGATCAGCTCTGGCATTTTAAAGAATCGCTCACTTTGACGTGAAAAATCCATCATTACCTTATTAAATGTATATAAAGCTATCTTTGTGTTAAACTATTTTCCCATCAACAAGCCATGTTTCATAGCTCCAACAATTCTCTAGAGTAATGTCTTTATTGAAGATAATGAGATAAGTATTGGATTTTTGGACTCTTATGCAGTCAGTTGGAAAGCTTTACTGACCACGCTGCAGGTCTTTCTGCGTGGTCATTTTCTGTTTTAAGTAAAAGCTTAATTACAGATCGATCGAGGCAAGGACTACTTTCTTTCTGACCCGATTTCACACCAGACCAACTCCACCAATAACCATCAGATTGTTGGTTTTGGAGCCTACGTACTGTAATCTTTGGTATGCTGCAATATTTTCACAATCCTCCATGTTTAATCAATTTCCCCTCGCTCTATTTCCCCTCTTTCCCACATCTAACAACACAACATGTGTTTAATACAGAAGAAGAACATGTTCTTTTCCCTCTGGGATTGAGTGATGCCATCGGGGATTGGGTATTTATATGCTGCGTTGCCTTATCCTTATTAGGATATTTGTTTCTTGTAGAGGTTCAGTGTTGTGTTGTGTGTATCTGAAGGGTAATTGGCTGCATTGAGAACATTCAGGACCTCAGTGTACCCGGTGATGTAAGCAGCCCAGGGGGGGTGCTCGTGAACTGTCAACTAGAGGGCGAGGGGGGGGCCTCGCTGCGGGGAAGCTGTGGACCTCTGTCAGCGCAATTTACATGATGCAGTTTAAACACAGTTACATAAATAGCTTTTCACTAAATAGCTTTCACTAAATTGCACTATTCATAACTGAACATCTTCAGCAATTGGCACTGGATGAATTGACATTCTGTCATTCCTAGTCTTTATAGAAGATACACATTGCCTTCCTACTCATGAGGAAACAGGAGCTTCGTTTTGTATTTTTGAGAAACTATCGCACACATATAGTTTGCCGTACTTTGCTTTGTTCAATACACATGTGCAGGCTGTTCCATAAGTATTATCCAGTATATTATCTTTCTGTTAACATGGTAATAGCATTGGCTCCCAACTATGCCAATTTGATACTTCATATACAGTAGTCTTACTGCTTTTGTGAATTATATTAAAGGTCCCATCATATGCTTTTCTGGTTATTACCCGTCCCCTTGTTTGTTATGTGGCTTTTTATGCATGTAAACAGTCTGCAGAGTCACAACGGATATGTCCACAAGTGGATTGAAGATCAGAAAAAGAGTCTAAGGAACTAACATCAAGTGAGGTCGAGGAAGGCCTGTGATGAAGGCTATAGAAAACTGAAAAAGGCATCCATCACATTAAACCGAAACTCACAAACATTAGACCCTCCGGTTCTCTTGTTACGGGTATCAAATAGTCAAAGTGATCATGCACCAGCAGGTGTTATGAGCTCACGTGCAGCATTACTTCTGGCTACTTCATTCCTCCCTTCAGATCTTTAGCGGTCCAGCAGTCCACCTCAGTTCTGTTTTTCTGCATGGATTGGCCCCATTGCTGTGTGAGCCCTCACCATTACCCACGTTGATGATAGTTGCGTCTGTGGTTCCTCTGCCAGGAGTGTGAGTCTGCTGCAGGCCCTGGAGGAGAACTATGAGCTGGACCTGCTGTACATCACAGAGAGGATCATCTCCGTGTCCTTCCCCAGCAGCGTGGAGGAGCAGAGCTACGCCGCCAACCTGCGGGAGGTCGCCTCCATGCTGCGCTCCAAACACGGACACAACTACCTGGTACACTTTCTTCATGTCTCCTCCTGCATACGCATAATTCAGGCAGGAAAACAGCGATTATCTTCGAGTCATTAGAGCTGGACACAGCTGATCTCTTTTAGACCCAACATCTGAGCTATCTTTGTTATCTGCAAGTGTGTACAGATCTGTTCATCTGATGCTGTTGTTACTATCTTTTGTTACTGTTGATAACTGCTTTTACAGTCAAGGTAAAACTTACGACACAAACGCACAGCCCTAAGATATATTCTTGGATTCAAGCCACTGACGCGGCTATTTGATACTGTTAAACACTTTTACTCTCTGAACAGGGTGTGAAACATTCCTGCTGTATTAGTGTGTCATTTGAAACCTAGTGTGTATGTGTGTAAACGACCCTGTCTGCTACAAAATGATTCTCCCATGCAAGTAAACGGCATTGGAAAAAAACCACAAATAAACAAATTACTTTTTTAAAAAAGTATCAAGTAAACATCATAGTGTGGTTATAAATAAGTGCATTTGTTACTTTATTTTGGTTTTGGATCAAAATTCAAGTAAACATTGACTTTAAGAACAGGCTGGTGTAAAACAAAATGATTTGGAAACTTTAAACGGTGAACAAAACTTGTCTAAAATGGATCCCTTTGACTACGTAAGTTCTGTAACCAAAATGTTAGTCAGATTCAGGATGGTTTCGTGTAGCTAACCAGGACATATTGGTGCACTACAAAACGGTGACTGCTAGCAGGTCATTGCTTCACTCCAGTCGGGGTTATCATTTCAAAAACACTCCTGTAGGTGGTATGACATGGTTGTAACAAATGACTTACATGGTTGTATTGGTTGTTGAAGTCTGTACAATGAAAATGCCAAAGATTTGTAATAATGGTGTCTACCTTGTTCTTCTTGTTTAGCTCTTCAACCTCAGTGAGAAGCGTTATGACATCAGCCAACTTAATCCAAAGGTAGAGTGAATTTCTCTTCTCTTCCCTTCTCTTCTCTTCACTTGATATGACAATCAATCTGACTGAACATCTCCCTCCCCCCTCTCTCAGGTGTTGGACTTTGGCTGGCCGGACCACCACGCTCCAGCTCTGGACAAAATCTGCAGCATCTGCAAAGCCATGGACACGTGGCTGAGTGCAGACAGCCACAACGTGGTGGTGATACACAACAAGGTGAGAGACGAGGGGCCGCTGCTGTGAGGAGGGTCTTTCAGTCGGCAGAGGGTGCTCTCAGGCTCCTCTCAGGACACCCATTTTCCTGAGGCTGCAGCTGTGGTGTGTGTTTTCGTGTGTAAAGAGTGCAACGCTGACATTCAGGGTGGAGTGTTTGTGTGTGAGAGTGTGTGTCTTTGTGTGCTTGTTCAGGCTTAGGAAAACACAAATTAGGGAGGTGAGGCTCGCCACTCATCATGGCTGCTCGTGTTTGTTTACCCTTTTACTCGTAACAATACCGTTAAAACAGAATTGACCATTACTTTCCTGTTTCTCTTGCATCACACTATACTCTTGTGGCGAACCGCCCTCATCTGGCTCCTAATTATGCAAACCATAAAAAGTGTATCCAAATTAAACCACTCGACCGAGGTCCCTAACGTAATGCCCGATCCTTTTCACGTTATCCCCTCTGTTTCTGATTCTGTTTTGCAACTTGAGAATGAACCATGGGATCAGTGCCTCATTCCCACAGGGACAAACAAGTCGGCTGCCATAACAACCGCTGTTGTTTTACTGCCAGTTGCGTAATGCTGTTGATGGGTGCGAGCTCGGAGGTTGTGTTGGTCACTAAGGAAGCAGTTGGGGATTCACATATCAACACATCATTTCCACTGGGCTCCTCTCAGCGACCTTTATCCTCCACAGTGGCCCTTCATGGTTGATGGACAGGAAAAATAATTGCCACCCGAGACTGGTTTGTTGCCATAGAAACATGTGCTTGGGCTTGGTAAACCACCCATTAAATGCCCAGGCAGTATATTTTTATAACATGAGTAGTTGCATATTTAATTGAAATACTACTAATGAAAGCAAGTCTTAAAAGAGGTACTTCACCAGTGTTACAGTCAGTCTACAGGTCTTCAGGGGTAATGTTTAGCCTGGAACAACAGTGTGTAATGTCTTCTGTGGTTTGTGAGGAGGTCTCCAAAGTCTGAATAAAAGCCCAGATGATGTCATCGGCTTGGCCTGGGATTCTGTATGTTACACTTTATAGCAGAAAGTTACAAACTGCAAATATGTAGTTTGAATTGAGTTGTGGACATTTACCAGGCATCAGAGGCTCAACAAAAAGATGATTACATGTTGCATTATGGGAAACATATTATGGTGCAATTTAAGAGGTTGACCCCAGGATATTTTATATTTATTCTTCTTACTTCAGGAGCTGAATAAATCTGGTATGAACCCAATCTGAGCAGACGCTGATGTGCTGTAAAGGAAAACACGTTATTAAAAGGAAGATAAAATAACTCCATCATGATGCCCATTTCTAAAAAGTTTGAAGACCAGACTTTTCATTTCTATCTGCAAGACAAGAAGCAAAGCACTTTGAACATGATTGTTTTCTGAATGGAGTTTGGATTGACCATGGCTTTGCTAACATTGTACAGAGAAGGGAGAAGTACGAAGTCCTTTTACTTAAAGAGTAAAAGTACAAGTACAAGAGTGTAGAAATACTCTGTTACAAGTAAAAGCCCTGCATTCTAAATGTTACTCAAATAAAAGTAGAAACGTGTTAGCATCAATATAAAGTACCAAAAGTAAAAGTAGTCGTTGAGCAGATTTGTCCATTTCAGAATAATATATGATATGTTTTATAATGATTGATCATGAAAGTGTTCTCAAAGCTGGTAAAGGTGCAGCTAGTTTGAATGACTTTGTATACTGCAGGGTAGCTGGTGGATTTACTCCAGGTGGAACTAAAGTCTGATTCAACACTTGATTATATTTCACATCATTCATCCACATCTGTAAAGTAACTAAAGGTAATAAATACATTTAGTGGAGTAGAAGTACACCATTCACTTCTGAATTATAGTGGTGTAGAAGTATGAAATAGCATTAAATAGAAATACTCGAGAAAGTGCAAGTATCTCAAACTTGAGTGAATGTACTTAATTACTTTACACCTCTGACATTGTACCTGCTAAAGATTTATTTTTGAGTGCAGCTTCTAACTTTGTGTGTGTGTTTCGGTGATGACACTACTATCTGATTTGGGTTCGGATCTTGCATTTTTGCATTGCAGAATAAAACGACCCTATAACCCCATCAACCGAAATGCTGATGATGTGGAACAATTACTCGAGGAGGCAGAGCATCATTGCCTGGAGGATACATCTGTGGTTGACTCTGGCTTGATTTATGTCTTTTCAGGGCAACCGGGGCAGAACAGGAGTGGTGGTGGCCGCCTACATGCATTACAGCAACATATCTGCCAGGTAGGTCTATGATCCATACTACACCTGCAGAGAGGAACTGTGTAGCACTGAGAGAGAGAGGAGTTGAAGTCATACAGAAATAGCGCAAATAGTAAAGGAGAAGTACACCAGTAGAATAGGGACACGAGAGGAAAAACTAAATGAAGCAGCATTGTTCATCACAAGACCGAAGCACACATTGGAACAGACGGAGATGTGATAAACACAAGAATGAGGGGCAGAACATGAGATCGGGCAACAGCATTTTTATTTGGAAAACAATTTGATATTGTAATTATAAGCAGAAAGCAATGAGTTAGCTTCTCACCAAATCACAAGACTCGAATTATAAGTGCCCACTTTTTCTTTATAGGATTTGATTTTAGATCTCATAGATAGGATGGCTTTCTCTTACATAAACCAAAGAGATGTGAATTATTAAATGATCAGAAGGAACACATGACTCGGTGTCGCCTCAGAAAGAACGCCAGGAACAAATGAAACGCACTCTGTGCCCTGCAAAAGTATTACATTTCTCTTTAAACTCATTACCTCACAAATCGTTTTAAAGCTGGCGTGAAGTAGCTGTGAAAACTGAAGTAGCAGCAAAAAGCCAGAACATGAAACCACTGTGACATTTGCCGTATGGGAATATAAATGTTACGTAAAAAAATGGCAATAAGGTGTTTTACTGTGTGCTAGGTTACGGAGGTTATGCAGAATTAGCTGTTAGAAATAAACACTGAGTGTAATTTAGTCTGCAAGATCTTAAGATGTGTATTCACTACACAAAATAGTCCATTTCAGAATGATGTCCCTTTAGTTACTGGATTATGATTATTGATGCATTAATGTGTTCATTACGCCATCAAAGGTAGAGCTAGTTTTATTTATTTTGGATACTGCTGCTGAATGTATTAAGTTAAGTCATTACTTAACATAGTTCATTTGTTGGTTGATTTATATTTTGCATTAGCTAATAATCTGTTAGATAAGAGTATTGAGTACAATATTTGCTTTGAAATTGTAGTGGAGTAGAAGTATCAAGTAGCATAAAGAGGCAATACTCAAGAAAAGTACAAGTAACATCAAATTTACTTTGATCACATTCCGAAATACCGTGGATTTACATTGCTTATACTCCAGTGGAAATAAAAGTTCTTTTTTGAAATAACCTCTCTGTTTGAATGCAGTGCTGACCAGGCTCTGGACAGGTTTGCCATGAAGCGCTTCTATGAAGACAAAGTGCTTCCTGTGGGCCAGCCATCCCAGAAAAGGTCTGTTGTTTATTGTATGAGTTTGACCCCAGTGAAATGTCTCTTTCAAAAACCCTGTGTCTTTTTAAACCTACACATATTTAAAGCTGGGTTTTGGATTTGAATATGATGTTAATTTGTCTGACTTGTTGTTGAATGTATCTGTCTGCTGTTTGGTGCTGGGCTGGGAATGTAATATCTGCGGGTTGGTCACTACCAACACTCATTGAGTATAAAACAAATATGTAATAGAATAAAAACAAGGTAGAAGGTTGACTTATTTAGCATGGCTAAAAACATGTATTGTTGTTGCGAGAGTTGAGGGACAAATACTGCGTCAGAATCATACCTTTATCCCTTTATTGTAAACATAGCAATTATAATTGGAGTTCTCTCTTTATTTATCTTGCTCAGGTATGTGGAGTACTTCAGTGGCTTGCTCTCTGGACATATCAAGATCAACAACAAACCCCTGTTCCTTCACCATGTGATCCTGCACGGCATCCCAAACTTCGAGTCCAAAGGAGGTTAGTGCAGAAATGCTCTCACACATAAGCAACTTCACATAAACTTCTTCATTTTGTAACTTTTTCAAAAAATGGTTTTGCAGGTTGTCGTCCTTTTCTCAAGATCTACCAGGCCATGCAGCCCGTGTACACATCTGGGATTTAGTAAGTCTTAAAACACACTCTCACTCAAATGCTTTTACAAGATTCCAGGGGTAGCTAGCTCGTGGTGGCTCAATCATAAAAAAAAACAGATTTTCCTTTATAGCCTCTCCCTTTACTCCCTTCCCCCCAATATCCACATTCACCGTCACCCCTGCCAGTTTATACTCTATGCTTGCCTCACATTATTGTGTTTAGCTAGCCTCCCCAGCTGCAGGCTCTTGTTTCCCTACGTTAGATCCCGCAGTCACTTCTAGTGTTATTTGTGACCGGAGAGCCAATTAAACAGTTAGACAGGCATCCGTGTGGACGCCTGCAGGGTATGACTGCCAAAAGGACCTTGCTCAGGTATGTTGGTTCTGGTTCCCAGAGCCAGACAGGAAATAATGGTTTCTATGATTTTTCTGTTGTTGTTTTGGGAAGAGTGGAGGTTAAGGAGAGGATAGCAGGGGAGCGCTGCCCTCAGATGAATGAGGCACAGGTCACAGTGATACCACATTTAAAAGCATTTAACACATAACAGACAGACTGTTTTATCGTGGTGCATAGTGTGCTTGTTCTTATAGGAAACACATGCATGCAGAGTTCAGACCATGCCGTTTCCATACTGTAGCTAAAAATGCAATTTGTACACCTCCCTAGTATTTTAAACTTTAACAACTTAATACATTAACCAATAAGATTCATATTGTGTCACCTACTGCAGCTCTGAGAGCACCGGGACCTTTTAACAAAACTGTTCATGAACAATGATATAAAGCTTTAATGCCAAATCAGGTGCTTTAGTGAAAGCACCAGCACTCATAGAAAGCTTGCATTGGACAATCCCGTAACCGGCAATCCAGAGCTGTACAACCCTGCAATGAGGGAGTACACAAATGTTAATTGTCATTAAGTAACTTGTGTTATTTGGCCATTATTTAAATGACACTCTCAGACCTCCGCACAATCCATCACTAATCTCTGCAGAGTGTGGTTTGTTGTGAAGGGACCCTAACCTTGGGGACAGAGCAAAAAGCATTTATATATTATCACTTTAAGAAGTTTGAATGCCTAATGTGTTTGCCAACTAAATAACTTTATTTAGAGGTTTGTTTCTGTCCATTCGATTAATATAAGTCCAATATCAACTGGCCTTTAAGCTCTGTTTTGGTCTCCTCCTACTACTTTGGGTCACAACTTGCTATTTATCTGCTAAATATCCAGTGAGTTAATCTGCTAGAATGCTAGATTAAATATTTGTCTGTCATTTGATACTGTACAAGTAACATACAGAGTGTTTATCAGAGCTTTCATGCTTGAAAGTGAGGGCAGAGTTTGTAGGCGAGAAACCAAAACAGTTAGCTAAAAGATGCTAAAATGCTTCAGATAACCGAGAGTTCTTAATAATCCTTTGTAAATGTTTCGTAAAAAAGACACGTTTAACATTACCCATACCAATTTGGTATTAAATTCCCTAATCCCTATCTCCTGCCTTTTACCCTATCCTTGCTTTTGCCCTCTGAGTTTAAGGGTGCAGCTTTTCTGAAACGTTGTTAAAATTGTAACTGTAAACAGTGAAGCCTGCTTGTGTGGAACATGTCTAGCGTTAATACATACACACATTTACAGCATACACCTAACTAAGTGTGACATTAGTGCGCATACATTTCCAGACTGTCGACCGCTTAGAGCCCCAAATCACATTCCTCCCCCCTTTCTCTCACATGCTCTCTATTAGCACCCTCTACCCTTTGATCCCTCTCTCCTCATGTAGACACTAATACCCAAAATTAGCCAAGCGCTGCTACGCCCTGTGATGGCCACTGTTCAAGCATATATCTGATTGTTAGTAGACGATGGAGATCATGTGAACATAGTTATACCCAGACAAGTAACATCAAAAAGAAAATGATGTAGCAGAGTTATGTTGGATTAGACCGGTGTTTCTCAAAACCTAGGAGGTGCAGAGGCATGACAAGGAGACAGGCGAGAGACCAGGAGGAAAAACGGTTATTAAAAAAAAATAAAAATCATAATTTGAAAAATAATTGATTTGAAAATAATATGATACAGTACAATTACTTCTGGGTCTCTGTGTTTCATTCAAGCTCGGCTCTGTGTGTGTGTGTGTGTGTGTGTGTGTGTGTGGAACGAGCCATTTTGTGTGTGCGCGCGCGAGCGAGAGAGAGAGAGCACCGGTACCGGAGATCGTTGTTGTTAGCTTCTGGTGCTAGCGAGCTACGCTAACGGATATAAGGAGCTTTTTCAACAACAAGGTGGAAGAGAGTCCTCTCCTGTCAGAGAGGCTCAGTGAACTAAAGGACTCTCTGAGTGTTTAGATAGTTAACTTAAGGCCCCAGCCACACGAGGACGAAAACGGTCGTTTGCGTTACTGTTTAGTGTCATATAGACCGTTCGGCCACACGAGGACGACCGAATACGGCACTAAACGACTGCGGAAACGATAACGGGTCCCAAGGTGGATAGAACGGCATACGCAACGCTCTGGGGGTTCCGACGGCTCCGTGTGTACGCCCTATACCAGGGGTGCCCAACCAGTCGATCGCGATCGACCGGTCGATCGCGGAGAGATTCCCAGTCGATCGCGAGATGTGTCTAAAAATAGAACAACAATATTCAATTTTATCGTTAATGTCCTATAACATAATCTTCCTGTGCCAGAATAATGCACTTGAACGCATCAAAGCTTTGTGATTGGCCGGCGTGACCCCATGTGTCGGGGCGTGGCTGGTGGGCAGTGGGCAGTGCACTAGTTCGCTAACGTTGTCCAGTCCGTGTCAACACACAGGAGTGACAGTCCGCACACACACAAGACCGCAATTATGGCAGAATCAAAACATATATAATTTTCACTCCGAGTGGGAGGATGATTATTTTTGTATCTATTCCAATTCAAAGTCCATCTGTCTCATCTGCAATGCGAGCGTGGCTTTATCGAAGAAGGGTAATTTAGGAGCGGCATTTCAAAACAGTGCACAAACGCTACGAGACGGAATTCCCTCCTAATTCTGCCCTACGCTCCCAAAAGGGGAGGGACCTGAAAGGATAGCTAAATGCACAGAAGTCCATTTTCACCAGGCCCAACAACAAGAGCAAGGCTGCTACCATAGCATCTTATCGTGTCAGTCACGTTCTTGCGAAAAACATGAAGTCTTTCAAAGACGGCGACGTTGTGAAAGAAGCATTCCTGGAGGCTGCCGACGCGCTTTTGGGGGACAGTAAAAATAACAGTAGCATTTCAACAGGTTTTTGATATGATAAAAACTCAAGTTAGATACCGTTATTAATCAGCTGTAAGTTTGAGTTTGTTTGAACTTATTAGTTATAATTATTGTACACAATGGTATAAGAATGCAAACTTAAATTGATTATAGTCTATTATCAATTCAGGTTAAGAAACTAGTGTTGCTTGAATCCTATTTTAAAGGCATTTCTTTTTATAATCCACTAAAATGCAACATGTTTGATTCTATTAATTTTGTCTTTTTTATTGTGTAGCTTCAGATCTGAGTTGTCTTATTAGTAAGCCTAATTTATACTTTTGTAGCAACACTATTTTTTATATAATGGCAGTTTTATACAAGTAGAAGTGTGTATTTACCTGGTAGTAGGCTGTCAGTAATGGCTACGCCTCTCTATTTGGACTGGTAGATCTCGGCAGACTGGCAACTTTAAAAGTAGCTCTCGGTTCAAAAAAGGTTGGGCACCCCTGCCTTATACGATCATTTTCTGATAATGATGAGGCAATAGCCCTGCCTCTCCCCACCTCTGCTGCTCACCCCAGCGTCAAAGCAAACTGCACACTGAATTCAGATTATTTATCTTTCTCTCGATATGGACCTAAACGCGAGTGAAGTCTAATCTGACAGGACGGAGACACCTCTCAAACTACCTAAACTAGTTATAAATATGTTTATTTTTACTGTCGGCCGGGTCACTCCTTACTGGATCAGCTGCTGCATGAAACAGACACTGGCGCTGTCCAAAGAGAGGGAGGAAAAAGAGAGGCTCCATGTATTTTATTATTATATTATATAGAGTCGTTATTCATTTGTTTTAAAGCTCAATAAATAACAAAGAAGACCTTTGACCGGCACTTTTATAATTTTGTCGGAAGATTTAAACTTTAATACACGTTGACTGGCGAGAAACTCTGCCCGGTTCCCTTGGCCCCCACCGCGGAGAATAAACAGAAGGGCAACCATGACAACCATGCTTCTTCGCTGCTTTTGTGGAGGAAGTTACAGCGCCACGTACAGGCTCGGCATATGTACTGCAGCTTCTCCAGCGGTTGGAGATAAACGGAGCTGTCTCGTGTGGACAGACACTATCCGGTGAATATTGCGTGTGGACGCAAGCTTTTTTGCGATTGCGTTTGCATTAATCCTATGCGTTTAGCCGTTTTCGTCCTCGTGTGGCCGGGGCCTTAGTCTAAGTTATCTCAGTGGGTCTCAAACGGTTTGGTCACCATTAATGTAAACAATTATTTCCAAAGCACACGTTTATATGATCATTATAGTTGTAAAAAAATAAAAAAATGAAAAACAGGTTTGAAATACTATATGACAGTAAAAAAAGATTAAAAGGGTGATTTATAAAATATCCATTCAATTCAATTCAATTCAAAACCTTTATTTATCCAGGTAAAATCCCATTGAGATCAATGATCTCTTTTTCAAGGGAGACCTGCAGCAGTAGGTTCCACAAGAAGACATAAACAACAGAACAACAAAAGGACATCATACAGCAAAATGTACAGGGATTACAATTTACATATTTAACCACAAGTACAGGTACCAACAGCATCTGATTTTGTAGCATCCAACCGAGCTTTAAAAACATGTAGTGGTACTAGCTTGGTAATTTTCCATTCTTTTTGCAGACTGTTCCATGTTAGTGGAGCTGCACATCTAAAAGCTTTCTTCCCTAAGACAGTCCTAGCACTTGGCACATTTAATAAAACCACAGCATGCGATCTCAGGCAATAAGTACTTTCAATACGCAGAGAGATCAGGGAGCAGATATAAGATGGTAGTTTATCCAACATGGCTTTGTAAATGAAAAAGTACCAGTGACTGAGCCTCCGTACAGTAAGTGATGGCATAACCGCCTTGGTATACAGGGTACAGTGATGCGTGAGTGCTTTACAATTTGTCAAAAATCTCAGTGCACTGTGATACGCAGCATCTAACTTGCTCAGGTAATTGGAAGGTGCATTCATATATAACAAATCACCATAATCCAGCACAGGTAAAAAGGTCACAGTGACTAGCCTTTTCCTGGCCTCAAGCGAGAAACAGGACTTATTTCTGTAAAAGAAACCTAGCCTAACCCTCAGCTTTTTAAGCAGGTTATTGACATGAAGTTTAAAAGTGAGACAGTCATCAAGCCAGATACCCAAGTATTTGTAACAGGTAACCACTTCAAGTTGTATTTCTTGCGTAGTTACAATATCCAAAGCAGTCTCTGGTGTATTTTTAGCTTTAGCTTTAGAAAATAGCATTACCTTGGTTTTATCCACATTTAAAAGAAGCTTAAGCTCAGAAAGCTGAGCCTGAATAATGTTAAAAACAGCCTGTAATTTAACAACAGCCTCGTTAATCGAGGGACCTGCACAGTACATAACGGCATCGTCCGCATAAAAATGTAAGGTTGCTCCTTCGACATTTTCACCTAAACTATTAATATAGATAGAGAATAATAGCGGACCTAAAACTGAACCTTGTGGTACACCATTAGTGATGTTTAACCACTCAGAAGACAGCCCATCAAACTGAACACATTGGGATCTTTCAGAGAGGTAGTTTACAAACCACCCCACTGCATGGCTGGACATGCCTATACTGACCAGCCTTTGCTTCAAAATGCAATGATCGACAGTATCAAAAGCTTTGGATAGGTCAACAAATAGAGCTGCACAACTCTGCTTATTATCTCAAATACTCGCCACATCATTCACCACTTTCATTGTGGCAGTGATGGTGCCATGTTGTTTTCTGAAGCCTGACTGATGTTTAGACAGGATGTCATTGTTACATAAAAACTCCTTTACTTGTTCACTCACTAAGCGTTCAAGAACCTTGGCCAGAACTGACAATTTAGAGATGGGTCTATAATTGTTTAATAAGGTGGCCTCCCCTCCTTTTAGTAGTGGCAGGACATAAGCTGACTTCCATACTTTTGGGATTTTGTTCGTGCTGAGGGAGAGGTTAAAAAGAGTAGTAAGAGGTGGAGCAATAAAATCTGCAGCTATCTTTAAAAAGTAAATCTGTTTACAGTTCTGTTTCATGGGTGTTGAGAGATGTATCCATAGATCTCTTCATGTTGCTCTCAAAGTGCACCAGATTGATGCTTTTAACTTCAATATTTAAAAATAAATCTTCCCGGGGGAGCATGCCCCCGGACCCCACTATGTGAGGGCCACTCCCCACTAATAAAAATAGCACTTTATCCCTGCTTACACCTATATGCCGTGAACTGATTATCGAGCCTTCATTGTAACAGTCGCGGGTACATTGTGTATATGCGGGGGGAGTGCTGCAGTAGAAAATTCAACTGTAGCGCCCGGTACCTTAATGGGAAACCCTAAATGTTTGAACACCCTCTATGAAACGTCAAGCTACCCCACAGCACCCCCAAAAGAAATCTCTGGCGCCGCCACTGAGCCTGCAACCCTGTTCTTTCTTTTCATTTTTTTGCACAGATTGCAAATTGGCAAAGTATTATAATTGATTGTTCTAGCAAAGGGATTGCACAATTGTATTATCTATTTATTGTTTTGAGCACACAGATTTATGGAGCATTGTTTTATTATCACTGTTCTAGCAAAGTCATTTTTACATTTTTTTGAAAGGAATGCTCACATTCATATTGATGTATTTTAATAAATGTTAACTTGGCCCATTACGTGACTCTTTGTGTTGGGGGGGCCCGACTTTTTTTTTCCTCCAAAGGGGGGGCCTGACAGAAAAAGTTTGAGAACCACTGGATTAGACTGTGATCATTTTACAGAAGTAATGATGGAGGCAGGCGTGTTATTTAACATGTGGTGGTTTCTTCTTTTGCAGTAATGTTCTGGGTGACAGCCAGACCAGCATCTGTATCACCATTGAACCCGGTCTTCTTCTGAAAGGTGACATCTTGGTAAGAAAAGCCAAGACACAGAGACAGAGAAGGAAATCTTAGTTGTACAGTATATACGATTTTTAGAACACATTGTTACATTTCAACTTGGAAAAAATAAACTGAAAACACTTATTTTCTTATGTGAAACTAATAACAGAAAGTTTATTGTCTTACTTATAAATACAAATAAATGGATGTTAAATGATGATTATCTGTGTATGAAAACAGCTGCAAAAACGAACAGATGATGCACTATTTTATTATTTTTTAGTACAAAGGGAATTGACTTTTTTTCTCCATTCTGACATTGGGTGAATATACTGCTGCAGCAGTTTATGGTGTCCATTCATAAAGGAAATAGGGCCATAAAATCTCAGGGGAAGACCGTTGACTGGTACCTCATTTTATAGACTCATTAGCACACAATATGTTTGCTGGAAACAATGACGTCAAAAAGGCTATGCACAGACTTCCTTTCCAGCAGTGCTACACAGGGTTTTACTTAAACATGACATAATCATAAGTAAGTTGTGTTTCAGATGTGTATTTTTAGATAAAATAAGTTAAGTACATTATCCAACATGCTTCCAACCGTTTTACAACTGAGAGAAATCTGTAATTTAAATTATGTAAATGGTCCATTACATTTGATCATCTAATGGTAAAGTATCCCCGTTGGCATGTTTTAGCATTGGGGCGTCTAATAGACTTTTAAGATCTTAGTCGTTTTTAAATGTATATTTAATTTAAGTCATAAGCAAATCCATAACATTCTGCTACTTAGTAATCATTTATCATTTACCTAGTATATCATTCCAATAGCTTGCATATAGACTCTTATTTCACTTTTTTTAAACTATTCCTTTCTTTTTGCATTTACTTTTAATATTTACTTGCACTATATTTCTCTGTAATATTGTGTTGCACTGTTGGAGAAGCCTGTGACCTAAGATTTTCATCGACATAACTACTTTGTAGCTATGGTTGTATGACTAATAAAGAACCTTGAACCTTGAACTGTGTAAAAGAGATCCAAAATAAAGTAGCGCCTGTTGCTTATTTTGCATTTGTTTAAGCAGAAGAACTGCATACATAGGCAACGTTTCTGCTTCTACTGTCATTCAGGCCTTAACGTTATCCATGAGATGTCCCCGGGCCCATACATTAAACATGGATCATTTTTAAAGGAGCACATACTGTATTATTCTCAAGGCTGTTCAGAGCTGAGCTCATATCTCATCCTTTATTTAAGACACACTAATGGATTCTGCTGAATGCATCATCAGACTGAGCCCTGCTCGGAATGATTCAGATAACACGGAGAATGTGAGCTGTGGCCTGATGGCCACATGGAAGAGACATTACTCAGCATGGAGTGTGCTCCTACATTTAAAACTGCTCTGGCATGTGTTTGTTGAAATGAGTTGTGGATAATATGACTAATTACTGAATGGTTAGATTACATAAAGATAACCTCAGAGGAAAATCTTTATAAAGATGATTTCAATTATTCAGGTTTGGCTTTTTGCTTCCATCATTGGCCACTGGAAGTCAGTTTAATTCAAAGTTCAGTTTGAAGTCAGCAACACAAATAGGAGCTTATAGGAATAGCTCAACGTATTTGCAAATTAACTAATGTGTTTCCTTGCTAGGAGTTTGATGAGAAGACCACCATGTTAATGCCTCTACAGTAAATAGACACTTAGCCTTTTCTAGCACAAAAACCCACCCTACCAAACGTTTTCTAATGCACACAATATACCAGGTTTGTTTCATCACTACAAAACACAAACAATACACATAACAAGTTGTGTTTGTATGAGGTGTTGTGAGCTGAACTATTTCCTGGCAGGGTGCAGTGGTTTCCTGACAAAACAATATCTCGTTTTTGGTACAAATTGTATATAATGAGATATAATGTGCAAACAAGCTAACAAACTGTTGACTGTAGCTTTGAGAGAGGCAACAATCTTCTCAGCACAATTAGCCTAGCAATAACATGAGAAAACGATTAGCCTGCATGCGACCATAATTAAAAGGAAAACATTATACCAACACCTAATAAGCTCTCTAATCATCACATTATATCAGTTTTATTTAATTAATCAAACCATGAAAATAAGTTATGGTTTTACGAGGCGTTATGTGCTGGACTATTTCCTGCCTGCGTGCAGTGATTTCCTGCTATAAAAATGTAAATGTTGGTACGATTTCTTTTTTTTTTATAGATATAACATCTTAATTAGTAAGCTGAGGAATACTAAGAAATATATTTGTTCTACATTTTGCCAGGTTAGCTGTTTCCCACTGTGTCCAGTCTTGTGCCTATACTAAGCTAAGCTAAAACTGCTAGCTGTAGATTCATATTAACAGTAAGAGAGAGGCACCATTATTTTCCTCTTTTCCTCAGTAATGGAGCAAATAAGCTCAAGGCAAGGCAAGGCAAGTTTATTTATATAGCACTTTTCAACACAAGGCAATTCAAAGTGCTTTAGCTCAAGCAATTTATCTAAAAAGTAAGACTATTCATTCAACATTGCACATTATTTGTCTAGACATCAGGGTTGAATAGGTTTGGTTAGCATAGCGCCTTTGCTAAGGCAACATGTAAGCTCCAAATTAATGTTTTCCTTTCTATGTATTGTTCTCAGTCTTGGCTCAACAGCATTGTGTTCCTCAGTGGGAGGTTTGCGGTATTCCCAGAAAGCTGCACTAAGCCACAGGATATTCTAGCTTGCCTTCCTCTCGCCCTCCATCCTTTATGTGCTTTTGTGGATTTTGGAACTTATATGTTTTGCCCCACAAGTAGAGAGTATGTGGAAAGCAACGTGCCACTTTCCTCAAAATCATATTTCAATTGAGTTTTTAGCTGCTGTGTTTATGTAGTTCCATTTTGACTTATGGTAAGGTCTATATAATTATGTCAGGTATTTATTTCAACTTTTACAGCCGCAGTTTGCGAGGTGCAAGTTGTTTGCGTTAAAGGGTATTCCTCCAGTACCTGTAAATGTGAGGTCCTTGTAAAAAAGGTCCAGGCTTCCCAACAGGAAACAGCAGGAGGGAGAGAATATTTTCCTGGTTTTAGTGTTGCTCCTAAAGCCGTTTGTGTTGCAGTTTGGACAGTAATGCCAGTGGAGAGGCCATACATTAGGAGGGATATATACTGTATATATATATCAAAAAAGTCTTAAATGCTTTCTCTAGCGCTGAGCCAGTGTAAAGAAAGAGCCACTATGAATCAGGCTGGCATGTCTCTGGCTCGTGTTTCACAAGGATCGTTTTATATTGCTCAGCTATTCAATCCTTAGAATGATTAGATTTTGCTGAAATGATTTGTTTTCCTTATCAGACTTGACACATTGTGTAAATTCATCCTGAAATGGTTATTTATTTGATATTCAGTGTACCTGTGGACTTAAAAGGAATCCAATGTTATTAAGTTGTCTGTTAGATTCTGCATTGCTGCTACTATTCAGTGTGGTTTGAGTTCCCTCTGATGTTTTTCACCCCACAGTTGAAGTGCTACCACAAGCGTTACCGCAGCCCGTGCCGAGACGTGATATTCCGGGTGCAGTTTCACACCTGCGCCGTGCACGACCTGGGGATTGTGTTTGGAAAGGACGAGCTCGATGAGACATTTAAAGGTAAGGGATAGAGTTCTTTGAATATCAATACAATTGACATCACATGTCATTTAGCTAATGCTTTTATTCAAATAACCTGAAATACACTCTAATATCTTTAATGATGGAGCAGGTCCTTGGGATCGAATCACTGACCCCTGGTTGGTTGACACCCATTTATCCCCTGAGCCACAACCGCCCTATTTGCCCCAAATGAGTTTGCGATAATGTATGAATAATTTCATAACTTTGCTGTTAACCAAAGAGTTCATTTTTATGTATTGTGTGCAGATGAGAGGTTTCCAGAATATGGGAAAGTGGAGTTTATTTTCTCCTTTGGACCAGAGAAATTACATGGTAAGAGCCAAGGTGCAATTTTGGAACAACTAACAAATATCATACTTCACCTTTATTCATATTTTTAGACCATTTTTGCCTGGCAGTATAGTAGTATGTGGATGACGCAAGCCACGCTTCAACAACTGTCATTGAGGTGACAGTACTGTCAGTCCTCTGAGTTATTTATTATTCTGAACGCAGAACAAAGTATCGGACAAATCAAACATGCTGCAAAAAGTGGGAAAAGTTTCAATAAAACAAATCTGCAGTATCTTAACTGTATCATGTGGCGGGATATATATTTCTTTCTTCACATTCTGAGTATAATACATGTTTCTCTCTTATGGTTAAAAGACATTCACATGTTCTGCTCTGCCTCTCTGTACTTCGGGTCCAGGTGTGGATCAACTTGAAAACGGGCCGAGCGTCTCGGTTGACTACAACACTCAGGACCCTCTGATCCGCTGGGACTCCTACGAAAACTTCAACCAGAACTGTGAGGACAACACAGACGGTACGTGAATCATTATACAATGTAATATGCATTACACTCTACAGATTCTCTGCTACATACTACATACATACATACATACATACATACTACATACTTCACTAGGTAACGCGTGGCTCACAGAAATGATTGCTAACATACACACATGTACACACTGAGCTGTAATTAATACATTACTGGACATTTTCTCTATTTTTGTCCATGAGTTTAGGTAAGTTGCATTTTTAGAGCATGCTATATTAAGATGGCGAACATTATACCTGCTTTACAGAATGTAAACATTGGCATTGCATGCGTCATAGCATCCTGGCATTAGCATTTAGCTTCAAGCCATGTTAGTGCTTCATCTTTAACTTACCAAATCTATGATGGCAATGGATGAAGGATTTGGTGGGAACTCGTGAAAGTGAAAAGAAATATAGTGTCTGTGGGTCTATTATACAAAGAAGGCAGAACTTTTTTTTCCTGTTTTACGACTTAACAAGATTATTTTCTCAGAATTCTGGGAAAAGATTTTCTGGGGAAATAAAGAAGCCTGTTTTTACCATGAAAACTTTTCTCAGAATTCTGATACAACCCTGATAATCTTGTTAATTCGGAAAGAAAGAAAGAAATCTCTCAATTGAATATATTATTAGAATTTATTTTAGGTAACTCAATTGCAAGATTCATGTAGCTGCCTATGATCCATTACCACTGCATTGCTTGCATAGTTTTGTCAATTTCTAGCAAGCACACCTCAATAACAGGCTGCACGAGCTCTCTTCAATAGCTGTTTGTGTTCTGGGGTCTGAGAAATGTATTTTTAGGGACATACCACTCCTCACCTTCCTTGTAAACTGTGCATGTGACTGTGGACATGCTCTTTAATGTGGTTGAGAGGAAGAAGCTGGGATTGTATTTAAGTGTCTCTCCTCTTGACACACACACACACACACACACACACACACACCCACACACACACACCCACACACACACACACCCACACACACACACACACACACACACACACACACACACACACACACACACACACACACACACACACACACAGACCTCCGTAACAAGGCTGCTTTTGTTGTTCTGCGTGACACCTTTTCCCCCTGCTTCCTCATGGAGTTTAAAGACCTTTTCACACTTTCATCACTTAAAACCTCCCACACGATAGGGTCAAACTGAAGTCAAATGAAAGTGTAAATCATTATTGGAATGTTTACTGAGAAACCCTGACACTAAAACGCTTTTGGAGTATTGATTAGTTTCTTTAATGCATCACAAAGTTACAGCCAAGCATCATATCGACGTAGGAGAAATACAAAGTCTGCTGATGCACAGTGTTTATCTCACGTATCAACCCTGATCAGTATCACACTGTTTTCCTGCTGCCCGAGTTGTAAATAGTATATCATGTTTTGAAATGGAGGAGAGGAATTGGTATCTGAATTCATTTGTGGTGAGATGGTGGCTGCTGAGAAACCGAAGGCCCTGTGGGAGTTGAGTACAGGACATTCCTGGACTCAGCAGCCGCAGGCATGGACTTCCTGCTCAGGGAGCGGTGGTCACTCTGCGACCAAAGTGATACTTTCACTGCCACCCTATAATAACAGGCACTGCTACGCCCTGAGAGATAGCAGGGAGCCTGCTGGCCTTCCAGAGAGCTGCAGTAGTTGGGATGGTCTAACCCAGTCTCACGGCATTTCGTGTTCACCAACACGATTTTTAATCTATTGATTCGTGTTCCCCAACACGATTTGCCCCTTTTTTTCGTGTTGCACAGCACGGACATAGGCATTACCCAAGATCCTCAGCTATGGTTTTAAGCTCGTTTATTGGATGTTTTAGCCGCAATGCATGCTGGGATTTGGTGTTTATATGATATGAAATCCGGAAAACATTTGTGTACCTTGTGTGCATCTAGTGGTTAAAGCACGATATTGAATTATTGTGTTTGATTAAAAAAATATTAAGAGTACATACTTTCATAGGGGGAAAGTATAAATATAGAAATATAGAATATAAAAAATCAAGAAGATACTATAAAGTGATCTCTACAATAAAACAGTTTAGTGCAGAATGTACAAAGATATTAATAGGAGGAGGTGCAAAACAGAAAAACGAATTAACCTTTATTTAAACATTAAATAACAGATTAAGGTCTTCTTTTAAATAAGAAAAAAACGTTGGGGGTATCTATCTACAGATAAATATTAAGCCTGACAAAGTACTTAACGTCTAATATATTGCTTTCCTGCAATGTTAACTATGTTGAAGCACTTATTTTAACTGATATTATACATATGAATTATACTCTTATGTATGTAGATAGAATAAGAAATGTGCAGAATATGACAGTTTAATGGTGGAGGTACACACATATTGATAGATGTCTTGTAATGCACTGTTGAGGAACCTGTGACCCAAGTGTTTCATTCATTGCATAACTACACCGTAGTTGTGTATATGATATGTCAATAAACCTTTGAAAATCTTGAAAGGGATGTGAAAAATAGCCATAATATACAGTCTTTAATGAACTATTAGTAGAGAATAATGAGTAATGAATATACTTTATTACTCGTTTCCATTCATGTCAATTGCAGATACATGTTTAGTCTTCTCAAGCACCAACTATCAAATATCTCTCCTGATTGTTGGCACTTGACAATCACCTTACCTGAATGTTACTCAGGTGTAACTAAAGTCTGATTTAAGGGTTGTTTATATTTCACATAATTAATCAGAATCTGCAAAGTAACTCAAATAAATGCAGTGGAGTAAAAATACCAGGTTAACCTCTGAATTGTAGTGGAGTAGAATTACAAAGTAACAATGAGCTGTCATGTGGGTATACAGTATATAGCGATTTTCACCCATTTATTAATTATAATAAATAATATATAATAGTTTTACATTTGATAACGCCAATGTGTTTAATACTGGCAACTTCTAATTGTGGGAAAAACGAAAACGTTCAGTAGAGACGTGCCATAGAACATTTTGCGAAACACAATAGCCAGCATGTGTAGTTCTGGGGGGGCGTTCGATTCCAGTTTTGGATAGTCTGGCGTGGTTTCGTTCCATTTCACACAGCTGTTTGACGCTCTGCGTAACCTTACGGGGGACTGTAGTCCTAAACGATAGCTGGGGATTATGGGTAGTGTAGTGTCTTCGGCCATCCTAAACTCAGAAAGGTTGACAATCGCAATGACGCTCGAAATGTCCCTTATAGTCCTACGTCTGTTTCCGGATATTTTATTTTGAAATTCAGTCCCTGACGGACGCCAAAAAAGCCCGAGATTATGGAATTAAACCAATAAATAAAAGCAAGGATAATTGTGTGTTATTGGTGAGTAAATAACAGTGTGTTATTTTGAAAAGAATAACAAATTAGAAGGAAAAAAATATTTAAAAAATACAGATTTCAGTATTCTGAGGCTCTGAGCCCCATTTATTTTCCTCACAGACGGCAACAAAAGTCCGAAATTATACGATTTAAAATAAAAGCAATAATTGTGGCTTGATATTGAGTAAGAACATGTTTTTATGAACCACACAGCTTCAGGTCTTCCTCGACCCGACCGGAGAAAAAGACGTGCTGCAGGCAATAGAAATACATTGCTTTTAAAATCGTGCTGTGCAACACGAAAAAAAGGGGCAAATCGTGTTGGTGAACACGAATCAATAGGTTAAAAATCGTGTTGGTGAACACGAAATGCCGTGAGACTGGGTTGGATGGTCAGCTTGTGGTTATATCACTGTAATAACTATTCACCTGATATTCTTAATTAAAAGCTGATGTTTGGAGGGGATCATCAGTTCAGTTGGTAGTGCTGGAGGCCCATTTCCTGGTGCTTTGTCCTGGTTGTGGCATACACAGGTTAGAATCTGGCCTGCAGTCCCTCTACACAGTATATCCCCCTTTCAAATCTGTCCCCCAAAGGCTAAACTGGCTAAGCTGATATTTGTTGTTAATAGCTTTTAAAAACAGACTTGCTTATGTATTAAATAGCCATTAAGGGGACGTATTGGGATCTGATAAAAAAAAAACATTAAATTATCCTTTGTTCAAGTTCACAAATAAAATCCCAAAGCTCCCTCCAGAGGGAGTTTCTGTCCCACACACTCCTCCCCCCCTGTCTGGAACGCCTCCATTGGACTCCTTTCTTTACTTCTGTTACATAGTTTCATCACTATGTAATACTTGTTTGCCTTGCCTTGTCTCCATTGGCTAGCGCTCCAACACATTGTACATGATAGGATAAGAGGAGGGACATCTCTAAGCAGTTGACAAATCACAACAGAGCCGGCAGGCTAACCAATCAGAGCAGACTGGGCTCTGGTTTCAGACGGTGAAAAGAGGTGCTGCAGCACAGGCAGTGACATGTCCCAGTAGAGGCACAACATGAGCAGAATAGGGCCCATTTGAAGGACATGTTGCATAATGACAGTGACATTTTTGAAGAGGGATGTCTGCTGGACATGTATTGTCCTTGAAACCCCCCCGCCACCATTCCCAGAGTGATTTTATTAGTCACCCAGATATCCAAAGGTCAGAGGTCACTTGGCTACCTTCTATCACTGCTCATAAAGTGGCTCGACTGCATCTTGAAATAGGCCTTGCTAAAATAGAATAGGTGTAAGTCTCCTCTCATTATGCTTCAGTGAAGGTGTGTGTGTGTGTGTGTGTGTGTGTGTGTGTGTGTGTGTGTGTGTGTACTGTAGCCTGGTGCAAGCTGCCTTTCCTATCTTGTCTTCTGTCATACTGTATGATGGTGATACTAAGACTTCATTAGAATTTGATAGTATTACACACACATATACATAAACCCAATAATAGCTTTAGACCTGAGCAGAAACGCATGCTAAACAAGTTGACATACTGGTGGTGAGTCCGTTTAGCCTTCTGACTCTTTACAAAAAAATAAGAGTGTTGCGAACAAAACGCATGTTCTTATTTAACCACTTAAGACCTGGAGTTCTTGATAAGCAATATAATGTGTCCCATAAGTATCCTTTGTGCGACACGTGACTTGTATTCAGTCAGACTGATACACTCTGCATGTTAAATGGGATGAGCTTGCAAATAGAATTCAAAGACACCGTTAAAATGTGTCCCTCTCACAGAAACAAAAGAGAAAGGGTTTCCTGGAAACTGGAGAGTTTCCACTGTCATTTGGCTTCACACTTGTTAGTGCTAAAAAGGCACTTAGTGGCTTTTAAAGGCAAGAGGGAAAAAAAGAGGACGTAAGTCTTCCTAAATGTTAGTTTGAAACAAAAAGTATTGTTGTTGTGGGGTTTGCATTGGCTTGTCTGAGGCAGGCGCTATGCTACTTACAACAAGCCTTTTCCTCTTAGCTTATCAAGGCATTGAATAAAGCTCAAAATTATAGGGCCAATGTTTTGTTGGGATCAACGTTGGGTAAGTGCTGTCTGTGTGGTTGTTCGTTTCCAAAGATTGATGTTGACTTTCATTGTGTTTTTTTCCTTGAAAACAGCTTCTGTGGGTGAGCGTAAGCATAGGGATTATTGTCATGGCCGCACCTTGCAACAACATAAGAAAACATATCCAAAACATCATGCTAACACAATTAAAGTCACCTTTTACACAACACTTTAGAATATACCTCTATCAGTGGTGGTTCTAGAACATTTGACATGGGGGGGCAAGAGGTCATGCCAGGGTGGCATGGGAGGGCGGACAGTACGTGATATTTTATACTGTATATATAACCTATTTATTGTTAAGTCATGCCCTAACACAAGAGAGAAACAAGGTGTTCAGACAAACAAACTAAAATATAGTATAAAACTGCAGAAAATACTCATGATACCCTAGAATTCTGTTTACTGTAAGTACAGTAAAAGTACTTAGTTATAATTAAGTACACAAATGACATCACCCATCTCTTAAGAGAGCAAAAGGTGACCTGTGCAGCAACACATTTCAATACATATTTGTCAATACTAAGAGCTGCTAGATTGTGCTGCTGTAATGGAATATGTAAGGAGAATAAGAACATACCATGTGGTCCAGCTGGAGTCTCATCTGCCTCCTGATCCCTGCCTCTGGCCCTCTTTCTGATACTTCATCTTTATTCCTCATATACATTTCTTCTTCTTCACTAATGTCTTCATCTCCTCCTCTTCCTCCTGCTCTGACCCTCCTGGTCTCTTCATCTCCTCCTCTTCCTCCTGCTCTGACCCTCCTGGTCTCTTCATCTCCTCCTCTTCCTCCTGCTCTGACCCTCCTGGTCTCTTCATCTCCTCCTCTTCCTCCTGCTCTGACCCTCCTGGTCTCTTCATATCCTCCTCTTCCTCCTGCTCTGACCCTCCTGGTCTCTTCAGTGAACTCTCTTGTCCTTTTCCTCTTCCTCTTCGTCCTGATCTCTTCTCAGATATGTCTTTGTGTTGTTGTTGAATCACTCCAGCTACTCTGGCCTGCAAGAGTCTACTTGTGAAAAGCACTGGTACAAATGCTTGTATAACTTTACACGTTAGGCTAATAAGTAGCTAGCCTATAATAAATATAAAATCATAAAGTATTTATCAAACTGCTGTTCTCTGCTGGAACTGCTACCCCCGCGACCCGACCACGGATAAGCGGGAGAAGATGGATGGATGGATGGATTTATCAAACGCACACAGGCAGCTGTGTTTAGATCCAGTTTGACGGTAAAGGATGTATCCTGGTTTCATTTATGTGGCCTCATTGCTGTGATGTGCAATTTACGTGGATGTAATAGTACCGCATAGTTTAGCAAATAAAGTGATCGATCTCCCAGCTAGCGCTGTCTGCGTAGTATTTTGTAACGTAATGTCCCAAACAGCGAGCGTCTGTTAAACGCTATCGATTCAAACGGCAGCGTTTTATTAATATGTTGTTTCAAGCTGCTGCTGGGACAGCTCGCTCCCTCTCTGCAGCGGTGTGAGCCGTGGTCTGTGTGAACACCGCTCCGCAGTTTAATGCAGGGCCGTAGCTACGTTTTCAACGGGCCTAAGATGATGTTTAAAATGATTCACTTTTAATTAATGAACTGCTTGTTTTGTTGCTTGAGAAGCTTGTGGACATAATGTAGGTTTGTTTCTACAAGTACAGTTTTAGGGACACAAAAGTTAGGGGGGCAGCTGGGGGGGCAAGGCTCTACAGTGGGGGGGGGGGGGGGGAAGCTGCCCCCCCGTAGATCCGCCCCTGACCTCTATTGAGTAACATGTGTTTGCAATATTTGCTTCCAAATTGTTGTGCAGTAGAAGTGTGATGTAGCATAAAAGGGAAGACAACAAAGTACAAGTACCTCAAAGATTGACTTTAGTACAGAACTTGAGTAAAACTACTTTCCACCACTGCAATTGAGCAGCAACAGTCCTTTGATATCCTCTGTGTATACGATTCCAGGGAAAACTGATTTATTTCATTCACTTCACAAGGTAACGTACCAGACATGTGTTGTTTGGCCAACCCCTTAGTTTGCAATAGTATGTTGGATGGTGTTAAGGTGTTAAGCTCTACAATGACTGGCCTATTTATCAGCTATTTGACCACCAGCTGGCTCATAACATCACATCATTTTAAAGCAGCTGGAGAAAGGTGTATACATCATATTGAACTGCACAGCCCCACCTAGTGTCAGCAGAAAGTATTCAAATAATAATTACAAAAAAATGCAAACAGAATACATCTTAAAATATATTTTAAGATCATGTTTAATCATCTGA
This sequence comes from Gymnodraco acuticeps, assembly GCF_902827175.1. NCBI lineage: Eukaryota > Metazoa > Chordata > Actinopteri > Perciformes > Bathydraconidae > Gymnodraco > Gymnodraco acuticeps. Next base: position 3,059,984 of record NW_022990274.1, read on the forward strand.
TTTGTCTGTACATTGCTGTTTTAGTCTGCCTTCTTCTAATTAGTGTCTACAGTGTGTGCCTATTGAGCTGTTTAGAGAGACATGGGTCAAGCCCCGATCCTGCCCCTCCCTCTCACTGTCTAAGTGAATGGGTGACTGTAAAAACTACACTGCGCATGCTCAGTCTTTTTCTATTCAATGTGTGCGGCAAAAAAATAATGACCATAGGGGCATTGAGCTGCCATCCCCACCATACGTAATCTCACATCATTCAGAGCTGATTGGCTGTAAGTACGTGTGCCGCGAAAAGTGTAGTGTGTGAAGAGAGGAGACGAGAGAGCTGCAGTGAGGCGTCCTAAAACCAGGAAGTAAGCTGCGCATGGCTTCCCTCCACAAAAAAGCAATGAGATTTCTCCATAGGATTTTAGAAAATAGCTCCAAATAAGATCTGTGGGAAACAAACCTGTTAGATAAATGCACGTTTTGTTCAGCTGGATAATATCCACATGTCTACCCTACTTTTATAATTTTCTAATCATAAATCTATTGATTAGATTAGATTTATGATAGACTTTTGAAACTAGAAGAAGATAAGGAGGACATTTACAAAAAAGTCATAGAGATTTTTGTCCAGAAGGATAGGCAAATGGACTTCATCTTCAAGTCAAGGTAAGACTGCAATTGTATTGAAAATGGGATCTTACTGAGAGAGAACAATTACATATTTAAATGATAAAATTAAATTTTTTGGGTATCCTTCTGTCTGTTTAAAATTAATTGAAGCATCAGACTAAAAAAGCTTTTGAAAATGTAAACCTGAAGAGTCAGTGCCTCACCAGCCATGAACCTCACTGCACGTCACTGCAGAAGCTTACAGTATATATAAACATCTACGTTTTAGACGACATTTCTTGAAGCAAGTGGCTCTTGTATAAGCCGATGGTGGAGCATATCGTTGTCAGTGGAAATTGAGAGTCTGGTGGAAAATGATGGACTGTTGTGTTTTTGTTTACAAGTTAGCTTGAGTGATTGACACAACTGGTATCCCACTGCATTTCTGGAACACGAGGAGAAAGAAAAAGTTACAGTTATTTAGACAGATTTCACAAGACTGAGACTCTTTGGCAATCATTTCACTGGAAAACAAATAAGATGTCACACTTGGTCAAATGTCCTCTGTTGCGAACGTTAGGGTTGATGAGGGGCTTTCAGCAACAGTTTTGACTCGTTCAGAATGATCCAATACATTTGTATCATTTATGCTATGTGACCAATGCGTTTGCTTTGTTTTGTACCACACCTCTTCATTAGAAGGATGACATAGCTTTGAAAAAACCACAACACAAAGAGTTCACTTTCTAAATCACATTTTCCTTTAATTCTGAAGACCGTAGTTGTTTACTCATAGTTCTGGCCGTGTTAAAGCAATCTAAAACTGGCATTTAATACCATTCTTAACTTTCTCTTTAAGTCCTGAGAGAGCCTCTCTCTCCTCTGTGGAGTCTGAGGAGTTAAAGACACACTGTGAAGCTCTTTTGTACAGAGGAGGAGGAGGAGGAGGAGGAGGAGGAGGAGGAGGAGGAGGAGGAGGAGGAGGAGGGAGGAGGAGGAGGAGGAGGAGGAGGAGGAGGAGGAGGAGGAGGAGGAGGAGGAGGAGGAGGAGGTCAGTGTGGGGCTGTGCATGCTGCTGCTCAGCACAGACACTTTCTGAGTGTTATTTGGTGAATCTAATCTCTGATAGCTGTCGAAGGGTTCAGCGTGAAACCTTTGTCCAGCCTGCTTTTCTTTAGAAGAAAAGCAGTCACACATTGACGTCTTCCATGACATGTGAGTAGCATTCTCAGAGAACCTGAAACTTGATTTGTCTTTATGGGGAAATGTACTAAATTACTTATTGGCATCAGGTTGTCTATTATCCTAACACTTGGCCTCTTTGTGTTTGACCTGTTTTTACTGATTGAACCTCGCTCACATGGACAGTACTGTGAGGTGTAATCCCATACAGTTACTTGTTTCCACTACTGATGAGAACGTTTTAGTGGTTTTATGTGGGATTCCGATGTATAACTACTAGCTCTATTTCTGTAGTTTTAATAAGTAATAATACTAGCATTCTACCTACCAAGTTAATTGCTAAGATTTAATTAAGATATTTAAAATCTATACTGACAAAAAACACAAGTATATGCTGATGATCATACCGTTTTAAGCATCCTCCGTACTTCACACTTAAAAACGATGATATTGTCACACAAACATTCAGTTTTACTTCCTGGTTCATCTGTGGTCAACTTCGTTTTATAAATGTAGTATGCCTCCGGATCTAGATAAATAATGTCTAAAACTACAAAAATAAGTTTTTAATAAATCACTATTATCATTCAAATGTGCATAAAGTATTTTGAACTCTGTGAAATTAAGTTTTCAGGCACTGTCTCTTGTCTCCTTGATGTCTCTATGTAAGCTTATTTTTCAGTTACTGTTTATCCTGTGTCGGGAAGAAGCTGTGTGTGTGTGTGTGTGTGTGTGTGTGTGTGGTGTGTGTGTGTGTGTGTGTGTGTGTGTGTGTGTGTGTGTGGTGTGTGTGTGTGTGTGTGTGTGTGTGTGTGTGTGTGTGGGGTGTGTGTGTGTGTGTGTGTGTGTGTGTGTGTGTGTTGTTTAGCACTTTCTCTGCAGGAGGTTAATGCTTCCTCTTTGATCCTGTACACATTAGTCAGAGGGAGTTGTCTGTGTTCCAGTCCCACAGTTATAACTTATCCAACAGAAAGGATGAGTTGGCCATGCTTGACCTCTTGGGCAGAGACTATTTGTTGTTACATTCCTGTAGCAAGACAGTGGCGTTCACATGAGTAAAGTCAAAGTTAAGTCTGTATTTGTGTTCCCTCAGAGCAGCAGACAGGGTGGGGTTTGGTGAGGAGTTACATAATCTTGGTGGAGATCGATGTTGATGCAACAGAATGATATCACTGCTGTGGATGTTTTCGCCCAATGGATGACTGGGATTCCAATGGTGCGTTGGCCAGAGACTGGTTCAAGAGCTGGGTGCGCAGTAAATTACCATGGACAACAGTGAAATAAAGACCTTTGTAACTCTAGATATACGCTCTGTTGAATGATGACACTTTGAATTATTCCTGTTCATTAGGAATTTGACTTCTCTTGGTTTGTCAGCTATCCTTAGCTCAAAATAATAATCTATATACTAATCTGAAGATCCTCAACTCAATGTGTCTATGGCCATCTGGTCTTTTCATGCCCAAGTACAATTTTCAACAAATTGTAGTCTGTATAATTTGAGGCTTGAATTGATATAGAGATATGGTATGGTACGATATGAAGGGATACGGTCCAACAACTTACTCAAAGCATCTTGAATCACTTTTTCACTATTTTATTGCACTATTTTATGTCTCTTACTTTTATGTTGAGTATATCCTATGTTGCATTGTTGGAGGAGCCTGAGACTGAACATTTTCATAGTCAAAACTATGCTGTAGGTATTGTGCTTATGACAAATAAAGCATTTGCATCCTTTGAAACTCTCTTTATTGACCCCCCACAACAAGGAGGTCAGGGTCAGCTACATTTCATCTGGAATTAGCATCTTGCTAATGGGTCCTTCAGCAAGATGAGAGTTTGTTGCGTGAACCCATTCTGCGGATGTTGTTAATTTAGCCATACTGTTCCAGATGAGATGTGTCATGATTAAATGAAAATGAGGTTAACTTGCACATGTCCGTGTGAATTGATTTGAGCTTGAACTCTGGACAGCAGATGTCCGTGTCCCGTGATATCTGCTGACACTCTTTAGCCAATGCTAAGAGCCAACTCACTTCATAGGAATGTGATCTCATTCAATCAAAGACAGTGTCATTGGCCGTAGCATTTCTTCAAGAAGACGCAGAGGTGAAACGTCTGGTCCTTTGTGTTGGCAACAGGCGTCCACGCTCCCTCAGGCTGATCCCAGGCTTTGGGCTGATTAGATTGCTTTGACTCCAAACTTTGCGCAACTCTGATTGCATAACAGCCAAGACAGAAAAATAGAGGCCTTCTAGAGAAGACTGCATTGGACTCAAGGAGAGAACAAGTGCCTTGTGTTGTGAAGTGTCCCCATTTGGACCCTGTCTGCAGGGACAGATGTTTTTGCTAGGCGACAGTCATGGCATGTTGGAAGAGTTTGTGTGCCTCACCAAATATAGTCATATCTTATCAGACAGACCTTTGTTATACACAAATCCATAAAATCGTAATTTCACAGAGAAAAAAGTATGGATATGAGGAAATAAATGAGTGGTCTTTCACCCCCTTAACCGCCAGCTTTGCTCCAGCTGTTGGCCAGACATCCTCTCCTCCTCTTTCTTTTTTCCTCCCTCCCTCACACAGCTGATCTGGCTGTATTGCCAGAGCAGAGCCGTTACTAATCATCATCACTTCCTACAAGCGCTTGTCACAAGATCTTTTACCCAGTATTGATGTGTTTGCACTTTAGAGAGGAGTATCTTTGAAGTCACTTTATCTAATTCAACAGCTCTTGTGGATGAAATATATCACTATATGACATTTATTTGTGTGCTAAATTCCCCACTATTCAGTTTGCAAGCCGAGCTTTTGTAGCTTAACTGCTGTTATGCAGTCACCTCAAGTAAACTGGGAGTGTTTCCAGCAGACAGTCAAACATCTGTACGTATTTCTCTATCAGGTTGCTTATTATACTTGCGTGATGTCATTTGGGATTGCATAAGCATCGTAACTAGTCCCCCTAACCCAATGGTTCTCAAAGTGGGGCATGCCAGGGGGGACGCGAGAGACCAGGAGGAACAATTGTTATAAAAAAAAAAGAAGTCATAATTTGAAAGATTATTGATTCGAAAATAATATGATGCAGTACAGTACTATTACGTCTGGATCTCTGTGTTTCATTAAAGTGTGTGTGTGTGTGTGTGTGTGTGTGTGTGTGTGTGTGTGTGTGTGTGTGTGTGTGTGTGTGTGTGTGTGTGTGTGTGTGTGTGTGTGTGTGTGTGTGTGTGTGTGTGTGTGTGTGTGTGTGTGTGTGTGTGTGTGTGTGTGTGTGTGTGGAACGAGCCATTTTGTGTGCGCGAGTGTTATCTCAGTGGGTCTCAAACGTTTTGGTCACCATTAATGTAAACAATTATTTCCGAGGCACACGTTTATATGATCATTATAGTTATAAAAAAATAAGAGAATAAATGAACAGGTATGAAATACTATATGACACTAAAACAAGAATACAGTTTAAAAGGGTGATTTGTAAAATATCCGATAAAGAAAAAGAACATCTGTTTACAGTTCTGTTTCATGGGTGTTGAGAGATGTATCCATAGATCTCTTCATTTTGCTCTCAAAGTGCACCAGATTGATGCTTTTAACTTCAATATTTAAAAATAAATCTTCCCGGGGGAGCTTGCCCTCGGACCCCCCTATGTGAGGTCCACACACCACCTATAAAAATAATACTTTACCCCTGCTTACACCTACAGTATATGCCGTGAGCTGATTATCGAGCCTTCATTGTAACTGTCACACTGTGTATTTGCGTGGGGATTGTTGCAGTAGAAAATTCAACTGTAGCGACTGGTACATTAATGGGAAACCCTAAATGTTTGAGCACCCTCTATGAAACGTCAAGCTACCCCACAGCACCCCCAAAATAAATGTCTGGCGCCGCCACTGAGCCTGACTTGTGTTGGGGGGGCCCGACTTTTTTTTTTCTCCAAAGGGGGGGCCTGACAGAAAAAGTTTGAGAACCACTGCCCTAACCCCTCTCTAAGCAGACAGTAGGAATCAAGACATTTGGAAAAACAAGTAGGGAAACAAAGAGCAAGTGTTGTACTTTCTTCATCAGGCACCGAGCTCTTGTTACGGGCGTGTTATTGGCCCGGTGTATCCTCCTGCATGGGTCACTCAGTGTACCGAATAGACCCCTCCTGAGCCAAGGGGTGGATGGACACGGGAAATTAGCTTTACAAGAAAAAGGGACGAAGCATGAACATTAAGTCTTTCATTTCGGCTCCATTGGGGACACTGGCCTCTCCCGCTTTGTTATTATCTTTCTTTTTATATAGAGTTCTATTCATGCATCATCCTTTCCTGGTCTTTGTCATAACACTGTTTTCTTAGCTTCACATGAAACATTGAAAACCGTCTTATAATAGCCATTATACTGCTAGTAACATCAAGAGATAGACACCAGCCAATTCCAATTCTATAAATTGTGTATCTTAAATGTGTTTAGGATTAAGTTAGCCCCTGATAGCTGTACATCTGGGGTATTCATGTTCCATTGAATATATAGCCATGTCCCTAACATTATAATCTCTGCAAGTGTTTTTCCATTCTTGGTTATCTTTTAGGCCTTTGCTGGCAGGTGCAAAGAAATGACGAGTGACGCAATGTGCAGGCCAACAGAGAGACTAAACGGCAGTAAAATGAACTTGTTTACAAGACAGATGGCTCCTCCGAATTGGGGGAAAATGGGAGGGAAACCATGAAAAAGAGGATTGTCTGCGCCCAATCTTCCTGTGCGAGCTGATGTCATTAAAAACATATCCCTTTCAAGAAATACTTTAAACAGGCTGGGAAGCTTTGGACCACCACTGCTACTTAAATGTTATTCTTGTACAGAAAGACCACCAGAGGCCTGAGAAATACCTCTTGGATTGGGACAATTACTGTAAGTGTTTATTTTTCCCCTCACGCCTTGATCTTCAAATTGTCTTTCGGCCAATCTGTGAATGTTTTGCATTTGGGACACCCCAAAGTACTAGATCCCATAACTCCCAATAATAATATTGACAGCTCAAGCAAGGATGTAGAATTACATTGAAACAGCTCTGATAAGGAGAAGTATCTGGTCAGGAGTAAGGCCTGTTCTTGTCGGAGGAATTGACCACAACGTTGATTAGCACAGGAGCTAACAAAAGTTGCTCTGAGAAGGTTCTGCAGAAGCTATTAAGGCTTTGTGCAAATCACGTAGCTCTGTCTTATTTCTTTCCAGACCAAAGCTAACATGAGCTAGCCAATCAAAGCGTCTCCTCACCTCTAGAGCCAGATAGCTACAGTCAGCTCATCAGACTCTCTCCTCATTTAGCTCTCAACGCTGCTAACGACCGCTGATGACTTTTCCTGAAGCCCAACCTCATCCAGAGTGAAACATAAGGCTCTGCATGGACGATCTGTCTGGCTGATATACAGTAAAGCACATGGTGTGTGTTCTGTCTGTCTAAAATTAGCACGTGGTTTGTCTGTATTGGTTATGTCCGTGCAAACAATTGGCATAAGGTATGTGTGATAGTTATGTCTTTGTAGTTTTGTTTGTTTCAGTAGTATTTGATGCTAAATATAGTCCGGACCTCTGACCAATACTTGCTTCTGAGTACTGCAGTTTAACTCGATACACTTTGATATGAGAGAGACTTTTTTTTAAATTGACTTTGATAATAATAATAATGCATTTTATTTATGGGCGCCTTTCAAAGCTCTCAAGGACACCTTAAAGAGCATAATTAAAAACAAGCAATAAAGAAGGTCAAACAGTAATTTGAGACTTAAAAAACAAAGACTTAAAAACAACAATCAGTCTAGAGGAATTATGAGAATACGCCAGTTTAAAAAGGTGGGTTTTCAGGCAGGATTTTAAGTTTGAGAGTGAGTCCATATTGCGGATGTCTTGTGGGGGCAGAGTGGCTGAAGGCTCTTGACCCCTTGGTGGTCAGCAAGGATGTAGAATCCCTTTGTGATTGACCTGATATATGTATGGAATGCAAATGATCGCCTACCTGTAGCAACAGGGCAGTGTTGGCCAGTTTAAAGGTGAACAGAACATCCCCTGTTCCAAAACACCCTCCATTACCTTGGCCTTTGTTTCCCCAATCCTGTCGCCTTTGCACTCACACAAATGGATTCACAGTGATGTATATTTAATGAGCTGCGGGGAAAGTGTTTATTAAGATAGAACGAGTTCCTGTACTTACATCTGACTAAGCACTTTGCCGCTACTGATGTTGGCAATATCTAAACTGTATTTAAACATACCGTGTATCCTTTTAAGCTTCTCCTCTAATGTACTTAGAATTCCCATCCAAATCGAATTGAAGTTCTTGCTTTGTCATCATTGGCAGTTGGCCTCATTTGGCAGATTATTATTTTGTAACACATCTGAATTGTGTTACAGGGATGCAAATAATTAATTTAATTAAGGATTCATCTGAAAAGTACTTTCTAGATTAATAGTTTGGTCATTAACCTTTTAGGAAATCATGGAAATGTCGATCTGAGTTTCAAAGTCAAGTAACTTTAAATATTTTGATTTCTCAGTCCAAACCTATGGTCCAAACCCAAAATACATTACATTAAATTTAACTCATTAATCTATTCTGATGTTCACTTGTCAAATAAACCCACATCAGACGACATAATAACCTACTTGGTCGATCATTCACAAGGCCACAGTATTACTTTAATAGCTGAGTTTGAGCCCTCTCACAGTACATACATGCTTTGTTGCCAAATCAATACTTCATCCATTAACGTTTGCCAAATATGGCACCATGTAGAACTTCTGAAGCTCTTAATTCTCTCAGGCTTATGAACATAAACACACTAAGAGCTTTATTTTTGTCAGACTATTAGGGCTTGCAGCAGTTTACACCTCAAGGAACATTCTCAGAACAGGTTTCATCATTGCTTTTCATTAAAGACACGTACCCTCGAGTGTCTTGGAATGCCCATACATACACGAGCTCAGGGTAGCACTTGTACGTTGGTGGGGAAACATGTTATTTCTGCTGTGAAGGGGATATTCTGCCACAAGGGTCAGGGCGCTAAGTTTAAAGATCAAGAGGTCACACAGTTGCACCATCTGGCCTACAAAACCTTCACATATCTGGCAGCACTTTAGGTCTACCACACAGAGTTCATTTCTGATGAACGTTGTTGTGAGTCTGCAATTATTTTTGTCTGTCTAGACGTTTAACATCTGAGAGAACAGTTTGAACACCTAACCCTAAGGCATTTCTAATGGAGAGGAGGTAGCGATGGGTCATTCCAGACTGGTCACACACGGTCCACTCCTCCTGCTGTTGTATAATTGTTCAGGGCGATAGGGTTGAGAGCAGACATTCTCTTCTCTCTAATGTGCCTGGGATCACAGAGCAAGTATTTCCCTCCTGGGGAGTATGTTGAAACTCCCAGACGTGGACACACACACTGAAAGATATCACACATACATATGCCCTTTCTTATCACCTGAAGGAACACCGTCAGAGGTTATTTGCGGAGGCTTACGTGTGTTCATTTCCACCGAATGAAAACAGCAAGCAGACATAGCATCGTGCACAGAAGCAGTCTCAACATAAATAGTCTGCTTGGCGTAAAAAGTGACAGATTGGATTTCCTGTAGTACAAATGGGGGTGCTGCCGTTCGCTCATGGGTCACGTTGCGTCTAAAGTGAAGACATTAACTAGTGGATCGAGCTTTCATTGGATAGGAGAGAGGGACCAAAGGAAAACAGCTGGCATCATCGCAGTCATTACCATCATCGGTTTTCATTTAGGGAAAACAGTAATCTACAATCATATAACTTCCATTAAATCTGCTCCAGACATGGGGAAATAATAGAAAAGAAAGTATTGTGGAGGCCAAAGTCACACGTTTATTGTTATCAGCCAAAGTGACGTTTGTGGAATTGTTCTACGTTGTGGTGTGCTATAGTCAAGTGACTGTCCTGCATGCTAATATGAGCAGATGGTAAGGTGATATAAACTCAAATATTTCCAACAGTGGGAAAAAAGGTTGGGTTTTGTGTGCGTATGTTCCATCCAAGCCAACAACTGCTGTAAATGTTCTCCATCTGACTCTAGCATTTTGTGTCTTTTCCAGTACAACAATGAGCCTCTCAGATCAGCAGCCCACTCACTTTCTTTTATATTTCTCTTTTTCTCCTTCTGCCTGCAGCAGGGTGGAGTTTCTTCCTTGCTCGGAGAGAGCTTGTTAAATGACTGTTGTTGGACCAAGTAACTATTTCCATTACATGTGTGCTTTCGACACCAGTGTGCTAAAAGGCTTATTTCTCCAAATGAGAGTATGCTTTGCAGCCCTTTTTAAAGAACACAAGCCTTAAATACTGTTGCAATTTGTAGACACAATTATTGGAATAAAGGGTCTTTCAATAACAATACTCCATTACAAGAAAGAATCCTGAATTCAAAATGTTAGTGGTAGTACAGCAGTGTTATTAGCTAAAAAAGTAAAAGTTCTCAATATGCAGTACAGTTATTTTCACAGTATTACATCATCATATAATTCAGTATTATCCATTTGTATTACCAACAATTACATGGAAAAGCATTTGTGGAGCCAATTGTATATACTTTTAATGTATTGGGTTGTGTTTATATATCAGTAGTGCTCCATGTAATCTCATAAGCATTTCACATGTTTTTAATAGTCACATTACAATATTTGTCTCAAAAATGTAGAGCAGTAGAAGTATAAAGTAGCATAACATGTAATACTCAAGTAAAGTATTTAGTAATTATGGCTTATTATTGCTTAAGTATGGTACTTGAGTTATTATACTTTCCACCACTGACATCCAGGAAGTAGGTGTGTTAGGGAGCCAAACCTAAAGGGACTGATGTCATCCTGTCAAACTCTACTTTGGATTTCAATCCGTTCCCCCCCCACCTCTCTCATACACCGTCCAACAGGCTGTAGTGTTAGACCTCCCACATACGCACACACAGCCTTCAGCCTGCTGCGAGCCACTGACAGCAGCAGTAGCTCTCTGATCCGGACACACAGCTATTGAGAAGGAACACAACTAACTCACCCTAAGCAATCCCTCATGTCCCACCCCGGGGGCTACTCTGCAGGGCTTTTCTCATCTCATGTTGGTTTCCACTGCTCTGTATGGAAGGGCTCTACTCATCTTAGATTGGGACTGTAACATCGTCCGCTGCTCTCACAGGTAGGGAATCTGCTGAGGTTTTCTGCTAATATTCTCTTCGGCTACTTTTAGGTAACTTGTTCAAGTGTTGTCAGGCTTTAAGTCAGTAAGCTGTGTGACTAACGATCCTAATTGCTCAAAAGTCACATTTGACTTGAGTGGCAGGGGATTATAAAGGTACTGAAATGGAGAAAGTGAGGGCGGGCTCTTCTTTCACGACTTATGTCTATGTTTATCTTCACGGCTGATGGATGTGTGTGTGTGTGTGCGTGCGTGTGTGTGCGTGCGTGTGTGTGTGTGTGTGTGTGTGTGTGTGTGTGTGTGTGTGTGTGTGTGTGTGTGTGTGTGTGTGTGTGTGTGTGTGTGTGTTGCTCAAGTGCACCGGAATGCATCCAGAGCCCCACACTTCATACTATATAAATGTGTAATGATGACTTGTCTGAAGCCTCTAGTCTTACCAGCTAACTTGTTTAGGGTACAAAGCATTGACTTGCTAGCAGAATCTGAAAGTTTGCATCAATTTATTTGATTAGTATCTGTTCTTTCATGGGTATTAACAACTTATACTGTGCTGCATAGGCCGTATTTAATTTTGTCTTAATTTACATTATTTAATAATATATTCTGTTCTTGTACATATCCTATATTCTATTGACATGTATATAGACACTACTTTTTATTTTGTATTTTTGTATTTTATTATATATGTTGCATTGTTGGAGGAGCTCAGGTCAGAAGAATTTCATTGCCATTTCTACGCTGTAGCTTTGTGCATATGACAATACAACCTTTGAATCTTGAATTGAATTTGAATGTACTGCAACTAATACAAACCGACCAAATGGCAAGCAATATTGCTACAGGCCATTATCAGTCTAGACATAGCCATACCATAGTGGTTTTTTCCCACTCGTGGTCCACCAATGCACCAATCAAAGTAAACTCACCAACGGATAAGTAGTAGAAAACATACGCTGTGTTTGTCTGAAACCAAGAACCACCAGATTTGTTTCCAACAGTGCAGCCACTAACTAAAGTGCACCATTCCCTTGGCAAGTTGCCCCGGCCAGCCAAGGAGACCTTGCAGTACCCTGCCTGTGTACGCCCACCAAGCTCCATTACAGAGGCCCGTATTCACTAAAGCCGAGATGGAGATATCTATAAGTTACAGAGACACAGACAGCTTCTTTGTGCAGATCCTTTCCCAGCGGTAGAATCTGATTTGTTTTATCAAGACATGCCTCATCATGAGTTATGAGTTTTTCTTCGGAACTTTAATGGGCAGTAGAGTAGGAAATCTATGTGACAAGGTATTGTTTTGTTATTGAATGCCTCACCACACAGACGTTTACTAAATGGTGTGTAGGAGTGACTTTAGGGAGTTGTGAGTCTTGAGATGTTAGACATAAATCTGTCTGCATTGATGCACTGTGTTGGTTGTATCAGAGAATGCAGGATGAAGGGAGGGAAACGAGTACTTTTGTTTTGCTTTGGGTTTCGAAGGCCAGGAAAAGCCTCCAGGCCTTCCTTAGTAGGTGATGCTGAATTTCCAGTGATGACTACATTCTTCTGATCGGGGCACCCTACTTCCTCTACACTGGACTTGGGTGTGGTTGTGTGTGAAAGTGTAAAAGCACGAGTGTACACCATGTGCATTTGTGTTCAGTAAAAACAATCTACGTTGCAGCAGTCCTTCCGGGTTCATGAGTTAACACATTTGAAGTTTAATAGTCTGTGGTGTTCATTCAATCATTTATTTTCATCATGAGCTAATTAAATCCTCAACTGAATCCTCATGTATTATGCCAGTTTTTCCTCAGTTGGTACAGATTAAACCAATAGGCTTGAGAAGGCAGTGTAAGGCAAGCTGCTGTGATTTCATAGATTTTTCCACAGTGCATGCCACGGACCCTGCTCATTTCCTGAAGCTGGTAGAATAGGTGGATAGAAGCCAGTGTTTCATTTGGCCATGCCCACACAATCCCCCAACACCTCTACTTCTCTTTATGATAGTTCCTTAATCTTTTATTTTTAGTGTTTTGATGAATCATGCATTCTATTTAGAGGAGTGAACATTTATTTCAGTTTTTGCCAAAGTTCTGTGGCTCTGAAAATACTTGGGTGGTTGTAAATGAAAGGGTTTCGAAAGCGGAATAATTGTCGTATTTGGATTAATCTGATTCTAATGACTCTCTGTCATTCTTTGTTTTAGAACTCATCCACACTGAAGGACCCTTGGATGGCAGCCTCTACGCCAAAGTTCGCAAAAAGGAGTCCGTGGAAGGAACAGTCACAGCGAATGGCCTGCCACCATCTGCGGTGGAACACGCCCTACCTGCGGTTGACCATGCCTTGTCAGTGAGCAGCGACTCAGGAAACTCTACTGCCTCAATCAAAACTGACCGAACTGATGAAGCGGCAGCAGCAGCTCCTCAGGCTTCCACAGTGAGCCGGACACACGTTCCTGTAGGAGAGGAGCTACCCTTGGTCCATCAACAAGAACCACCTGCACAACAACCAATCAGTCCCCAGGAGAAGCAGGAGCTCGAGCAGCTGCTGAGTGGCCTGGAGGGGCCCATGCACCGACAGGGCTACCTGTCCCTGCCGGCTTCCACGGTTGGAGGCATGCTTCACCTGGTGCCTGCCCAGGTCCATGTCAACGGGCACGGTAGCATTGACCGTGAGACAGACATTTTGGACGATGACATGCCTACCAGTCAGGAGGGACACACTGTGGACAGTCTGGGGACGTTCTCCTCCACAGATGGCAGGGCTACACCAGCTGATCTTTACTACCAGCCTGAGCCAATTGTCAATGGCCAGGAGCATGTGCCGTACCTGGAGCGCAGTGCCCCAGAAAAGCCTCTAGAAACTACCATACCCAAAACATCCGCCACTCTGACCCAAAGTGAGTCCGCCCCATCCTCTGGTTATTACACGGCGAAGCAGAACGGCAATGTGTTCCGCTCTCAGTCGTTTGGAGCAGAGCAAAACTCTTTGCCTCAAGCTCCAGCTCGCACCACCAGTAGCAGGGATGCCGTCCAGCGCGGGCTCAACGTTTGGCAGCAGTTTGGTGTAACAGAGGAGCCCGTTACTGAAGGACTCACCTTCAGTCAACCTCCTTCTACAGTGGTGATGTCCAGCCACCACAGCCTCCCACAATTCTCTAACCGCCAGAGCGCTTCCCAGCATGAAATTGAGGAATCTATTGAAACCCTTAATCTCCTCATGATGGACCTGCAACCAGGCCGTACGCTGGTGCCAAAGTCCCAAAGTGCTCCACTGCAGGAAAACTGTGTTGTAGTGACCACCCAGCCGTCCTTCTCCCAGAGCCAACCCAGGCCCTCCACACAGGCTGACTCAGCCATTCATAGCCACTTTTCTGGCCCCATGTCCAGCCTGGCCAGCCACTCGTCCCCGGGTCAGATGTCCCCTGGGAAGCCGAGGACGCCGGAGCCTGCTCCTGTCCAGGGATCTCTGAGTTACTCATCTGAAAGGGATGTGACAAGTCCTCCCTCACTAGCCTACCCCACTGTAGCTGGTCACATCCAGCTCAAGCCCATCAGTAACTATCCACCAAGCACACTGTCCCAGTCTGCGGAGGTCACTGAGCCCCAGTGGAGCCCCAGTGCCGCCTCAGCATCACCCCAGCCAACAGACAGTGAGCAGGATGAAGTTTTCAACGTTGAAGGTCTGGTGGCCCAAAGAGTGGCAGGTAAGATCCAACATTAATTAAATGAATCTATGTATGACCTTTTATTTAAAGAAAGAAGTATATGTCATCCAGCAGCAGGTTGCGTCTTTAGATGTTTTACGTGATTTCACAGATTCATATAGTCTGCCAGGAATGGTAACATGTTTGCCCGAGGCAAAATAAATCTTAAAATCCAATATTTCCACAGACGCTGCACTGTTCACTGCCCCAGCTTTTTAGGTGAGGGCATTGACCTTGGCCTACAGTATATTTAACAAAGAAGAATTATCTGAGAATATAGTGGCACAGTCTTGGGGACTATTGGATATAATCCTTGGTTTGCCCTTTCGCAATGCTTTAATAAAACAAGAAGCTGCTGCTCTTTTTGAGTTTTCGTTAGAAACACTATGTGTGACTGAAATATGTTATGACTTAACCTTTTTTTTCATGTCATAATAATGGTATTAAGCTGTTTAATTATAATTCTACGTGCAATTTGTGCAATACTTTTCTCAGGTATGTGTGACTCCTCTGCTTTGAAACGAGCCATGTATCATTTTGATTGTACAACCAATCTGTTGTCCAACATTTTTGAGGCCTTGCCCAAAACAGAATTTTGGCTGTATCACATTATAATGATCTACATATGGTTAATATTTACATTATCCAGTAGAGACAACAATGTGACGTTGCTGAATACTAAATGCCAAATCATTTTACTAGGTATTATTCATTGTACCAGTTGTATATAATATTTGTATTGTGGCAGAAAATGTCGAACAGAACATGTACTGAGTGTAATGTACACACTGTACACACGTCTTTCCGCTGCTCTGTCCTTATCTCATTTCCTGAATGTCACCTCATCAGCCCCAATCCCTCAGGCTCAAACAGGAAGTGCTCTCTGCAGTCCAGCAGGTTGACTGTCCCTAGATAAGCACATCAGACATCCTGCAGGGCAGCAAGAAAGTCAACACAAAGCAGAGCCCTCAGATAACGAACGGCAGAAAGAGGTTTTATAGAACAAACAATACGGTCAACTTCACATTACAGCCAATTCAATGTAAATATTCACACTACGAAATACATGCTAGTTTAACACCATTAGGAGTATGAAGTGTAGGGATTTGTTGTTGTGTTGGACTGATTTCTACTTCCTGTATCAATTGAATTCCTCCTATTCCATGATTTATTCAAAGTATTTAAGACAATATTGTTTTACTTCTATTGTGAAAGTCCTAGATTGTGCGTACACATCAACCCTCAAAGATTGAAACTTTCGTATGAATTGTCTTTAAATCATGGGAACATCTCAGTTTCTATTCACAGGCGGGCCTTGTCTCGCTTGTTTCCTTTTTCCTTTAGTTTTGTCATCATCATTCTTCTCTCTCTCATCATCCTTCATCTGTTTACCCAGAGTACTCGGCTCGTGTCCAAAGTGTCATCCCCAGCATGACCTCTCCTCAGTCTGAGCACCGCCGCTCTCACTCCTTCTCGGGTTTGTTTCTTCCATCCTGTCTGAAGGAACACTTAAAAACCAAAAAGGAGAGGTCCTTTTTCAAGTGTTCCTTCCAGTAGTCAAGTCTGTATCTGTTTTTGCCTTGGAGTGCGGTGTGGTTTGCCTTGAATCATTTCTCATTTCATATTAACAATTGAATGCCCTATCCTAAACTACACGTTTTGTTTCGGTTTTAATACACTTTCTTTCTGTCATTGGGTTTGCACAGCAGCATCTTTATCATTATCAAACTAACCAATGATTCCCCTCTGGGTACATACTCACCCTTCTCTCCTGCTCGCTCTGAGTAATAGTTTTATACCTCAAGGTTAGTGGGAAAAAAAACAATGTTAAAGTTTCACAAGAACGAGACAGGGGAGGCACAAAGGAAGCTCTGTCCCTGGCCAGGAGAGTGTATGTCACAAGATCCATGTTGCCAAACTCAGGAACAATACAGAGGCCAGGATACACTGGCTTCATTCAATGTGCCTTTTTTCACTCACTGTACTGTTTTTGAAGATTTACAAAGCCAGACAAAGGACACGGAATCCAGGAAAAGGACCACAGTCCTAGTTGGAAACTTCACTAAAACAGTATGTGTCCGCTGGGAGACGGCAACCACAATGCAGACAGGATTGTTCTGTTTAGGGCCCTCGAGTGTCGGGGGCCAGCCTGGCCTCTTTACCGCAGACGGCCATATCGTTTTCAGTGATGCAACTGAAGTTGGAATGAAGGTGACGTTTCTTGTTCTATAAATACAATTCACTGCAATTCCTTTTAGAAAATGAAACGCCACATTAAGACTTTCAAACCAAAACCTGTTAATGATCTGATCTTACCAGGAACCCCTTTTCTTACCTTAACTGACCCTTTTTATAGCTGCCGGTGTGCACATTTGGACACTGTGGTTTCCCTCACCTCACCTATCAAACTTATGTTTTTGGAATCAACCCTGATTATCCTCATGATGACTGGATTTGAAATAGCTTAGAAATATCAGACCTTGAGAAAATCCAGCGATCCCAGCTGGAAACCATTAGCGCCGTCACTAAGGCAACGGCGCAGTGTTTGACTGCTGCTGAGCAATGCATCGTGGGTACATCTGGTTCTCAGTTCATAGCCTCTGCACGTTGGTGGGTGTGTTTCTGTTTGGGTGTGTTGACTGCATGCTTTGCAAAGATGTCAGTTACAGGATTTATTAACCGTCACCCTGCCAACACCAAGACATTTGGAGATGGAGATAAATCAAGCGTCATAACAGATGGCATTATCGGGTCTTATTTATCATTGATTTATTTCTAAAATGTAAAAACAAAACATCTACATATAGCTATATATATAATACGTACATTGATTCCCAATGAATTATAACCTAATAATGGTAATACAAAACACAAAGACGTTTTGAGAGAGTTAAACCTTTTAACTGGATTTATTTTTAGATAGATTGGCAATGGCAGCTAACATCAATTCCTGAGTATTGGAATTTTCACAGCTGCTATCAATATATTTTCCTCAGAGATATGTGGCCAGGTTTTTACACCCTCACTTCAAAGTAAGGTTGAGGGAAGGACATATCAATATTTTCAAATTGTTCTTATCGTCAGGCTCGTAGGGTATGCCTTAACTGACATTAGCCTTAAGTGAAATTTTAAAGGGGCCCTTTTATGCTGTAACAAAACGACATCACCGCGTAACACTCAGGCTTCTATTGGCTAGCGCTCCAACACATTGTACGTAATAGGCTAAGGGTCCGGAAATCTCTAAGTGTTTAACCAATCACAGCAGAGCCAGCCAGCTAACATATCAGAGCAGACTGGGCTCTGGTTTCAGACAGAGGGTGAAAAGAGGTGCTGCAGCACAGGCAGTATGATAAATATAAAGAGCTTTTTGAACCTTAAAGCATGGAGACAGTAGAGTCTACTGTCACAGTACAGGCAGAAAATACAAATATGGACCTGAAAATGAGCATGAGAGGGCCTCTTTAATAAACATACTATTCAACCATCTCTTTCATTAACAGAATTTAAACAATAAGAACAAAGTAACACTATGAAAGAAACACTGGGTAAACCTCCTCAGTGCAAACAACAACTCAGAATGTATTACTCCTATTTTCCCACCCTTTCTTATCCCTATTGTAATTTCCTTTCTTTTCCCAATAACCTTCATCTTGTTCCAAAGCACAGAGCAGCCAGTGATATTTCACATTGGCCGTGCAGCTTTGGCCAGCATTTCATTATTTTTACCTTTAGCCGCCAGTCAATGGCATCGCATATTAGCATAAAACTCTTAACTTAAATCCTGTTTGTTTTATGCTGGAAGCTTCCTCTCTCTCAGTGCAAACCAGATTAACTGAAATGAGCTTACTGGCTGCTCTGAGGTTCTGCCATATTTGGCCACATCGACACATTAGATAAGCAAAATACAGCAGTATATCAGAAAGTGGGGTGAGAAAATTTTCGTCCTGTTGTTCCAGAAATGAGTTGCTTTGTTTCCGCTCATGGTAGAAGGTGGTAACATTACTTTATGTAACATACCTCCAAGGACAAGGTGACTTTGAAACACAATAGTTTGTTTGTTTTACTGGAAATATCATAGAATGGGTTTATCTATGAATTTGATCATTTGTTTCATTTTTGCGACTTAATGGCTTTGTGTGCTAATCCTTCATTAACCTTGTGTGTGCATGTTGCGTTGAAAAGTACCACAGCCTTCAGCCTTGGCCTGAGCAGTGAGCATTCACAGCGGCTGAGAACCATTAACCTGTGATGACGGGGATGGCATTGCTGGAGGAGAGCAGTCTGATGGAGCAGAGTTGATCAAATGTTGCTGAATTGTAACACTCACTTCTTATCTCAGGAGTCCAGGCCCGTACGGTGTCTTTAGACGAGCCTGCCACCCTGCCCCGCCAACGCAACACCAGCGAGGGCCACTACCACAACGGCCCTGATGAAGACCCCTCCCCCGACGTCCCGCTGCGGTCCCCTGTCCGCTGTGTTTCTCCTGAGTTTGTCAACGCCTTAGCGATGAATCCCGGAGGACGACCCAAGGAGGTAAAGAACTTTGATTTTCTAAAATGTTTCCCACGTTATTTTCTTTTTGTGTTAACATGTGTTCTCGTTCCACTCCTCAGAGACACATGCACAGCTACCGCGAGGCCTTCGAAGAGATGGACGGTGGCCCCATCAGTTCAACACCCTTTGTTGGTGGTGAGGTGTTTCCCCAAACCCCTGCCTTCCCCATCTCGCCGCAAACCCCTTACTTCAACCTGTGTAAGTCCCCCCTCCGGCTGACAGGCGGCACTGTGGAGCTCAGGCTTAGTTACTGTAGATATTCAAAGAGTGGTATGAGTTATATGAAATCCTACGAAAAGCTTTGATTTCATTTTTTTTTGGCTTATGAAGTAACTTTATCAACTTGTGAATTTATCTTTTTTAGGTGGAAACTCAGAGATGTTCATATTATTGAGACTTCTCTGTAGGAAAAGTCTTGAGGTGTAAAAGATTCCTTTGTGGTTTCAGAGTCTTGGCAGTCATTCATCGTCCTTTATCTTGACGTACAGCTAGTCCTTTCTTTATGTACCTCATTAAGTACCACATATTCACCAAGCAGTGAAGAAATATTTCCACTATTACCTCATCTCAATCTAACTTTCATTTCATTTGGATTGTGAATAGGCTGGATTTTAAATGATGAGTAGCGTTCTGGCCTTGTTGTTGGTTCATTAAAATGCCTTAGTGGCCAGTCTTGTAAGGAATGAAAAATAATATTTGTTAATGAGATTATTTATAGTCATTTTTCAGTAGGTATAAATTGTATAAAACAAGAGATCATTTTTAAAGCCAAGTCAAAATGTAGCTTATTGATCACATTTAATCTTCATCTCTCTTTTTAATCAAACATTCACAAGTTGATCTCCCCAGAAATACCAATTCAAACCCCCAGTCCCCCTCTTAGTCTTATATGCGCCCCACAGCTGAACAAGAGTCATGTATAAGGTTACGCCTCATTGGCCAACTCTACCAGTGACTTCATCCCTCTGCCTATCCCCCCCAGGGCACACCCATAAAAATAAGTCATAAATCCTCAAACTATATTTTTAACACTCGCTCTGTGGCGTAACAGCACTACTTCCCCTCAAAGTGGGAACATTGTTCACGCAGTCACACTGAGCAGTCCGGTTTTCTCCGATTAGGATCTAGGAACAGATTGAGATCAAATTATTGCATTTAGATAAGCATTTTTTGAGAAAATGCAATGTTCTCGATTGTTTGTATGGACCTCAAAACCAACATATTTTTCCCAATAAGGATGGTCATGCAGAAATGGTCAAAATGTGTTAAAGGTGCATGGTTATCTAAGTGATTAGTGAACACTCCGCAAGATGTACTTCTAATTCCACGTGATCTTGAGTAGTGGGTCTCTCAACTCACACTCCCTAGTGTTCACTTAGTCTGCCCGACACCCCCCACAACTTGGGGCATCTACGTTGCAAGTACAAAGAATGAATTGGGATTCTTTGGTAAGTGGATGATGCACGTCTCTCTTCCGGAGTTCCTCTGTCCCACAACATCAGCCAAATGGATCCCTCATCCCCCCCTCAATGCCCCTCCCCCTATCACAGCTCTGCACCGCTTTGGCATGCAAACACCATGAGAGCAGCACCAGCAACACAACAGACACACTGTATATAAGTAAACAACCTGCCAGTTGCTCATATACATAAATAACCCCAACTTTAATGAATTGTTTATTAGCCTCAGTGTCAAAACACAGACACAAACACTTAGACCCATAAAGCACAGGGACATGCTTCCAGTGTTGCAGCTGCTGCTCTCTGTGTTGCTGTTGTCATCTGTGTTTGAGTTCCTGTTGCTGCCTTGATCCATCACAACCAGCACCCTGCCTGCACCCCCCGCCCCCCCCCCGCCCCCCCAGCAGTCTGAATTTATCAGCCATGATTGTCGTGCTAGCAATTTGTGTATGTTGTCATAAGAGGTTTTAAAGTAGTACTTTTAAATGACTAAGAATAGACGAGAAGACTAGAGGTGAGAGACGGATCCATTAAGTGTCTTCATTAAACACATTCAGTTTGTCATTATCAAATCTATTTATTGAATCAAACCTGAGACTCTTGTGGTAACATCATGTACTGTTGTAGCAGAGTCTGTGTTGTTCCAGGGACAGTAATCATTCTGTGGCAACATTTGATTTAAAATAGGAAAAAAAGGTTTTTGTCTGGATCATCTTGCAATGGTTTCTTTTAATTTTGGAACCAAGTGAAAAAATAGATGATACAGTGTTTGTTTTAATAATCATTTTGGCCACAAGAGGCTGTAGTGTCATAAACCCAGGGGATACAACTATTTAGATCAGACTCAGAAAATAAATTGTCAAAATGTTGTTTTGATCTCTAACCTCTCAGGACTTATAGTACGTAGGCTACTGCTTATGTAGAACTAAAACGTAATGTTTTAATGTGAATGTCTGAGAAGTACAACATCCATTTTCCTGTGACATGACAGGTGACTGGGTGGTCAAATACTTTGCATTCAGTTTGACCCAGCTCTGCTTCGATCCAAGCTCGACACACACCTTATTCTACTGTTGGGAGAGTGAGGTGGTGTCACAGTGTGATAATCACATGCATGTTTTGCCCCTCCATCCGAGCATGAGCACACTGAACATGATGCTCCTGAGTGTGGAGCTGTGTTGATTCTGTATTGTCCTGACAGCTGTTTACCTCTGCATTAGTACAGGAGTATCAAAACTTAAATGTTCAATCCTTTTGTGGTTGCGTTTACACTCTGGCATTTTTTCTTAAATTAGGTTTATTTCCCCAAAATAAACAGAAAAATAACTGTTGAATTGAGTAAACAGGTATCAGCTGTCAGGACGTCAGAGACGTGTGATGCTGTGTGCTGATAAGTCTTCTCTTCTCTTCAGGTCGGTCCCCTCCTGGTCTCGCCAAAACTCCTCTCTCCGCGCTGGGCTTGAAGCCCCACAACCCTGCAGACATCCTCCTCCATCAAACAGGCTCAGGTTGGTTATAACTCTCACTTTATTAGAGTCACACTAACTAAATCCAAGAAGTCACTGTTTTAACTACTGTACAACAAATGATAGAGCCAAAAAACATCAGATTTTCAGAGAGTTGAAAAATACAAAAATGAGGGATTAAAGTGGTGAATTTACTTCAGGGTGTCCGCAGGGTGTTAAAAAGTATTAAAAGTTGATAAATCAATTTAGCGAATATTAAGGCTATTAAAAAGTATTAAACGTTTTACATTTTGTAGCTTGTTTTCAATAAGTATATAAATGGTCCAAAGAGGTTGTATTCTTTAGTCTGCCTGAATGTAATCATTGCGTAGGTGTGTAGTGTGATTCTGTGTAGTTTATTTATGGCATCCCGTTGGGTTTGACATCATCTGAACAGGACATCGCACGCTCACTGCTTGATAGCGTGCGAAGGTCCGTTTACGCCGGTTGTTAAACAACATCGTTATGGGGTAATGCAAGTTTGCGTCCAAATGGTTGGAAGATAAGGAGGAAGGACAATCAATACTGTATATAGTCAATGTGAGGTCAAGTGTGTCGTCAATGTAACCGGTTAAAACTCCAAGCGGCGATGAGGTCTTAAAATGTATGGAAAGGGTCTTAAAAAAGGTCTTAAAAGGAATTACATTTTACTTCAGGATTCCTGCATATACCCTGTACTATAATACAATTCCTTTATTCACTGAGATTACAAAGTCTTAAATTCTCTGAGATGAAAGTAAAGAAAATCTTTAAAAACAGTGTATTTTTGTCAGGGAACTACAAAATCTGTGTGAAAACTCATATCAGCATTGTTTTTCGTATAAAAAGATATAAATCAAAATGTATTATTTGTGTATGTTACCTCATAGGATTCCCCTTTGAACACTTTACGCCAAGCAGCTAGCCTACCAAATTGACAAGCTTCTCTCAAAAATCTAAAATGTTTTGAGTGAAGGCTCAATAGTAAAACTTAAAAGCGAGTAATATTCCTCATGAGTTTCTTTGAATTGAGTCATACACACACACACTACTAATCAAAAGGAACAATTATAGCAGATACATTTCCGACTCCCTTCCCTTCCTTTAAATCACTCTATTTTTCTGGATTATCTCAAACGATGCCCCACAGATGATGAGAGCAGTGAGGGGGAGGAAGGTAAGATGCTGCTCTAACGCCACAGATCATCATCCACATTCAACCTTTGAATCTCCTCCATCCCATTACTCTCGACCTACAGTATTGCTCGGTAGAACTGTTTTAGAAACTATTTCCATTTCCTTTCTGGAAAAGTCACAACCACTCTCATGGCAGCATACCATAAAACATATTATTTCCATCATGTGCCGTTCAGTTTTCACAGTTTTCTTTTTTTGGGGGGCTTAAGATCACTGTCACCCAACTACAGTGCTACAGGGAATAACATAACAGTGCAGTGAAGCTGAAGTAAAGGTCATTTTTGGCTCACAAAGACTTGTTGTCTCTCACGCAGCACCAAGAAGCTATGTGGAGTCTGTGGCGATGTCGGCATCAACAGGCGGAGAGCAGCCGTCACCTCGGAGCCTCAGCCCCCCCGGAGAGACTGCAGCCCAGCAGAGAAGCCCCTCCTCCCACTCACTGAACCCCCCTCTGTCCAGCAGCAGCCCCATCCAGATCTCACAGAGGTCAGTCAGACACATTATGCTCGTTCACTCTTTGATGCAATATGGATGCTAGACAAGAATGTAGTGATTTTTATCAAAAATAAATAAACAAAGATATGATTTTTACATCTTTCATATTGTTTTCGACGTAGATAGGTATAGATGTAATCATGTTAAAGGACTACTTCTCCTCAAAATGTTCTCTTGTATGTCAGTCATCAAACCCATGTTATCTTCACATTTAAAAAAAGAATTATTGCCCTGGAACAAAAAAAAAAGAAATCAGTCAAACCTTACTATTTAAAACCCTTTGGCTTCTTCCTTTACCCTTGAGGTATGCACGGAATTCATGATAACATGGTGTGAGTGATTTATTGATGGACAAATTATCATTTTGGGAGGAATACATTCCTTCAATGTTTGATGTCTGCCAATTCATGCATCTAAATCAGGGGTCCCCAAACTTTGTCCTGTGAGGGCCACATAACTTTTCCCTTCTCTGATGGGGGCCGGGTCAGTTTGTAACAGAAAAAGTGTGACGATCGCATGGGTGTCTAAACGTAAACATTTATTGTTTTCTAGAAAGCCACACATAACCAAATATTAATAACCCTTTCCGGGATCTTCACAGAAAAAAAGTCAGGAAATAAATAATAACACTATTAATGAAATAAATAACACTATTTATGAAATAAATAATAACCAAATAACCCTCTCTGGGTTCTTCACAGAAAAAAAGTCCATTGAAAATTACCGTAACTTTCTGTTGTGCCGTGCACAATCTTAACAGGTAAAAGTTTAGCTTAGTTGTCAGAGCAGAATCTCTCAAAATAAACGTGGATTTACGTAAAAAAAACTATTTTTTCGGGGTTCGGGTGTTTTGTTTGATTTTAAACAAACAAAGTCTTGGCTTTCAGAATATGAAACTTTTATTTCCAATTTATTTATTTCTCACTCGCAATCTGCTCTTCCGCAGCGCCGCCCCCCCCTCACTCCGCTGAAATTATGAATGTAAGAGTATAGTAATCATAGATAACACGGCAGGGTCCGTTACAGTTTGTTTTCATCTGATTTCAATTAAACAAAGTCTTGGCTTTCAGAACATTAAACTTGTTTCGGCAAATTCAGATGATAAATACAACGTTGAAGCTTCGGCATAATTACAAGCGGAGAACGGCAGGTATAACAACAGCCGGTGTTTCTCGTGAGTGTTTTCCCCGGGAAACAAACACAATACACACAAACGCAAAATTACACAAGCACACACACTCACACACACACACACTCGCGAGCTTCCCCTCCAAACGAAAATATCTTCCCTCGGTAGTATTTTGATCATTTGCTCCGCTAATAATCAATCAGATCGATGGATTCCAGAGAAGAGACAACTTTGAAGGCCTTTTTCTCAAAATGATGACTCTGTGACAGTCATTATATAATGTGACATATTTCGCTTAATATTTGAAGTACAAAAACAATCCTGATATCATTAGAAAGCTAGGAATATCCTCTTTCCAACAGTGTATACAACTCAAAAGGTGTCTTCGGGTCAATGCGACTGATTTTGATAGAGCAGGTCACAACATTTTGACAGGGGCTAGTCTAGGATTCGCGTGGCCAGACTAAAAAAAAATAAAATAAAAAATAATAAAAAAAAAATATATATATTTTTTTTAAATAAATCATAATGCGTCTCTGGTATTGTTCAGGGGGCCGGGCCAAATGTGGAGGCGGGCCGTACCCGGCCCGCGGGCCTTAGTTTGGGGACCACTGATCTAAATGAACACTTTGGTGAATGTCAAACTCCTTGGTTTAATAAGCGTATCCCATTCCCTTGCAGTGATCACCTCTTAGTAGAGAGCAGCGTTAGCACTCCGTCCTACCCCACTACTGATTCCAGCTTCCGCTCCCAGGCTACAGAGAGCGCCTACCCCACTCCCACCCCCTCATACCAAACCCCCACCTCTTCCTACCTAAATTCCAGCTCTCCAACCTCTTCCTACCTTGACACTGCAACCCCTACACAATCCTACCATGGCGCCAACACCCTACTGGGGAGCTATGTGTCCTCAGACCCCAGCCCCCCTGCCTCAGAACCCTCCCTCAGCCATGGAAGCCCCCATGCACAGCACCGGAACGTCCTCATTGGCTCCCCTTACAACACCCTCCTCCAGCAGCGCTCATATCCTTATCAGGACACTGCCATCGTAGTCCAGCAAACATCCCCGGCTAACGGCTTCGATGTGGGGATGGTGGGCCTCAGTGGAAGTCCCATCCTGGGTGGTCGTCTGACGCAGGGGGCTCAGAGCAGCCCGGTCCTCAGCAGACAGGCCTCGTTGGGTCAGGGGTCCCAGCAGAGCCCGGTCCTCAGCAGACAGCCGTTCCTTGGCCAACCCATGCAAGGTAGCCCTGTGCTAAGTCGACAACCATCCATCACCCAAGGGAGTCCAATTTTGGGGCGTCACCCGTCTGTATCGCAGGTCTCCCAGAGGAGCCCCAGTCTGGACCGTCACCCCATGCACAGCGGGTACACCACCCCAGATGAGAGGCACGGGAACCTGTCACGGCAAAGCAGCTCCTCGGGGTACCAGGGACCGCCCACGCCTTCTTTCCCAATCTCGCCCGCAGGCTACCAGGAGGGAGGCATGATGGGGATGGGGGTAGGGTTCCGGCAGGGCAGCCCAGCTCCAGGGTTCCAGCCCCAGCTTCCGGAGAAGCGGCGCATGTCGAGTGGCGACAGACCCAACGGAGCGCAGTCCTACGGCACGCTGAATGGGAAGATAATGTCCCCAATGAGTGGAGGAAACAATCCCGGCTACTTCCACACCCTCTCTGACTTCTCGAGGTTCAACATGCCCGGTAAGGACATGACTTCTTTTGGAGAGACGTGACATTTTGGAGTTCTTGTCTGTTTACTTCTTTCATTTAGTTTCTGTGACATTATTTTGGTTTCCGTTGCAGATGGCAGTCCCGAGAGCAGGCTGAATGTCAAGTTTGTCCAAGACACGTCCAAGTTCTGGTACAAGCCAGACATTTCCAGGGAGCAAGGTAAGATGCTGAAAAACGTTCTCCCTTAACTGACCTTTAGACAAAAAAATGTTTGCCCTTTTAAAATTATACTTCCTATATGCCAGGTTCCTTCGGCAGTTCAGTGTGTACCAGTTTGTCAAAGAATGTTGATATTATATTGGATGTTTCCACCTAAGACCTGGTTGTTGGTGAATAGGATGATTAGGGACATTCAGGGAATATGAAAAAATCAAACCCCCTATTTGCTTCCAAAGTGGAACACTTACAGCATGCAACTGTGTTCAGAGACTGCTACATGTGCTGGCTGAAGTGCAAAAGGAATGTGTATTTAGCAATATTTCATCAGGAATATGTTATGTTTGGAACATACAACTCATGGAAATGGACATTGGAGAAGTGGATTATGCTGAGGGAGTGCTTTGCAAGATTTGACTGGACGTTCTTTGATGTACTTTTTCTCAATGTGGAACTACTGTAAGTCCCCATTGTTACTGGTGGAGTCATTTAAGATGTGGTTGGGGTGATTGAACTTTTATGCTTTTGTTAAATTCAAAATCATGGCGTTATATTTCACAAAAATAAGCACTGGAATTATCCCTTTTCACAAATGCATGAACAAACAGACACAATAATTAATATGCATGGCAAATAAAAATACAAACATGCATATACTGGTAAATAAACATACCTGTATGTGTGTGTTTGGTCGTAAGGTCAGCTTTGGCTGCACCATCAATACCAAACCTGCATTTGTTCATGGTCATATTGGATCATATCATGCTAAATTCAAGCACATGCTCAAATGAAGTGACATCACACACACACACACACACACACACACACAAGAACACAGAGTTTATACTTTGTGCCGTGCACTCCCAGAGGAAGCCACACCATATGTAGTGAATTAGGGAACATCTGCCTGTGTTGCTCATGTCATCCATCTTCCTTCCTTAAACTCTCACATGTGGACAGGCATTGAACTATAATTGATCAAAACTCTTCTCCTTGAAAGATAGCATGTCTGAAACAAAGGGTCTTGTTACATGTTGTAGTTTTAATGAGATCCAGACAGACAGTAATGTTTCTAACAATGAATCAGGACTTGAGCCTTTGCTCTTGGTCGTTACTTAAACGTGATGCTTTACCATTGCCATTATCTCCTACATACACTGGTCTTATGTGATTTATTAAGCTCTAAGCTAACTTAGACACACTACATCAGAAAAGCAACCATCACACTGTACTAAGGCACAGCCGTGCAAAATGCTTACAATGCATTATATTAGCTTAATGCTTAAAATGACAATGCTAACATTCTCATGTTTGGCAGATATTGTGTCCACAGTGGTCACCATTTTAGTGTTGTGAAATAGTATTCAATAATTTTCTAATTGGAATTAAACATTGAGTATAGATGAGGAATGGGAAGGTGTTTGATATTGGAAGAATTACATTTTTGATTGCAGTAGATGGAAGATAAGAGATCACCATAGTTGTACCAATTGTTCTCAATCCATCTAGTTGTTAAGACATTTCCCTTCAAACCAAATGACAACCAAGGTCAGGGGATCGAGTTAACAGGATGTATTGTCTTTAGACTGTGAACATCTGTACAATTTGTCCAGGCAATCCATCTGACAGTTGTTGAGATGTATATGGTGTGATTTAGGGTTGTCTCTCTGTCCTATTCTTGTGAATGCAATATGTTGAGAAGGCTAAGCAGATTCTATGAGGGGCCGTACAGGCCGTAATTCATACTGGTCCTCTCACACACATACATTCTCCTTTTACATACATAAATGTTCACTCTTACACACGTACATTCTCCTTTTACATACATACATGTTCACTCTCACACACATACATATTTACACTCACACATTCATACATTTTGCTCTCATATTATCATATTTCAATGCACACATTCATATATTGTCACTCACATATTTATACATTTTTCACTCAAACATATATACATTTTGCTCTCATATTCATATATCTTACTCTCATGCACATTCATTCAATGTTTACATTTAATATTACAAATAATATATGCATGTCTGAAGACAATAAATGTATGCAAGAGAAGAATGCAAGTATGTGTGAGAGAAAGTATAGTGTAATGTAGGGGTGTAACGGTTCACAGAAGTCACGGTTCGGTTCGTACCTCGGTCACGGTTCGGTACAACAAGAAAAAGCAAAAAAAAGTCCCAAATGCATAATTCCAGGTTTGTTGTTATTTATGTTTGAACAGTAGTGCAAGTTTCAGTTTAAAAATAAAGAACTCTGACATTTTGAATTAACTAACTATATTAAACAGTTAAAAACAAACCTTACACAGTAAACTCAGATGGCCATATTATCTATAATGGCTGATGTCAAACAAAAAGGTTTCATCAAGCTGTAAAACTAAAAAGAATGTCTTGAAAATATGACATCATAAATAATAAGAAAGTGTTTCAAGCGCATAGTCGTTGAAAAACATATGCCAAAAGCTTCCGTTATTTATTTTGGTCTCTCGGCTCTCATGTCTCTTGGCTTCTTAAAGACAGCGGGGATCAGCTGTTGAACTGCTGTTGTCTTTTGCCGGGCTCCGGTGATTGGCAAATCTGGGTGATGCCTTCTGATATGATTTAGCATGTTTGGCATGTGTTACCATTAGCATACCGCACCGCTGGAGAACAACGGCGAGACACTGTCCTCGTCCGATCCACCACTCGTCCGATCCACCACTCGCACACTTCATCGTTATTGTAGTCCACAGGGAACCCGAAATGTTCCCACACGGCTGATTTAAAAGAAGCAGGTGGGTTCTAGCTCCTGTGTGCAGTGGCGACTGGTCATTAGGGGCAGGTGGGGCACAGCCCCACCTAGTGTCAGCAGAAAGTATTAAAAGTAATGATTACAAAAAAATGCAAAAAATAAATTAAAAAATATATAAAATATATTTTAAGATCATGTTTATTCATCTGATTCGTCTGTACATTGCTGTTTTAGTCTGTGTTCTTCTAATTAGTGTCTACAGTGTGTGCCTATTGAGCTGTTTTAAGCCATGTGGGACAAAACCCGATCCTGCCCCTCCCTCTCCCTGTTTAAGTCAATGGTGACTGTAAAAACTACACTGCGCATGCTCAGAGTATTGTCCTATTTAATGTGTGTGGCAAAAAAATAATGACCATAGGGGCATAGAGCTGCCATCCCCACCATACGTCATCTCACATCATTCAGAGCTGATTGGCTGTAAGTACGTGTGCCGCGAAAAGTGTGGTGTGTGAAGAGGAGACGAGAGAGCTGCAGTGAGGCGTCCTAAAACCAGGAAGTAAGCTGCGCATGGCTTCCCTCCACAAAAAAGCAATGATATTTCTCCATAGGATTTTAGAAAATAGCTCAAAATAAGATCTGTGGGAAACAAACCTGTTAGATAAATGCACGTTTTGTTCAGCCGGATAATATCCACATGTCTACCCTACTTTTATAATTTTCGAATCATAAATCTATTGATTAGATCAGATTTATGATAGACTTTTGAAACTACAATAACATAAGGAGGACTTTTACAAAAAAGTAATAGAGATGTTTGTCCAGAAGGATAGGCAAATGGACTTCATCTTCATGTCAAGGTAAGACTGCAATTTGATTGAAAATGGGATCTTACTGAGAGAGAACAATTCAATATTTAAATGATACAATTACATTTGTTGGGTATCCTTCTGTTGAACTGTCTGTTTAAAATTAATTGAAGCATCAGACAAAAAAAGCTTTTGAAAATAATATGATATTTTGATTTAGGTCAGAATATAATATTTGTAAACCTGAAGAGTCAGAGCCTCAGCAGCCATGAACCTCACTGCAGAAGCTTATATATAGACATCTAAGTTTTTTGTGCCCCACCACTTTTGTACATATAAAAACGCCACTGCCTGTGTGTTATCTGAAATCGCCATACTAACTTTTCTTCTTCTTGTATTTTGTTCGTTTTGTTGTTGTGTTTCTTCTGGGCGGCTGCCAACAGCTTTTAGGCGCAATACCGCCCCCTGGATTATATATAGTGTACTGCCCTGTACGACAGACTTTTTTCCCACTCGTAAAAAAAAGGCGTATTCGTCGTGTGACTGCGTGTGCCGAACCGTGACGTCTGAACCGTGACGGTACGGGACGAATACGGATACCGTTACACCCCTAGTGTAATGGGATCAAATCTAGAGTTATGACGGTTTGGACAGGTCTTGTATGTTTATGATAGGGTTAGGGTTAGGGTTAGGGTCAGTGGTAACCAAATGGTTGTTGACTGAACTGAATGTCCCCCCTGTTACAGCGATTGGCCTGCTGAGAGAGAGGGAGCCAGGAGCCTTCGTTATTCGGGACAGTCACTCGTTCAGGGGGGCTTACGGCTTGGCCATGAAGGTGGCCTCCCCTCCCCCCACAGTGCATCAGAACAAGAAAGGTAAAAGGCAGGATGAAGCATAACATTCATAAAGTACTAATGCAACAAGTATTTACCAAAGATGTGAAGTGATGTCTGCATGTGACTCAGCTGTGTTTCCCGCTCTTTTGTTGCAGGTGACGTCAACAACGAGCTGGTCAGACATTTCCTGATTGAGAGCA
The DNA here is from genome assembly GCF_902827175.1 of Gymnodraco acuticeps. Lineage (NCBI taxonomy): Eukaryota > Metazoa > Chordata > Actinopteri > Perciformes > Bathydraconidae > Gymnodraco > Gymnodraco acuticeps. The sequence goes on from NW_022990274.1 coordinate 3,091,443, forward strand.
GCCCTAAAGGAGTGAAGCTGAAGGGTTGTCCTAACGAGCCGTACTTTGGTCAGTGGAATCATCAATCCTCCCTGAAATACACTTTTACATTCGCACTGATTTTGCATTAAAAGTGTAACACTAGTGCTCCTTTTCTGCATGTCCTTCTGAGTTCCAAAACATAGAATCCTACAATAAGAACAGTATTTACTGATCCAACTCATGTTTACTTCAACCCAAAACTCAATTCATCACTCTTTTCCTTGTGTAAAGTTTCAGTTTGGATTATTGATGTTAATACTATAATAATGATGGTGTGTTTTTCTCTAACATACTAAGAGTTTATTTTTCTTACCATTGTTAATCAAGAAGCCATATTAACCAAATCCATTGATCCTAAAAAGTTGAATTGTGGAAAGAGGCTTAATTGTGAACTATATGTGTTTACAGTTCTTGGGGAATACTACTGCACATTGTACTGTTGTAACGTGTTTTGTAGCTGTATTGCTTGTCTGTGACGGTGTCCTGTGTCTCTTTGACAGGCTGTCTGTCTGCCCTAGTCTACCAGCATGCCATCACACCGCTGGCCCTACCCTGCAAACTACTTATCCCAACCACAGGTCTGTTGCTCCAAATGTGTTCACAAAGGTTCACACATTTTCAATTGATGCTTTGTTGTGAGTGTGACGTAGACTTTGAACACATTATGTAAACAGGCTTTCTTCAACAAAAAGTATAACACAAGTTACATAAAGTAACTTTCATTAAAAAAAATAAAAAAATGATTAGGATTATACAAAAGCCATGAGAGGAGAGTGAGAAACGTACATTTGGTGTTCCATTTTCTAACTCTAATGTAACATTTTGGGTAGTGATTCTTTTGGTTGTTTTGACCAGGACCAGTTCTGTTTGTTATACTTATTTTTGTCACAAGAGGCTGAAGAGCACCAAGACCCCATGTTCTAAATAGGACTAAGAGCATAATGATTTCTTCCAGTTGAGTTTCATTTGGCCATTCATACTTAAGCTCACCTGGAACAATATATTATTGATTTCAGAATGGGATGTGGTGCACTTCCAACCCAGTCTCACGGCATTTCGTGTTATAGTCACGACATGTAATCTATTGATTCGTGTTCACCAACACCATTTCCCCTTTTTTTCGTGTCACACAGAACGATTTTAAAAGCATGTATTTCTATTGGTAGTATGTTTCGTGCCTGCAGCACGTCTTTTTGTCCGGTCGGGTCTTGGAAGACCGGAAGCTGTGTGGTTCATAAAAACATGTTATTACTCAATATCAAGCCACGATTATTGTTTTGATTTTAAATCGTATAATGTCGGACTTTTGTTGTCGTCTGTGAGGAAAATAAATGGGGCTCAGAGCCTCAGAATACTGAAATCTGTATTTTTAAAAATCTTTTTTTCCTTCTAATTTGTTATTCTTTTCTAAATAACACACTGTTATTTACTCACCAATAACACACTTTTCAGTGGGTGCACAATAAACGGTAACATACAAATGAATGTAAATAAATTTGCGTCGGGCCGAACCACGCCTCTTAGCTGTGATATAATCACTGTCGTGAGCTATTGGTTAAATATATATATAGAGATGATGATTACTTTTATACAAAAATTGTTTAGAAAAATATGAGGAGAAGTTTATGTTTAATCCGTGTATGGTTCGTTCTTTGATTTTTCTGTTTTTAAACCAAAACGGGTTAACAAGAAAGTTACCGGTTCGCCAAGGAGGAAGTGGAGCACACAGGAGGGAACCGTTTCATTGCAGACTGTTATGTTTATGTGGGGAAATGGCAGCGCATACATTATTTGAGATATGCGTGCCTGGCAAACCATTTTCTTATATCCTGCAACCATTTCCCACCAATCAGGACACGGTATTAATAAAAAAGTTGATTCCTTTCCCTGCCAATCAGGACTGCTTTCAGTTTTATTACCCCGGACTTATAAAAAAAAAGATTATTTTTTCAATAAAGTGAACATATTAATCAATTATATATAAATATATATATATCATTTATTATGATTTATATATAAATATATATATATATAAAAATCTCTGGCCCCCGAAAGTGTCTCTTGGATTAATTTTGGCCCTTAGACAAATGTAGTTGGTGACCCCTGCCCTACTGATTTAGCCCCTACTGACTGTTGGCACTATTTATTTTCTCACTTGACTCTCAGGTCTTAGTACCCACATTTTAAATTAGTTTTGTTCCAGGCTAAAACCTGGTAATATATTGTTGCTAGGTATAACTTAAAACTGATTACAATAATTGTCAGTTAATAATTGCCACTAGATATATAGAGTATAATACCAGTAGTGAGATTGGAACCTCCAGTATAATTAACACAGTAGGCATATGCTGATGTTTAGTAAAGCAAATCATTACAAAATATTGCTCCAAACTAGGGATGCTCCAATCGGGCATTTTGGGGCCGATCGCCGGAATCAGTATCGACCGACCCGATCGGGTGGGTGGGGGCTATGGGGATCTTCCATTTAAAGTGATGTTTAAAACTCAGTTAACGGGGCTCATTTTTATATTGCTTCAGTTTATAATCGTAACGGACCGAAAAGTTCAGATTTTCAGAATTTTTCGATACATGATGCGCTTCCACAAACAACAACCAACATAATTATTACATTCAAATGAAGTACATTATTCAAGTTTGCATTAACTTTGGAGAATAACACGGGAGAAATGAGCGGAAGCGCTCTCTTTTCCTCTCTCCCTCTCCTGACAGCCTGTCAGTATCGTCTCATGCAGCTCACTGATCCAGTAATGAGTGACCCGACAGTGAAGAATAAACACATTGATAACTAGTTTAGATAAAATAGCTAAGTGTGTTAGGTCCAACTCTTAGTGTGTGTTTTGCTCCGCTCACCGGTCCGTCACAGCGGGCGGAGCTGCAGGATTTCTGCTTCACACACGTTGCATACCGCTATTTTATTGTCTTTTTCGGACACCTTAAAATACTGCCAGACCGGTGAAGCCATTTTGGCGAGCTTGTTTTGCCGCGCACAGAGAAAAATGTATTTTACGTCATGTGATCGGCTCTCCTGATCGGCCTTTATAGAGAGCACCGATCGATCGGCCGTGAGTGAATATCGGCCGATCGATCGGAGCATCCCTACTCCAAACCCAACAGGAGCCCTTAGTGCAACTCAGTACATTTTTGGTAACCTTGTTGTATTATTTTACTTTTTTAGATCTCCTTGAGGAGGTGCCAGAAGTCGCTGCACCGAATCCTCTGGCTGAGAGGCTGAAACAAGGAGCAGGTAAAACATAATCTCACTTTCATTCATTCTCATTTCTTAAAGCCGACCCAGCTTTGAGATTCTAGGACTTTAATAATGAAGTTATCACCATCCTATGCACTTGTTCTGACAACATGACATCCTTGTTATCCCAGTGCAGAGGGCCCCTGCTGATGCCCATGGTAAACCCTGTGCACTTTTATTCAGAAACCTACATCTGGAATGTGCATCCTCTATGTTTGTACGTGTATGTTTAACCTGCACAAACCAAGATAAAATATAAATGGCTTCCATTTGACGGGTTGTGTCTGTTAACAGCTGTCCAGCTTCTTGTCTGTCAGAGGCAGAATGTTTTATGTGGAATGACTTCTATGGATTATTTTCTAAAACTGTTTGACTCCAGCTTTCTTCCAGACAGCATGTTCTCAAATAAGAGGAAATACATATGTTTGCATGAATAGGTGAACATAGGCATTTTGAGCAGAATTCAAAACTAGTGTGTTATATGTTTCCTTGTTTTAAGCCTTTACTTTGACATTCCTTGTTACCTGACCAAGACATTTGCTCTCTTCCCAGCATGCAACGTGCTCTACATCAACTCAGTAGACATGGAGTCCCTGACAGGCCCTCAGGCTGTTGCCAAGGCCATATCTGAGACACTGGCTGCCACCTCCCCAGCTGCTGCCACCGTGGTGCACTTCAAGGTGTCTTCACAAGGCATCACGCTGACTGACAACCAGAGGAAGTAAGTCTGGATTCCATCTGTCTGTCTACTGTTAAACAATGTTTAAAGAATGACTCAAGATCAACATTGCATGACATGAGGAGATTTAGCTGCAGACAGAGGGTTGTCTGAACACGTAAGATACACAATTTCGTTTTTTTCACAGGATTAAAGTATGAGGGTTGTATTATATCTGACAGTGTTTCCATCAAGAACCCAATTTTGTTTTGTGTTCAGTGCCAAGGTAAATAAAACCTTAAACCAAATAATACTTTAAACATGAACTCATCCATCACCATAAGCTTATCGCAAACATATTGAAACTGTTTTAGAAATAGATGTAGGACTATATAAATACCAAAGCTATGTTAGGGGTTATATATATATATATATATATATATATATATATATATATATATATATATATATATATACACCATGTCCTGTCCATCATATATCATTTTGTTTTTATATCAGCCAATATTTCATCATAATATTGACCTAAAAAACGTAAGGAAATTGAGCAATGATGTTGATTTACACAGATAGACTATAAGAAGTCAACATAGTCACCTTTGTTTGAGTTAGGCATCAACCATCTTGATGTTTGGAACTAGCAGTGACACAAGAGAGTGGAGCTTAACACAACATAACACAATATTTTACGGTGATCAAATGTTAGTTAACTTTCATGAACAGGACAACAATGTGGTAGCAGCCTGTAAATCCCAAGGTATTCACGCTAGAGCAGGGGTCGGCAACAGTCCGGATCCGGACCCAGACACCGACCTATACGGACCCGGACCTATAATCAATACATTAATAGGGGATTTCAATTTTGACGGGGCGATTCAGTTTTAACCGCCGCCGACAGGGGGCGAAAGAGACGAGTGAGCGATACAGGGAGAGAAACACAGAAGAAGAGACGAGTGAGCGATACAGGGAGAGAAACACAGAAGAAGAGACGAGAGAGCGGCAGGGAGAAGCGGAGAGGAAAGTGAGTGAAGAGAAGAGTTAGCGATACAGGGAGAGAAGCGGAGAGGAGAGTGAACAGGCGTGTTAGCGGCAGACAGTGAGAGACACATAATTACACATGGCGCTCTCTAAGAAGAGGAAAGTGGACAGTGAGAACAGAGCTTTTAACCCTGAGTGGACAGACTCATTCATGTTCATCCTGCCCACTGGGAGCACAGAACCAGTGTGTCTCATTTGTTCAGAGACCGTGGCGCTCATTAAAAGTGCCAAAACGCCACTATGAGACAAAACAGAAAGTGTTTGACCAAACATTCCCTCTCAAGTCAGAACTGAGGTCACAAAAAATAAGCAGTCTCAGAGCCCAATATGATCAGTCCACCAGGATCAACATTAAAACTAAATATCGTTCCAGGGCAGGCTAACCGAGGCTAACCAATGAGCACCTGCATGTGTGTATGAGAATGGCCCTGACACCATTTCAGCCCAGATTTAAACTCCTGGCAGGACAATAAGCTCCAGCTCAATTCTCGCACTGAATTAAACAAAGTGAGTGAGGGACTGCAATATAAGAGGGAAAGAAAGAGACACTTTAAAACTGTTCAATTGTTATGATGTGTAAAGACTGATATTGTTCTATAATCGTCTGAAACTGTTAAGTCATGATGTGAAACGGTTAACAAAGAAAGAGGGAAACTCAAGCGGCTGCTACACTTTATTTTATTTATCTAAAATTAAGCACTTTTAAGATGCACACATTTTCAAAAGCTATTTTATTTATTTTCTCTATTTTATTTTTAAATGCAGCCCGAGAGGAACATTACACATATCCACAGTAGTTACTGTATATCTGTATAGTTCAATGTTAATTGACAATACATATTGTTGTTTTTGAATTGTACTTTCTTTATTTGATTGGCAGTCAGTTGTTGATTACATGCAGACGTTGATTAAGCTACAGGCTACTACAATATATATCACACTAATTCATAAAGCAACTCAGACATTTTGATGTTCCGGACCTTTGCATGGGGACATTTTCTCTAACTGGACCTCATCAAATTTGAGTTGAATACCCCTGCTGTAGAGCATACCCTCTTTATTGTTCTTTGTTTACTAAATGAACATCATGCTGTATTGAAGAAGACTTAAAGCTAGCAATGTAGACCATAAACTGTCACGGTGGTGGTAAATCCAGTGAGAAGTAAGGTCATTTTCTCACAGACTTGCAATCAGACTTCTTTTGCCCCAATTTGGTCATTGGAAAGAAGTCAAGTAAATGGCCCCTTGATCACAAAGCAACTACAAAGACCAGGGGCCTCATTTATAACTCATTTACGTGGGAAGGTTGCTTACGTAGTACAAAGCAAAAAAATAGGTACAGACATTTTCCGACATTTTCCGATTCACAAAACATTGCGTACCGGCGAGGGAAGTGCGTACGGCACTTCCTACGCCTGTTTCCCTTTATAAATCACAATCGACTCGAAATGCGGCGCAGCTATTGCGGGCTTCACGTAACGCCCATATTTGCTCATAAATAGTTATTGATACGCCCATAATGAATATTCATCAAACCGATTTCAGGCAAAAATGAACATGGCAAAGACAGAAAAAAGAGGCAAGAAAAGAAACTTCAATAACTGTGAAGTTGAAATCCTCGTCGGAGAAGTAGAGACAAGGCAAAACATTTTGTTTGGTGGCCATAGTATTGGTGTAATGAATGCCAAAAAGGCAGCAGAGTGACAGTTGGGGCTTTGTTTACAAACATGGTTTGTGTTCCAGCTGCCGATCAGCTGTGCGCAGCGGCTCCACTGCACCATGTGTGTCTCAAAGCCACCGCAACAACTCTACCCACCACTTAAATGAAATAAAACAAATGTGTTGTGTTAAATCAGCTGTACAATTATCCAAATATATGGTGTTTTTAGTTTCCATACCTCCTGTGTTTTACCAGCGACTTATCAAGTCTTGGCAAACGGCATAAAACACGATTAAACGTGATAGTATATAAAACCATGTTCGTATCTACAACCTATAGAAATGCAACACGGCGTCAGTTTAGACGTAATTCTGTCCTCCTGCTTACCGCATAATTTATGAGAAAACATTTCATAACATTAACACAACATATTCAAGGTGGTTTTAAATAACATATTTATTTATTTATTTCTCCAAGTTATGTTCTTGTGTGCACTGAGGAGTCGCAAACAGGCGTTCGTTAAATCATTTTAAGATTGGCTTTAATCAATGTTTGAAAATGAATTCTTCATATATGATAAATGAGAGGTAACATTTTATTTATGGTATTATTTCCACATATTTCTCTCCATTCTTCCTTCTGCCAACGGTGTCGCAGTTTCTCGTCTCTCCCGTTGTTGTGCTTAGTGCGTACGCATGGGTTAGAGTTTGCGTGGAGGACCGCACATTTTCCCGTCAAGTTAGTATTTTATAAATCGCAAACATTGCGTAGAAACTGGCGTACGCCATCTTTTGAGCGTATATCCCTTTATAAATGAGGCCCCAGAACATTTGAGAAAAAAAGCACACATAGTCACAAAAGGTGCTACAAGTGGCTACACTAAAAGTCAGACACAATACTGAAGTGAGTTTGATCATTTGGTGTACACTTAATAGAGTCTGAGTTGAGTTGTAGTCAGTTTAAAGTCCAAACTAACCACTAACCCCCCCCCCCCCCCCCCTTACTGCTTAACGCTTCCTCCAGATTTTGACGTACTATAGAACATATCATCTGCTAATCCACAGAATAAGCATCTTCAACATGTACATTCTTTTATTTTTCTAATCTCCATTTTTGTATTCTGCTTTTCTAGGCTTTTCTTCCGACGCCACTATCCTACCAACACTGTCACGTTCTGCGATACTGACCCTCAGGACAGGAAGTGAGTACAGGAGGTTATCTTTTTTATTCCAAAAGTGGTTTGATTCAGAATTAAGTCCAAACACTACAGCTCTGGAAACAATTAAGAGACCACTTTAGTATTATCAGTTTCTCTGGTTTGACTATTTATAGGTATGTATTTGAGTACAATTAAAATGTGTATATGATTCTACTACTGACAACATTTCTCTGTGTTGGAATTCAACAGACATTTTTTGCAGAGCTGAAGGAAGCTCTGCAAAAGGATACTCCTTTTTTTAATTATGTATTATGGATAATGTATTCTTAGTCCACCATTTTTTTATCTGCATTTCACTTAAAGTGTTAACCCAAACTTTCTTCAAATATTTTCAGGTGGAACAAGCCTGAGGGCGGCACAGCTAAGTAAGTTAAACATTTTGAATCACTACTTTTTCTGTAGTCCACATTACATATAGTGCCTAGTACACATAATCCACATTCATATTTTATGCTGAAACAACATCATTTTACCTTTTATTTAGAGTGCATAGAGTTATTGTTACTCTCCTGTAAGAAAACACACATCTTTTGAGTCAGATGTAGGACATAGGGAGGTGGTGCACTTCACCTTCTTGTGGTCAAAATGTGTATTACAATAACAAACAGTTCCTGACAAAAAATATTTGTACCTGCAAAAACCTTTACATATATAAACATTTAAAACGTCTTCATTATAAAAGCTAGTGGCTACTTTCATCAATCTAAATGAATGTCCTTTAAAATCTCTCATATATATATATATATATATATATATATATATATATATATTCTGTGGAATATTGATACTGTATGTGTGATGGAAATTATTTTTTGTAACATTGCATTTAGCTGATGCTTTTATCCAAAGCGACTTATAATAAGTACATTCGACCAGGAAGACACAACCTTGAAGAAAACAGAATCATATAAGTACATCAGGTTTCATAGAGCCAAACATTTCAAGTGCTACTCAACTGGCTTTAGATAAGCCAGTCCTTTATTAGTATAAAAGTGCTTTGTTAATAATTCTATCGCTCGAAGTGGAGTCGAAAGAGATGAGTTTTCAGTTTGCGCCGGAAGATGTGTAAGCTTTCTGCCGTCCTGATGTCAATGGGGAGCTCATTCCACCATCTTGGAGCCAGGATAGCAAACCCACGTGTTTTTGCTGATGGGAACTTGGGTCCCCCTCGCAGTGAGGGTGCAGCGAGTCGTTTGGCTGATGCAGAGCGGAGTGCACGCGCTGGGGTGTACGGTTTAACCATGTCCTGGATGTAGGAAGGGCCAGATCCATTCGCAGCATGGTAAGCAAGTACCAGTGTCTTGAAGTGGATTCTAGCAGTTACCGGAAGCCAGTGAAGGGAGCGGAGTGGTGTGGGAGAATTTAGGAAGGTTGAAGACCAGACGAGCCGCTGCATTCTGGGTGAGCTGCAGAGGTCGGATGGCACATGCAGGTAGACCAGCCAGGAGGGAGTTGCAGTAGTCTAGGCGTGAGATGACGAGAGCCTGGACCAGAAGCTGAGTCGCTTTCTGAGTCAGCTGGGGACGTATCTTCCTGATGTTGTAAAGCGTGTATCTGCAGCAGCGGGTTGTAGCAGCGATGTTTGCAGTGAAGGACAGGTTGTTATCTAGGGTCACACCCAGATTCCTTGCAGTCTGAGTCGGGGAAACAACTGAGGTGCCGATGTTGATTGTTAGGTCAAGAGTGGGACAATCTTTTCCCGGAAGGAAGAGCAGTTCAGTCTTGTCAAGGTTGAGCTTGAGGTGGTGAGCAGACATCCACTGAGAGATATCAGCTAGACAAGCAGAGATGCGTGCGACGACCTGGGTCTCTGAGCGGGGAAAGGACAGAATTAATTGGGTGTCGTCAGCGTAGCAGTGGTATGAAAAACCATGCGGGCTAATGACTGATCCGAGCGAGTTTGTGTACAGGGAGAAGAGGAGGGGACCAAGAACAGAGCCCTGAGGGACCCCTGTAGTTAATTGACAAGGGTCGGACTCAGACCCTCTCCAAGTCACCCTGTAGGTACGGTCTTTGAGGTATGAGGTGAGGAGGGAAAGTGCAGAGTCTGAAACTCCAAGTTTTTGGAGAGTGCGAAGGAGGATCTGATGATTCACCGTGTCGAATGCAGCAGACAGGTCCAACAGGATGATGACAGAGGAGAGGGATGCAGTGTTGGCAGTGTGCAGTTCCTCAGTGACAGCAATGAGAGCAGTTTCTGTGGAGTGACCTGCCTTGAAACCAGACTGGTGCGGATCCAGAAGGTTGTTCTGATGGAGATAACAGGAGAGTTGTTTAAAGACAGCGCGTTCAAGTGATTTAGACAGGAACGGGAGGAGAGAGACAGGCCTGTAGTTTATAACATCAGACGGGTTGAGAGTGGGTTTCTTTAGGAGAGGGTTTACTCTTGCCTCCTTGAGACTGTTTGGAAAGTGACCAGAAGTTAGAGAAGTGTTGATGAAATGGGTGAGAAACGGTAGAATATCAGGAGCGATAGTCTGAAGGAGGTTTGAAGGGATAGGGTCCAGAGGACAGGTGGTAGGGCGGGCAGAGGTAATGAGGGTAAGGACCTCACTTGGAGAGAGAGGGGAAAAGGAGGTAAGTGTGTTGGTGGAAGGAGGGTCTGGTGACCCAGCGGTGAGTAAAGGTGAGTCAGAAAAAGAAGAGCGAATATCATCAACCTTTTTTTCAAAGTGGATAACAAAGTCGCTTGACAGAAGTCAGGAGGGGGGAGGAGCTTTTGGAGGGTCCAAGAGGGTGGAGAAGATGGAAAATAGTTTTTTGGGATTGGAATAGGAAGATTGGATCTTATCTTGAAAAAAAGTGCTTTTTGCCTGAGAGATCGAAGCAGAGAAAGAGGAGAGGAGAGCCTGATAGGTTAGGAGGTCGTCACGGTGGATTTCCACCGTTTCCGCTCTGCTGCCCTAAGGACGGTTCTATTAGCACGCAGTGCGTCATTTAGCCAGGGAGCCGGAGGGGACTGACGAGCCTGCAGAGATGTGAGAGGACAGAGAGAGTCCAGAGAGGATGAGAGAGTAGAGAGGAGAGTTTCTGCAGCAGAGTTTGGAGGCAGCAGTTGGAACGAGTCAGAGGAAGAAGATGCTGGAACACTGGAACTGATTTCTTAAACACTTGAGTTTATTCAAAAGGCTTGGCCAAATAAACACACATTGTCACTACCAAACAGAGCACAGGGGTCTTAGGACAGATCTTGCTGTAGTCAAAACATGTACATACATGCCAGAAACTCAAAAAGGTGCCACCTAAAGATTTACATGGTGTGACCTAGCAGTGACCAAAGACTTACGTAAATAATTCCTTACATAAAAAGGACTTTGTAGGAACCAAAATGCTGTGGTAGCTTGTGTTTATAGTTATATTATCTTCATTAGTTTACACACACACACTTGTAATGGGTTGTTTCCGGTAATTGTCACATGTCTGTGGTTAATGGTATTTAGGGCACCTGGTGTATGTGGAGGTTTAGTAGCATGACAATGGGGTGGGCTTAGCTCTGATTTCTGTTGACCGTATGATTCTGTTTGTTTATTGTTTTGATTTACAATATTAAATATCACATCAATGAGCAAAGTGTAGCCTCAGAGCGGCCGTATTCAATGGGAATATAGCCGCCACAAGCATTCTAATATATAAAGAAATGTTATGTATTAATAGATAGGCATTATCTCCTCAGTCCAATGCTTCAACATGGCAGCTTTACTAATGAACCCCTAACCTTGTCTTTCCAGGCTGTTTGGGTTCGTGGCGCGTAAGCAGGGAAGCACGACGGACAACGTGAGCCACCTCTTCGCCGAGATGGACCCCGACCAGCCCGCCAACGCCATCGTCAACTTCGTCTCCAAGATGATCGCCGTGCAGAAACGATGAGAGCCGTCAACAAACCCTGCCACTTTTTATTTCAATGCCTTTTTTTAATTTCCTTTAAACCACAGACACTTACTTTCAGTTTTTGGACGATTTGGTTTTTACGTGTCACCTTATTTTTCCCACTCTTTTTAAATGTACATGTGTCTGTGCGTGAAAGAGTGCAAGACAGAGTGTGTGTGTGTGTGTGTGTGTGTGTGTGTGTGTGTGTGTGTGTGTGTGTGTGTGTGTGTGTGTGTGTGTGTGTGTGTGTGTGTGTGTGTGTGTGTGTGTGTGTGTGTGTGTGTGTGTGTGTGTGTGTGTGTGTGTGTGTGTGTGTGTGTGTGTGTGTGTGTGTGTGTGTGTGTGTGTTTGCGTGTGTTTGCGTGTGTGTGTGTGTGTGTGGCTTACGTGCATTTGTGCTTTTCTTCTTGGACGGACTCCAGAATGGATCAGAGGAAGTGCAGGATGGGGCGTGGCTGTGTGACAATGGGAGGGGTGATTTTCGATCGCCCTGGCAGGGTAATGCATGAACAGGAAGGGGGAATGACGTAGAGTGTGCAAATGTTATCTTGTTAGCAATTGTTTCATTTTTTTTTTTAAAGAAGAAGTCAAGTTGTGCGATGAAATGGTGGATTGTAAATCTATCAGGCTTTCCGACTGGTCAACCAAAGATTTAAAAAAAGAAGTAGCCGGGGCGCGTTTAGCGCGCCGCTGTCGGAGGGTCGGAAGTATTCTTTTGTAAAACAAATATGGCTGCTTAATCAAAAAATACTGTTTCTTTCTGTATGTACTGATACTGTAGGTCAATTCCGCACCTGTGCCATGGTGCAAGAATTGTCTCCGGACATTTCCGCAGCCGGTCAGGTGTTTGTAAATAATCTAGATTGCTTTATGAGTAGGACTGTTCTAGAAGACATGTGGTGCCTGCCTTTCTTCTGTAATGCAGAGCTTTTTAAGAAAAAAACCCGTAAAGGCTGTCTTAAATATGCAAATAGTCAAACTTGGAAACTAGGTGATTCTTCAGAATTCCACCTTTTCGATGTAGTAGTGCGCTGACAGAGGTTATTCCTTGGAAATCTGAAAGCTAAAAAATGATTTTCTTGCAAATCTACGCAAATTCTCTGGATTTTTGGGGGATAAACATCCTGTCTGCCACCAGTCTATGTTCAGTCACACTATTTTTCGCGCATTACTGAAGGGCCTAACGTTGTTCCGTGATGAACTTTCTAGAAAAGTGTTGCTATACTGCTCTTCAGTTTTTCCGGTTATTCCGTCAACAGCTCTTTTGCATCAGCCGGCCAAAACTGTTAACACCCTACCCAAAAGTAAGCTATACATATAAATATACATATATAGATATATATAAAAAACTTCCAAACAGTGACTTAAGATATTTATTTTTATGCTTTGTTGCTCTATGTTATCTTGTATACATGTATTATAAAGTATACACCAAGATTACTGAAAGCGAGAAGAAAATATATTTTCTTTTCTATTATTTTTGGCAAGTGCATTGACATATATATGGTGTAATAAGTGTGTGCATTTCAACTGTTGTTGTTTTTTATGTTTTTATCACAGCATTTCTTCCTTTTGTTAACATTTTTGTTTTGTGGGGAGGCTTTGTTTATGAGGGGGGTATTTTGTATGAAAGATTTCTGTTACTAAAGTCCAAATTGGAGTTATTCTAAAGCCAACACAATTGTTTTATTAACTTAAACCTGCATAGAATACATTGTCAATCAATCAATGTTTATTTATATAGCCCAATATCACAAATGTTAAATGTGTCTCAGTGGACTTCACAGTTTGTACAGAATATCAGTATGACAATGTCCAAGATTAGCACTTAAATGTTGAAGTATTATCATTGTGTTTCTACTTGTCAAAAGAGGAGGAAATGGACATTAATGGAACCCTTTCATGTCATGATTGCATGTTACTACTTCCTGTAGTCATGTTGTAGTTTCTCCTCAGCATGGGTCTGGAGCTTGTTCCTGGAACACTAGTCGGATCAGTCAGTAGCTGCTGCCCTCATGTGGTCAGGAGACATCATTACAAAAGGAACCACTTTTATTTCTAACAGTGTTTTAGCTGTGGCATGTCAAAGGGTAAATGTTTGAGTAAATTCAACACTGAGAAAATGAGCTTTGATTTTCACCTTGATTCATTTGGCCTTTTCCTTATCATACAATTTTATTTTGGCATTTTGAAATGTGAAACCTTAAGATGTTATTCCTGGTTGTTTTGGCGACACCCTATTTACTGGTGGTAACAGCTAATTTGTATTAAAACTACAAGTCCCAGAATGCAGAGGGCAGCAATACAATTAATAAAGTAATTGATTACGAAGTCAATACAGACATCCAGTTCACAATACTGCAAAAATATGGATTTTGCAAAACCATACACTCAGTCACCAACTTTATTTGGCAATAGATAGTAACTCTTCAGACATTAAGAGATTATGACTCCTTCCTTTTCTGATGCTCTTGTATCAGTTGGCAGCATGATGTAATGAATTATCATGGGGGCCTAAAGAAAAGAATACAGCACTTAAAGGGCTTTTATATCTGACTATAGATTGTTCCATTATTTATTAGCAAGAGCCTGCATGCTCAAATACTATTGTTAGTTTAGTGCTGCTGACTGTAATCTGTACACAGCATCCTCAAGTCTTACCGGCCCTTTAAGATCCACACACACAGATATCAGCAGGATTTTCATTTTGACGACTGTCTTGACAGAAGAATCGTTATTTTTGCCTGAAAAGAGGACGTCCTCTACTTCCAACTGAATGTTCTCCATGTGTTTGTCGGGATGGAAGCTCCAGTGGCTCCCCCACTCTGACAGATCATGTGGACTGTAGAATGTGTGTGAATGAGCTACTATGCCTGTATAGAGCGCTGTCATTTTTTGATTTGCTACATTGTATGGCTTTTACTATTTCTGATGGAAGAAAACACATTAAAAAAAAAAGCAGTACAAATCAATATGTAGGCCTACACAGTGTTTGTTTGGTCACATTTCAATGGGAAATAAGAGGTATGTTTGCCACAGTGTTAACCCAGTGTTTGCTTTGTGTACCCTCATCTTTAGTTACTTCTTGTCTGTGTGTTTTGGGCGTTCGTAAAAACAACGAAAAGGCGTTAGAATGTGAAATGCAGACATTGATGAGCTAGCAGCAAGTACATTAGCTTATATGCTATGGCTATGGCTTCCCCCCCCATCTAATTCAGTAAATAATGGTTTAGTTCGTTGACACGCAAGTTTGTGCTTGTTGGAACAGTGACGACTAACCAAGAGCAACAGCCTGGTGGTTTTCATGTTTCTGTAGAGATTTCATTAAGTGTGTTTAACAAGGCAGCTAGCAGCTAGCTGACAATCAGAAGGCTATTAACCATCAACATGATCAAAATCTCAAACACCATCTCGTCTAGAATGGAGTAAGACCGTTGTGGGAATAATGATATTGTAAAAAAATACATATTTTATTAAACAAGTTAGTGAGGTTAACAGTAAGAGTGTTTAACACTTTCTGGCTTTAAATTAAAGGTATGGATTTTTGTTCCGGCATATAAAGTGTTCCTGATAAATATGATCAGTACTCCGTAATGGACACTTTTACTGAGCATATACTGTGTAAAATAGGAAGAAGAGTCTTAACCTTAAAATATTGAAACAATGTATTTTCTTTTCTTTTTTGCAGATTAAAAGCAACGTTATTGTCTGATGTATAGTTCAACTTCAACTGCCATATTACAACCCCTCCTACGAAGACCAAATTGTCCTCTCTATATTCTGCATTACATCAGTTTGCTGCGCTGCTCACAACAATGCCTGCAGGGCCGGATTTGGATGACTTAATTAAACTATACTTCAGACTTTCCCTAAGTAACAAAGAAATACTTGCTATTTTGGCACACACTAATCACATTGTAATTAGTGTCCGAACATTAAAGAGAATTTGTAAAAGACTTAACCTGTTCAGGAGGAAGAACCAGTCTGACTTGGAGGAAGTGCTAGCTTTTGTACAGCATGAGATCATGACCAATGGACAGATGCAGGGATACCGTTGGCTACATCTCAATCTGCAATTCAACAGGGCCTTGTTGTGTCACAATATAGCATAAGACGCATCATCAAACTGGTTGATCCACAAGGTGTGGAATTAAGACGAGCCCACCGCTTGAGAAGACGTCAGTACAGATGCAGAGGGCCAAATGCACTTTGGCACATGGATGGTTATGATAAGATAAAGCCCTATGGCATTGCCATCAACGGCTGTATAGATGGTTTTAGCCGCTATGTGTTATGGATGGAGGCCTATACCACAAACAGTGATCCTAAAGTAGTTGCAAGTTACTTTATCAAAACAGTTTTAGGTATACTGTAGGTGGATGTCCAGAGAGGATTTGTGCAGACAGGGGCACGGAAAATGTTTCTGTTGAAGAAATGCAGATGTTTTTGCGAAGGAACCACCCAGACAGTTTTGCTGGGGAGAGAAGTTTCCTTTATGGAAGAAGCAAACCAGCGCATTGAAGGATGGTGGGGTATACTCCGCAAACAGAGTGCGCAGTTCTGGATGAACCTGTTCCAAACTCTCCAGGAAGATGGCCACTTCACAGGAGACTTTTTGGACAAAAGTCTTATCCAATTCTGTTACCTTAATCTTGTTCAGGTAAAACTGTTTTTGAACTGTGTTGTCTACTCATGGCGGAAAACGGATGGGATGATCCGGCAGATCCATTTGCTGCAGCTGATCTATACATCCTGTTACGAGATGAAATACGACGACAAGTATTTGATTAAGGGTACATGTAGCGCACATGTCATTATTGTGACGACCCCTCCACACCATGTGGGGTGCCGTCTGGTTGTGTGTGTGTTTGTGTTTGCAGGTTCCTTTGCCTGACGAGCTGCACCTGTTTGACGAGCTACATGAGCCTTGATGAGCTACACCTGGCCGGAAGCCTTCAAGAAAGAGGGCTCAATGATTGCTAATTTTCACTCAGTTGCCAGATTATTTCATGTGCGCTCTAAAAACAGTAAGAGGCCAGTCATTAATATCGCCATGTAGTTTGCTGCAACTGAGACGCAGGGGCGGCGCCAGGGGGGAGCTAGGGGGTGCTGAAGCACCCCCCAGGATTGCCAAAGCACCCCCTAAGCACCCCCAAGAAATATGTGTTTTTCTTTTTTTTTCGAAAATTATTATTATTATTTTTATTAAATTAAATTAGAAATATTAATGATTACATCAATGCATATGTGAAACAAACACATTTTTGACCAAAAACATAAAGCCAACACAGGTGATATGATTAGGCCAATGGTCAGCACCCATTCGATTTTTGACCTACCCATAGGCTAAATTACTTTGTGACACTTGATTGACTTCCTGTTAGCTAGAGCGCCAAATGATTTGCTAACAGCAAAGTGAAAAATTGATCGTTTTTTAGTCCTTAAACGACCACGTGTGGACACTCAATCAAAACCAACTGAAAGCGAGAGGGATTCTGCACATAATAGGCCTCGTGAGTACAAGTAGCTTACTTCTGGGTCTCTGTGTTTCATTCAAGCCCTGCTCTGTGTGTGTGTGTGTGTGTGTGTGTGTGTGTGTGTGTGTGTGTGTGTGTGTGTGTGTGTGTGTGTGTGTGTGTGTGTGTGTGGTGTGTGTGTGTGTGTGTGTGTGTGTGTGTGTGTGTGTGTGTGTGTGTGTGTGTGTGTGTGTGTGTGTGTGTGTGTGTGTGTGTGTGTGTGTGTGTGTGTGTGTGTGTGTGTGTGTGTGTGTGTGTGTGTGGCACGAGCCATTTTGTGTGCGTGCGTGAGCGAGCGAGCTCGCCTCGCGCACCAGTGGGTATCTACCGGAGATCGTTGTGGTTAGCATCTGGTGCTAGCTAGCCAAGCTAATGGATATAAGGAGCTTTTTCAACAACAAGGTGGAGGGAGAACTCTCTCCTGTCAGACGGAGAGTCTCAGGTAACCTCAACTCAGGTGAAGTAAAGGACTCTCTCAGTGTTTAGATAGTTAACTTTAGTCTAGTTATCTCAGTGGGTCTCAAACGGTTTGTTTTAAAAGGGGAGTGATTTGTAAAATATCTATAAAGAAATAGAAAATCTGTTGACAGTTCTGTTTTGTATGGGTGTTGAGATGTATCCATAGATCTCTTAATGTTGCTCTCAAAGTGCACCAGATTGATGCTTTTAACTTAAATATGTAACAAAAAATCTTCCCGGGGGAGCTAGCCCCCGGACCCCCCTAGAGGAGGTGAGGACCCTCCTAGAGGAGGTGAGGTCCGCTCCCCACTTGTAAAAATAGCACTTTACCCCTGCCTATATGCCGTGAGCTGATTATCGAGCCTTCATTGTAACAGTCGCGGGTGCACTGTGTGTGCGCGTGGGGAGTGTTGCAGTAGAAAATTCAACTGTAGCGCTGGTGCATTAATGGGAAACCCTAAATGTGTGAGCACCCTCTATGAAACGTCAAGCTACCCCACAGCACCCCCTAGAGAAAATCTCTGGCGCCGCCACTGCTGAGACGGCCTTGCTTACACTGGGCAAACTTCCTCCTTTAAGAAAGGATAACAACGCCATTCACTAACAAACCTGCTAGTGCCATGTATTGGTGAATACAAATATCACTTTAGAATTACTTATTGATTGCCACACATGCATACAATAATGAACATGTTCATTTTTCAGCATAACTTCATCGTTTTTACTAAAAATGTTTAATGACATTCTTGCAAAAGTGTAAGCACAAATTGAATGATTTAACCATCATTCACACCTTTTTGCATAACACATTAATTAAATGGATCAGATTGTCTTTATGCAGTAACACATTTTATTTATTTATTTCAATTACTTATATTTCAAAATGTGGTTACATTTATGTATTCTCGGAACTCAATGAAACAATGTATCCGTAATAACTTGAGGTGAACCGACTTTGGGAGCTTGGTTGTGAGTTCATACTAATAGGAGCACATTTGATCCAATGCTGATACAATGAGTATGTCAGTGCAGTATTCATCAAATGTTCTCAGTATTGATATACATCAGTCTTTTAACTGTATTCACCATAACATTGCAACCTAGTTTTGGCCAAAAAAAACAGTTAACTTTAAGACAATAAAGGATACCATTTATAGACAATTAAATACAAATGTAATATGTAAAAAAGGCATCAAGAATTCAAAGCATAGATAAACAGAATTTTAAGTGTACTTAATTCATTAGCAATGATCTTATCATTGTTTTTAATAACTAATGATTACTTTTCTCACATTAGTGTCAAATATGAATTACTATAAGATATTTTAGAAAAGTCTTGAACAACTATTGCAAAGCTTATTTATTCAATCACTTTATATACCCATAAGAATATGGAACTTTATCAACATTCAATCAATGACCTGAATACAAATGTGGTGTAAGAAAATACATTTGAGTCACAATGTAACTTTAACTTACATTTCAATGTTAAAAGTAACATTTAACAAAACATGAGAATTCCGCACAAGGATGACCGGAAAATTACAGCCCTTTTACATTGCTTTTTTTTAAATTATTGGTTGATCCACAAGATGTGAAATATAGAAACGGAACAAATATCTGCCTGCACAATGCAGTATATATATATATATATATATATATACATACACACACACATATACTATATTGTTTTTTATAATATTTTAAACATGCTATACTACATGTTTATTTTCTGATACTTTCGACTAACTATACTCTAACTTTTTGTCACGGTGTGTGAAGCAGGTAGGACCCAAATGCAGATTAAAGTGCAAATTCCTTTATTTCAAGGCTAGGTGAACAACAAAGACAAAACAGAACACTCACCGACGAACTAGTCATGACAAAAGACGAACCGACAAAGACAGACCAGAACTTAAATACACACAAGACTAATCACACAAACAAGACACAGGTGAGGAGGGAGGAGACAACACAGGGGCCACAGGTGAACACATCACTAGGCCACCAGGGTGGGTGGAGGGGGTCAGGAGGACGGGACTGAGCTGACCGCCCAGGAGCACAGCAGAGGACCAGGAAGGGATCTCGGGCGGACGGCCCGGGGGCAAGGCAGAGTTCAAGGAGGGGTTCTCGGGCGGACGGCCCGGGGGAAAGGCAGAGTTCAAAAAGGGGGATTCGGGCGGACGGCCCGGGGGCAAGGCAGAGTCTAAGGTGGGGGACTCGGGCGGCCGAGCATGAGGGCGAAGGCAGCGGCAGGAAGAGTCAGGGGGCCGGGCTCGAGGACGAGGGCAGCGGCAGGAAGAGTCAGGGGGCTGGGATCGCGGGCGAAGACCACGGCTCACAGAGGGCCGGGATCGAGGGCGAAGACCACGGCTCTCAGGGGGCCGGGCTCGAGGGCGAAGACCACGGCTCACAAAGGGCCGGGATCGAGGGCGAAGACCGCGGCTCTCAGGGGCCCGGGCTCGAGGGCGAAGATCAGAGAGCTCCGGAGGCCGGGCAGGAAGGCGCTGACGGGACAGTGCCGGAGACCGGGCAGGACCCGGTGTCGGACCTGGTGGGACAGGCCTCTGCAGGATCCTCCACGGAAGAGGACCAGGACACGGGATTTGCAGGACCCCCGGCAGGAGAGCAGTCGGCGGGGCCTCCAACGGCACAGGACATAGGATTGGCAGGACCCCCGGCAGGAGAGTAGTCGGCGGGGCCTCCAACAGCACAGGACAAAGGGTTGGCAGGACCCCCGGCAGGAGAGTAGTCGGCGGGGCCTCCAACAGCACAGGACAAAGGGTTGGCAGGATCCCCGGCAGGAGAGTAGTCGGTGGGACCTCCAACGAGACAGGACAAGGAGCTGGCAGGACCCCTGGCAGGACAGTAGACGGCGGGACCTCCAAGGGGACAGGACAAAGTGTTGGCAGGACCCCCGGCAGGAGAGTAGTCGGCGGGGCCTCCAACGGCACAGGACAAAGGGTTGGCAGGACCCCCGGCAGGAGAGTAGTCGGCGGGACCTCCAACGAGACAGGACAAGGAGCTGGCAGGACCCCCGGCAGGAAAGTAGACGGCGGGACCTCCAAGGGGACAGCACAAAGGGTTGGCAGGACCCCCGGCAGGAGAGTAGACGGCGGGACCTACAAGGGGACAGGACAAAGGATTGGCAGGACCCCCGGCAGGAGAGTAGACGGCGGGACCTCCAACGGGACAGACATACGATTGGTAGGACCCTCGGCAGAGGAGTAGTCGACGGGGCCTCCAACGGGACAGGACATGGAGTTGGCAGGACCCCCAGCGGAACCTCCAACGGACCAAGACATTGGGTAGGGACTTGAGACGTGACTCGAGAGGGGACTCGAGAGGGGAACCAAGGGGGAACTCGAGACGTGACTCGAGAGGGGACTCGAGAGGAGACTCGAGAGGGGAACCGAGGGGGAACTCGAGAGGGGACTCAAGAGGAGACTCGAGAGGGGAACTAGAGAGGGGACTAGAGGAGGGACTCGCGAGGGGAACTAGAGAGGGGACTCGAGCAGGGACTAGAGGAGGGACTAAAGGAGGGACTAGAGGAGGGAACTCGAGAGGGAACTGGAGAGGGGACTCAAGAGGGAACTGGAGAGGGGACTCGAGAGGGGACTCTGGTAGGAACTTGAGAGGTGACTCAAGAAGGGATTCGAGAGGGGACCTGAGAGGGAACTGGAGAGGAGACTTGAGAGGGGACTCGAGAAGGGATTCGAGAGGAGACTGGAGAGGGGACTCGAGAGGGGACCCGAGAGGGAACTCGAGAGGGGATCCGAGAGGGAACTCGAGAGGGGACCCGAGAGGGAACTCGAGAGGGAACTTTAGAGGGAACTCGAGAGGGGACTCGGGTAGGAACTGGAGAGGGGACATGAGTCGGTCGGTATGCCGACAGGACCCGGGGAGCTGGTGTCGTCTGGGGAGCCAGCAGGAGACGAGGTGCTGGAGTCGGCCGGTACACCGACAAGACTCGGGGAGCTGGCGTCGGCTGGGGAGCCAGCAGGAGACGAGGTGCTGGAGTCGGGACCATGACGGTATGGGCCAGCTCTGGTGCAGGGACCACGGTTGTAAGATCCAGTTCTGGAGCCGGAAACATGGCTGCTGGGGCCGGCACTGGAGCCGGAACCATGGCTGTGTGGGGTGGTACTGGAGCACGGTACCATGGCTATGTGGGATGGTACTGGAGCACGGAACCATGGCTGCTGGGTCCGGCACTGGAGCCGGAACTGGCACTGGAACCCTGGCCTTTCGTCTTTTAGGAGTCTTTTGGAGGCTTCGTGGACCTCCAAACGCCAGACCAGACCCCAGGAAAGGGTCAGAACATGAAGCCTGGTACTCAGGGCTGCGTGAGAAAACCCTAAGCCACTCGGGCAACAAGCTCCCTCCTGACGTGCCTCCTTCAACGCAGCCTCTCTACCCCGTCTAGATGAGGCGCCTTCCCATGTATAAAAAATGTACTCCAGAGAGTATCCAAGACTTTCCGCCTGTCGCATCAAAAGGGCTGAGTCTGCTCGGTCCATAATGTGGTCGGTTCGTACTGTCACGGTGTGTGAAGCAGGTAGGACCCAAATGCAGATTAAAGTGCAAATTCCTTTATTTCAAGGCTAGGTGAACAACAAAGACAAAACAGAACACTCACCGACGAACTAGTCATGACAAAAGACGAACCGACAAAGACAGACAGAAAAACCAGAACTTAAATACACACAAGACTAATCACAGAAACAAGACACAGGTGAGGAGGGCGGAGAAAACACAGGGGCCACAGGTGAACACAATCGGGTAATCAGACACACCAGGGAAACTAACGACAGGGAACCACAGACAAATCCAAACAAGACACAACGCAGACAGAAACAAGCAAGACAGGAGGTGAAGACCTTTCAAAATGAAACAAGACAAGACAAAACACCATAAAGACATATCGTGACACTTTTTTTGACATACTATTACTTTTTTCGATATATATTATACTATGCTTTTATTTTTTCAACATACTATACAATTACCTTTTACGACACACTATACCATGTTTTTTTATCTGCTATTTTTAGACTTTACTATTACTTTATTCCTAAATATTTTTTACATAATATACTATGTTGTTTTTATACATACAGTACTTACAGTACTAGTGTTTTTCTTTGCTGATGTTGTAAATATACTATAATGTTATTTCTCCATAAAAAAAATTCTAAATACCATACTCTGTCATATTTCTAAATTCTTAAATTGTCATTGAATAGATTGACACATGTCACATGAGTCACACAAGTGTAATTAAATGTCATAATTGTCATAGTTTAGTATGTCATAAAGAAAGTCAATGTATAGTTCATAATTGAAATACAAAAAAGTCATTCACTTTCATTATGTAATCAATACTTGGAGCCACTGGAAGAGCAAATGGGAACGTGTTAAGTGATTATAAATGTTGCAAATAATTAGAATGACCTTCCGGTTGCAATGGTGAAAAAGAATACATATTTTTATTGTGTGTATTCAAAACAATCTTGAGATGCAACTCCCAGTGGCTTAATCTTAGATGTTTTTAATTAATGAAATATTAACTTTCTGGTAGTTACTTCATGAACGTTCTTGTGATAATAATATCGACGGCCACTTGATGCCAGTGTTTCCCTTCAATAGAAACAAAGCCCCAGAGGCAACCCGTTTAAGTTTGAAATAGTTGAAGTTGATGGCCAGTGTTCAAAGCTTCTACCTCGTCTGTGTTGTTCCTCAACAACACAGTGTTTGTTCTGTTTGTTTAGTATTCAACTGTAAGAAGCTGCACCTTTTTGGTACTGATTTTAATGTACAACTGTTCACACATTGTACAGCATATTGTTGTGGACACCCTATTTGAAGAAGTAATTTGTATATTTTGTGAAATAGATTTTGAAAACTGACCGATCAAATGGTCAAACATTGTGATTTCCCTTCTACTTTAATGTTCATGTACTTTTACAAGTACCCAAGTTCATGGGAAAATGTAGCAACACAACTGGAAGTCCTGTGTAATGCTTCCTGAGAGGAGGATTAATCTTGTCATCTCCCTTACACCATGGAATAGAGTTGTGATGCCTGAAAATGGTAATTTGTTCTCCACGGGGAGTCTAAATGAATCAATTGGGGGGTGGGGGATTAAATGGTCTATTTGGGGGCAGAGAGGGTGGATGACAGGGGGATTATCCTGTTAATACATATTTGCTTCTGTGTGACGCTTGGCTCCAAGTTTCTATTCTACTCTGAGGGTATGATTTGGACATTTGGATTTCTGTTCTTGGCTTTATGGACGGACAACTGCTTTAGGCTTGTGGACCAATAAACCAAAGTTTCTGATCAGCTAACTATGGACCTGTGACTGTACAGTATGCTGCTGTTTTAACAATTTTTGCTGTAATTTAAAGAGTTGTATTCCTCCTACCTGTGTATGGAAGTTTACCATTCTGTTGTTTGTTTTTGCTCCGTTGTGAAGACTGACATCAGTAACGGGCATGAAAACACATGTGCCTTAACTCCCCCTCACTATAGGTACATCATGGGGGTGTCAAGTCATCAAACTCTCATGATTTATGGTATACTGAAAGGTTGAAAAAACACCAGTTTTGTCATTAGAACTTGTAGAAGATATACTTTCTCTATGATTAGAGTTAAGGAAACAGACATTTTAAGCGTCACCAAATGCAATCCTAACGTAGGTCAATAATTTCAACTGCTGTTTTCTGAAAAGATGACAGTACAGTGGTAGCTGCATATATGAAATATACAATATTATATAATAAAATGAAACACAGCCAGATAATTCTTTTCACTCACATGTAGTATACTGTGTACACTATTTACTTACTTGTGAAACGCCTATATTTCGTCAGGTTAACGGCTTAAATTGCAAATGGCTGGAAATGACAATAGTATGTGTTAGCTAACTAGCGATTGCTAGCTAGCAGTGTTATCGTTTCAGTACTAAATAATTAAGTTCTTAATTAATCCCCAAAATATGCTGATGGCTTCTTTCTGACAACAGTATAGTGCTGTCTAATTAATAAATACACACCTATGTTTCAATTATATTTGTGTATCGTGCAGTATTTACCAGAGCAACCAACACTGCTTGTTGATTGTAAGAAATGTCAAGCATTCCACACTCAAATGCTTGACAGTTGTTAGTGCACCATTCAAGTACAGTTCATTTTGGCATAATTCTGTGTAATCGCATCCAAAATAGTGTACGCAAGTTGAGACAAAGCTATATAAGCAGAATTCGTAAAGGTTACTTACTTGCTTGGAGGCTAAACTCTGAAAATCAATATTTTTCTAGTTGGTTAAGTGTGGTAATCGGAGCAGAGCAACAGGTGTCTTGTTTCCTGCTAAAGCCTGTCACACATGGATACATGTCCCCATTTGGAGTGTCAGGCCTCCTGCCTCCAATTGGATACACAGGGAAGTCATTTTACACTTTGCCAGATGGAGTGTTAACCTTCAAAGCAGGAGAGAAATGTATATACTGTAAAATAGAGCATACACTTAAGCCCTTGAAACTTGTGGAAAAGCAGTTTATAGTTGGACAATAAATTATTTTATCTCTGTATCTTGCTTATGAAATTACATTTAAATCACAACAAAAAGAGATGATAACAACCATTGCCATTTAGTACACTTCTGTGCACTGCATGTTTGTGGCAAACGTACAAAAGGAACTGACAAATGTGTGATACACATACAGTATTTATCGCCTGTGCATAATCAAGTTTGTGTCCATGTGCACACACACCAACTGTATGTGTGTGTTTCCTGGAGTCATGAGTGACTGTCCATCCTGTGACCGGTACGTGTGACTCACTCTTATTCCAAATGTTTCCATCTTGGCGCCTTAAAGGCAAAACCATCAGAGTGCTGTCACCATCTGGACAGTGAAGGCCTCCTGGGCCGGCCGCCTCATGTCCCTGACTCAAAGACTTTAACTAAAAATACAACCTGCAGGATGTTATTGTAAAGGCACCAATACATGACTGGCCTGGATTTTTTCTTCCTCTGGCTCTTGATGTTTCTGTCTCCTTTCCATAAATAACGAAGGTGAAATTGCTCACACACACACCATACAATAGTAATAAAGTTGTCACGCTGTCTAATGGGCATGCAATGGCTTTGATGAAAGATTCTTCCTGTAGAATATATTTTCTGCCTTATGAGGCAGCTTTTAATAGTTGCACTCAGCAATATATAATATTAACAAAATGACTGTCATGTGAATGCAGTCGCTTGTAGTGACAGCCACGGAGAATTGCCTTCATTATACAGATTATCTTCTGTTTTAGCTCTTGTTTTAGTTTTGTGGGACATGCTCTCATCAACCTTGTTTCCAGATGCAACAGGCAGCTATAAGCATTAGGCTCTAACAAATCCACTGTACATTTTCTGGCACCAAACAGGAGACAAAGTTAACAATTACAGTAGCTAGTGAAGGAAGTCAAACAGTATCAGCTAAAGAGCGATTTATTTCTGACGAGGTGGTGGAGACCAAAATAGAGCTCAAAGTTACTGTTAGCTATAACACCATGAGGTCACAAGGAGGCAATGCTTCCTTTTCTGTCAGTGGTATCTGTATATAAACAGTTGTTTACTTTTGCTAATTGACAGGCGTGTTTTGTCCATACTAGCAACCACGTTAGCTTCGGTTTCATTTGAAATTATGATAGGATTGTGACAAGCTACAGCAATCACTTAATCACTATAAATGCTGTCAAGTTGAGTTAAAATGCAATCTGAATAAATTAACTCCATATGTTTAATATGATTACATTAGGCCTTCAAACTATTTGACTACAATGCAAATGTCTCTATATGCATCAGTTTGAGTAGTTCTACCCTGGCCCCCAAAAGGTTTAGAACCTCTGCCTATACATCTCCAAAGCCACAGCACCCACATGTCTCTTACACTTTATCAACCTGTATTAACTTCCCCTGTATTTCCAAATTATATTCATTGAGACACTTTGGCAAAACTGCATGCCAGCCCACGGTTTGGATGGATTTACTGACCGACAACAGCTAGCTTAGCTCCAGTGATGTGAAACCTCTGTTGGGCCTCAACAAAAGCCAGCTGATTTGTGAATAAAGGCTAAACAGTGTTAATATACCAGCGAAAAAGGAAACAAAATAATATTAAGACACTTTTCGATTTATTAGAAGGCAGGCATTTCCTTCTGTTAGGCTCAAGCTAGCTGCAGTATAGGCCTGGCATCGCATCATCCCAGAGGATAAGAGTCTTATAATATACACAGGCCGTACACCTAAACCAGTAATGTAATGCAAACTCAATACAAATGCAGAGGACTGTGGGCCTTTCTCATTTCTCTAATTCCCCTCCTCGAATTCTATCCTCATGTCTTAGTCCCGCCCACAGGAGATGCGAGCGGAGGACTCGAGGAGGAGAGCCGAGGAGAGAGGAGGGGAAGCAGCAGGCAGTTAGAGAAATGAGAAATCCTCTCCTCTGAGCGGTCATTTTAAAGAGACGTCCATTAATGATGACAGGAGGCACAGCAGCCCTCTGTCTGATGGACAGATGTGTTCATGACAACGTATATATTTACTTTGATTCATTCACAGTGCGGGATATCACACGCACCTACAGCTCCTAAAGCATAATGTATATCAGGCTACAGCCGTTGTGTATTTTATTATGTGAAGCACTAAATGGTTTTAGAAAAATATCAACTCTTTGTTTGTAGATATCTACTAAACTATAGCAAATAGAGTAATGTAGGCCTGTTATACTGAGTGATATATATTTTACACACTGCTCTGCTTTCTGCACAGACCTCACAGCTGTTCTCACTGTAAACATTGCATCGCGATGAAAGCAGTTAATCAAATAATATCCAGGGGATGCATGCAGAGCTGTCATTGGCTGAGATAAGTCCGGCCGTGCTTCACGTCTCTTTTAAACATCACCGTTCCCGGAAATGCATCCGTGGAGGACCCATCAGTGTATCCTCGGTTATAGCTCCTCCAGAGAGCCTCCTCGATGCTCGATCCTCGGGCCTCGATGTACATTTAGAGAAATTAGATGTCCTTCAAAATGGCGCGCTGATATCAATTTCCGGGTCACTACCGGAGGAGTCAAGGAGTCGAGGAGGGGAAATTAGAGAAATTAGAAAGGCCCTGGGTGTAGTTAGGGTGAATTATGCCCTTACACGCTCTGGTTACATGTCGAACATGTGCCAGTCATAAATAGCCCTTGAGAGACAGGTCAAGGGTCAGCCAGCCTAATAGTACTTCACGGTATTGGGTTAGGAGAGACACGCTGACCCTCTTCTGTCCAAATGGGGACAGAAACGGGCAGGGGGAAGAAAGCCACCTGATGTCTCCAAAGAAGGAGAGTCACTTTCATAATTGAACAAACACCTGATCCATCACGGTTTTATTTTCACATGCTAGATTTCTCTTAACCTCAACAGGTGTAATCGGAAAAAAAGAGCATTTGGTAATGACACTATAGGCTGGTTGGATGTGGTCCTGGGGTTTTGGTTCACACTATTTGCACACTTTTTGTCATATGTTGTTCCAGAAGAACCAATTTGCATTGAAGTGTTGCTGCTAATGTTGTGTTGTCGGATTATGGAAATAACACTTTCTCTTTCTTTCCTCCTGTCATCTCCTATTGCAAACTTACATAAAACACATTCTGATAATAGATAAACTCATAGTTTACAGGATCAAGCTTTTTGAGTTTTCCCTGATTGTCTTTCTTAACTTTGTTTAAGCCAGGTATCACATCGAGAACCTACCCTGAACTCCTTGAAAAAGGGGCCTTGGGGCACGATTTATATGTTCAGTACTTGAAGTGCCTTGTTCCATCCAACAAAGAGTGGCCAACGTCCAACTGCATGGGAACATGTACATCAAATCTTTCACACAGCTGCAATGTTGTAAACCCGATCCATTTGGTGAAATTGGAACCTACGAAAACAAGATGATACCTCTGAATGGGTGGTACATTTGCAAATGTTTGTAGGAAAAGATCATTTAACGCAAATCCGGAAACTGGTTATTTGTTTGTATTTAACTAGGAGTGGGCGGTCTTCCTCCTCCTCCTGATGGGTTTTCAGGCAGCGCTGATGGCTCGGTGGAACAGGACAGCAGGCAGAGATGGATGTGACTCTGCAACAAGAGCCAGCACTGATTTAAAGCTGCTGTGAATGTGTGCTGCATGTGCTCACCCAAGGACTCTAGATTCCAACGTACGTAAGTAAACAGGTGTTAGAAAATACAGTTTTATGGATAATTTGTGATATGTAACTTTGAACCCTGCCATGCTTTGTGAACACATTCCCTCAAAGCTCCTCAGTCACCCATCAGCAATCCAGGAACCCCAATCCCTATCTCACCCCTCACTCCTGCCCCCCCAGCCAATCATCACATCCCAGAGCCCTGTAACAGATGGCCGCAGGGGTCATCAGGGGTTAGCTGGGGCACGGAGGGGGTTGGCTGAGGGCACAGGGGTGTTTGGGATTGTTGTGACACGGCCTGACTGCCTGTCAGTATGCAGGTGGATGAGTAGCATGTGGCCATGTGGCTCCACTCCCCTCCCCCCACCGTGTACTCTCCAAAAGTCAGGGCTTTGATTGCAGGTCAAGAAGCCGGGACAGAGGGATTCAGTGGTCATCCTAGACCAACCCCCAAAAATCTGCTTTGGGCTTACTCAGCACCCCCTCGCACCTGTTCTGGAAAAGTGCAGTGTTAAGCTGTGGCGGGGGGAACAGCCAAAGCAAACACAAAGCACAAGGAGAGGACTGAACCTGGCCACTATGGAACCATGATTAATCTGCTCTGATTAACCCCTAAGACCTTTGACCTTTTGAGGTTTATTGATGGTGTGTTTTAACCTGCTTATTTGATGCTCAAATAATTGAATGTTGAACAACATATTGGTCTTTGACTCGCTTATGACTAAAGTTTGGATTTGTCAGACACATTTAGACATCTATGTGACTGCAGCTCTGCAGGCAACACAAATGTATTATATCTATGGATTAAAATGTTGGTTTCTCTGTCGACTCTTCGAACACGTTGGTCTAGAAATATCTGGACGAATGCATTAATCGTCACCGGAGCACAGATTACACTGTCCTCGGTCATCTCATGACTCTTCTTCAAGCATCATGTATTCAAAACAATTGGTGTTAAATTTGGTCCAGATACTGAGGATACCCAGACAAAGAATCCTACTACCACCCTGACCTTTTCTCTACACCACCATGGTTTTCACATTACTTAACCTCCATGAAGTATGTTAAAGATATTCAGGATACCCAGAGTATAAATCTCCATGACTGGTTACTTCTTGACTTTCCCTTTGTGAAAACTTTAGTCCGAATCTTTTACTTATTCTGTAATATGTCTCAAACTATACCTAATGGAATGGCAAATAAGTAAGTACGGAAGTTGTAATAATATTGGTGATCCTGTTAAATGTTTTTGTTAAGCACCAGCCTTTAATAATAATCTACAATGCTTTGATCTATGTATCTGCAAAACGGACATTCCCATCAGCCTCATCTCTAGTTTGTGTTTTGGGATAATTAAAACACTTAAAGACAGTACAAATGTTATACATCATACACATTTGGCACATCAGCATTTTAACTTTATCATTGTTTGCTTGTTGTCTTGTTTAAACATATATACACTTCTACAGTTAAAGATCAAAATAACATTGACAGTGTATATATATATATATATATACAACATTTGAACAATGTAGGTCTATGATACAATCTTTAAAGTACAGAATGCAAAACACTGACACATGCTAGCAAAGGATTCTCATTATTCAGTCACAAATATCTCATGTGTCTCTTTTGGACAGAAGGACAGCGTAACCTGATGGCCTATTTCTCTTTCACACTGACAAGTCCTGGTGGCAGGTCATATCATGTGTCTGCGTTACAGTGTTGGAGATGGGGAGGGAGAAGACGCCTTTAAACAGTTATCTACTGAGAATGGCTGATATACTTCTGAGAAAAGCATTTGCATTCCTAGTGTTCTAATAGAGGTCGGTTGACTTGTATCTTACTTATATGTAATGAATACAATTGGGTAATTCAGTTGTACCAAACAGTTTACACTATCCCTCAATTTATCCTCCTTACATTTTTCAGGAAAGCAAGTAGTGTGCACCATCATATGTTGCATATACGTTGTATCTGGAAACTATGTACTATGTTATGAGTCAGTGATTATTAGTTTCCAAAAGATCTTTCCAAGCCTGTAACTAAAATGTTCCTCATAAAACCAGATTAGACAATTATTGTCTCAATGCCAATACACTTTTCCCTAGACAGACTTTACAAGGTTTGCTACAGATTCCTCGATTACAGTCAGAGTTGAGGCAAAGAAAAGACAAAAAACAAGTGAGAATGTGAAGAACAAGATATTTGCAGATTGGTTTCAAAGCAGGCACCTAACCTATATGTCTACGAAGCGTCTAGACTGTTCAGAAACTGAGTAACTTGTATCCAACCCTACCTGCACTGACATCCTCTCTGCCCCCCGTCCTGTCAATCAAAATCTCAAAATACCTTTCAAAGTAGTTATAGCTATCAAAGGATTTCCAACATTCTTTCCAGTGTCAGGCCAGGGCAGGCTGCTGACTCTAAACTTTGAGAACTCCCTGACTTGATTCAAGGTGATGTCTGGGCTATAAGCACAAAAAAGACTGGATACAACTCGGGCTGTCCTGGAATTAAAGTTCTCAGTTCTCGAAACACTCATTCCATTATGAGGAATAAACCATTTGTTAATTTATCAGATCTTTAAGACTGAGTTCCTATACCCCTTATTTACATTAAATAGAAAACGTAACTTAATCTAAAACTGCCTCTGGGGCGCCAGAAAGCAAATCCTAAAACAAGTACAGTAAATAGTCAATGTCCAGGCAAGAACGTTGTGTTTTTTCGTTTATTTTCTTGTATTCCAATAATACATATACAGAACAATGGTTTCACCGGTGCCTTTCCTGTGGCTTCTCCTGTTGCATATCCTATGTTCCCTGGTAAAAACCATATGCTCTTCTGGTGCGCCAATCCCACCACCTGTCTCAAATATATAATAATCACCAGGTGCCCAAATTACAGAGTTCCAAAAATCGCCTTCAAAATAAAAGCATAAATAACTACTTTAATTAACTTAAATAATTACACTAAATGATAGTACATTTAATAGACCAAAAACAGCAATACAATATATATTAACCATTAAATAACAAATCAATATATATCTCCAACAGCAACTGATAAGTTGTTTAATCATCTAAGAATGAGCAGCCCAACACACAACGCATATAAGGTTATGCACACATACTGTACATCATCTTGGAATATAGTTCTCATTTGTCCAACACTTTTACCGTTACATAGACTAAACCATCTGCACATTTAACATCTATTTAAAACCTGAGTTTCTAGACAAATTATTTGCATCAACTTAAATATTGTGTTTACCAAA
Organism: Gymnodraco acuticeps; assembly: GCF_902827175.1. Classification (NCBI taxonomy): domain Eukaryota; kingdom Metazoa; phylum Chordata; class Actinopteri; order Perciformes; family Bathydraconidae; genus Gymnodraco; species Gymnodraco acuticeps. The sequence continues at coordinate 3,123,675 of NW_022990274.1, forward strand.
GTAATGCTCCTGAGTTTTAGAAAAAGAGTCATTCATCAAGAAAAAAAGGGCTAGGGTTATAAAATCATAAAAAACGACTTAAGAAATCTTAGTTGACGATGACCAAAGCGACCATTTAGTCATCTAATCAACTGAGAACGGGCAGTCCAAACTATCCGTATTCCAGACACAGATATTCATGTGTAATGCAATTATTTATGTCCAGGACGTCCTGAAACCCTGATGCTACAGAGGAAGCACAACAACAACAAGCTCTCTGGGATCCCATAAGCTCTCTTGACCACCATTGGCTCCCTGAGGATGCACTGCTAAAATAAACAGGCCAATCCAGCAAGAAATGAAAACAATGAAAACCGACGGTGACAGACAACACATCAGTTTGTGTGTGCCGTGTATCTGTGCGTGCTTGCGAGCGTGTTTGTTCACATATGTACGTCAGTGATATCTCTGGGAAAGTGTTCTCTCGCTGGGGCCGGATCTTCGCTGGCAGATGCATTTGCCTGGTGGGACTGTGGGGATGTGTGTCTGCGTGGAAGGGGTTGGCTGTAATTGTGACAACTGTAAACAGTGACTGGTATTGAGTTCTTCCTCCTCCCCTCCTTCGCAGTCCACTTTCCTCCGTTTGTTGCGTGCCAGTGCATGTGTCTGTCTATGTCTGTCACCGCCTTGAGTAATGTCCAGAACGCTCCTCTTTAACAACATCGCATGCACAGGGGGGGCTATGACGTGAGTTGTGACTACAGTCCGGTTATACTAGCTTAGCTCACATCTGGATGAGAGTCAGTTAAACAGATACATTCGAGATAAAATAAAGCCAACAAATAATATATTATCCAATAACAACAGGCAGTTTCAAAGTGTGGAGTGTAACAGATAACGAATGTCTCAAAAGTCAAAGTTGGAAAAGTAGGAACAAAGACGTTTTTTTTGTTTAAAACAAACATTGGGCATTTTATTATGATAAAACTGTCAAAATGAATTGATAATTAATCAACATAAATATCAATCATCAATACACAAAGTAAATAATACAAAATATCGTCAATGCTATTATGTTCTAAATAATAATAATAATAATTCCTTACATTTATTATAGCGCTTTTCCAGATGCTCAAAGCGCTTTACAAATACACATTACACATATTTTTTTATACATGCAATGGTCACTGTGGACAATACCCACAGGAGCAAGTTCAGGTGAAGTGTCTTGCCCAAGGACACAACGGCCTGACGCAGTGGCGGCAGGAGCGGGTTTCGAACTGGAGTTCCCCAGCACCCCCCTTGATCTGATGATCAGATATTGCATCCACTACGTTGCATAAGGCCTTTACATGTTGAAATGTTTATATAGGTCAAAATAGTAATCAACGTGAACTCATTAATACACAAAGTAATTATTTAAAATATGGACAGATGCTATAACTTCCTTAAACATCTGCTTTGCATACACTGAGGTTTTCATTTTTTACTTTTTCAAGTTTAACGGCATCTTTTAAGGCACAATTTCCAGTCAAGAACGTTACATTATGTTAATACAGTAAACATTTATTATTTGTTTTATTAATTCAAATTCGTTAGGCATCACATTTAAAAGTTGTATGCCTTGAATTTAAATAGTAACAATGACATTCAGGAGAAATGTCATTAAAAGAAAGTGTCTGAATGTAATGCAATACACTGATATAAGGTGCGATGGTTGCATGTGACACCTGTTATGACAATTCCTATCATAATCCAGATGAGGAGGGAGTTTGCCACTCACAGTAGAGGCTGGTGTCATGTCATGTTTGCACTTGTGCTGTGAAAGAGGAGACCCTGACATGAACCCCAACCACTCGCTGGCTCGGCTGCTGGCTCCCACCGCAGTAAAATACAACTGATCGCCTGAGTGTTTCATTAAGTTAACAACGCCCTACGTCTTTCTCTTCATTCCATTTTCTTCATGCTTAAAAAGATTTTCCTCAAAATCCTCAGCATGCAGTATTGAATGACCCAGGAAGTCTTGGAGCTATGCAGCTGCATTCCGCACCGCACCATCCATGAAACTAAATGTCAAGTTTTGAGTTAACACTGCGGCCAACAGTAGCCGAGGTCTTTCCCAAATGGTATTCCTTGAAACTAAGAGTCACACCTAAAACCACAACACATAATAAAGACTTTGAGTTAAGGGTGTCTGTACTTCGTCAACTGTGGCTGGGTTAAGAAGAAGTATTTTAAACCTAAGGATCCACATAATCTTTAGGAAAGAGTATGACTGACATGTAGCAATGGAGAGCCAAGCAACCTAAACATGGACAGTAAATAGGATAAACCATTGGGACTTCTTTGTTTAAAGGGACCATGTTTTGCTAATTTTCAGGTCCATATTTGTTTATGTTCCTCTACAATGACATGTTTACATGATGTTATGTTCATAAAGGTCTTTATTTTTCTCCTACAGCCTGTTTCTTTTCACCCTCTGTCTGAAACCAGAGCACAGTCCACTCTTAATGGTTAGCTAGCCGGCCCCTTAGAAGCGTGAGTGTTACTTAGTGATGTCACTATGTTACAGAGTCCAATGGAGGCGTTTCGGGAGGGGAGTGTGTGGGAGAGATACTTGCTCTGTAAGGAACTTTAGGATTTAATCCTTTGCAGACCATTGACATGCACAACAACCTACAGTATACAGTATAACACATTACAGAAAAGAGATAACCCCAAAAAGCAATAAAGGGCCTATCTAAGTCTTATTTTGTTAGAGTTAGAGTTAGGTTTAGGGTTAATCCATGTTTCTTAAAGGGCCCATGTCATGCTTTTCCGGTTATTACCCATCCCCTTGTGTGTTATGAAGGTTTTCATGCATGTAAACGGTCTGCAGAGTCATAAACCCTCAAAGTACACCCTATAGGGAGTAAAACTCTAACACAGAAAATACCTGTCTATGCTGCCCCAGAACGCCTCGTTGGAGATTTCTCATTTTCCATTGTTTGCTTCCTGGGATCTGTGACGTGTGAACACCCAAATCAAAAACAAATTACCTCACACACCAGGATCCCTTGGCTAATTAACAGGGAGTCCCATTGACTTGCATAGAGCTCCCTGAACGCTGGTAATAGACGAGTTGGGATTGCGGAGAAATGCTCTCTGCAGACCCATTCTCACAGCGTTATAAACCATTTTCTTACTCAATATCAAGCCACACTTATTGTTTTTACTTCGGCTGTGAGTGTTTGTGTGTGCTCAGGATGAGTTTTGCTTGTTTTCGCTGTATCGCCGACCCGGAAACCTGTCCGCTCCTCGCAGCAACGAGCCTCGCAACGAGCCTCGCAAAGTCCGACCAATCAGAGCACACTGGGTTCACAGGGAGGGGGGTGGGGGGGGGGGCAGGAGCTCCAACAAGCTGTTTAGGACAGAGAGTGAATACCTGGTGAATACACATACTTTACAGAGATGCTGTATGAGAAACCAATGTGAGTTTGGAAAATTGCACAGTATAAATCTATTCTAGTAGACCTCAACAATGGAATTATGATCAGTAGAAATGGCCATGACATGGGACCTTTAAGGCCAACCGTCTGCCAAGGTCTGGCAAGCCAATTGAACAGAATAACAAACCCAAGCCAATAAACAAGCCATCCCTTTAACCATCACTATAAATATGGAACAAGTTACTGGAAGATTGCAACATTTTTGACACTGGAATATGTGACCCGCTCTATCGAAATCAGTCGGAAGTCGCAACGGCTCATTTCAAAATAAACGTGGATTTACGTAAAAAACAATTTTTTCGGGGTTCGGGTGTTTTGTTTGATTTTAAACAAACAAAGTATTAGCTTTCAGAATATGAAACTTTTATTTCCAAAATCACACGATAAATACATTTTTGAAGCTTGTAACGTAAAGGGACGAAGACAGGCACCTCTCACTCGCAATCTGCTCTTCCGCAGCGCCGCTCCCCCTCCCTCCGGCTGAAATTATGAATGTAAGAGTATAGTAATCATAGATAACACGGCAGGGTCCGTTACAGTTTGTTTTCATCTGATTTCAATTAAACAAAGTCTTGGCTTTCAGAATATTAAACTTGTTTCGGCAAATTCAGATGATAAATACAGCTTTGAAGCTTGTAACGGCATAATTACAAGCGGAGAACGGAGTAACTTAACGTCACAGCAGGCATAACAACAGCCGGTGTTTCTCGTGAGTGTTTTCCCCGGGAAACAAACACAATACACACAAACGCAAAATTACACAAACACACACACACACGTATACACTTATGGTATACACACACTCGCGAGCTTCCCCTCCAAACGAAAATATCTTCCCTCCGTAGTATTTTGATCATTTGCTCCACTAATAATCAATCAGATCGATGGATTCCAGAGAAGAGAAAACTTTGAAGGCTGTGACAGTCATTATATAATGTGACATATTTCGCTTAATATTTGGAGTAGAACAACAATCCTGATATCATTAGAAAGCTAGGAATATCCTATTTCCAACAGTGTATACAACTCAAAATGTGTCTTCGGGTCAATGCGACTGATTTCGATGGAGCAGGTCACATATATTTGACAAAGGACTCAGTTACATCCTGCCTAACAACCACTTGACCTGGGATATTGAGGACAACAAGTGAATGCACATGTGTTTTATGGATTGTCTCCCGTTCTCAAAAACAGATTATTTTTCCCTCAAGAATGATTTGACAGATGCAACACTCACATACATTTGTTTCCAAACATAGACTTCTAGAAAGCAAATATGGATGTAAACAATGTAGGTTCGTTTTTTTAAACGTCTTTGCAGATGTTTTTTTCTTTTTTTAGGAAGGAAATGCACACACCATGTTTATTAGGCCCCAAGGAGGTACACTATAAATGCATTTCCATAGAGTTTTATGGGCATTAACAGTTTTTGCATAAACTTGAAACTTGTTATGCTTGGTTGTGATGGAAACGTTGGTGTATCCTCAAGGAAGAGTGCACTGGTAACAGACAGATAATCCTGTTTTGTTTTCAATATCCACCAAAGCATCCACTAGAGGGAAGAAATATGGTGGAGACCATAATATTTGATCTGTGTGGAGAAATGATGAAACTCTAATCTAGGCAAGGCAAGGAAAGGCAAGTTTATTTATATAGCACCTTTCAACACAAGGTAATTCAAAGTGCTTTACAAAAATGAAAAACGTTAAGAAAAAGGCATTTAAAAACAGTCATTAAATAGCAAAGATAATAAACAAAAAAGTTACAGTGCAGTTTAAGATATAGTTCAACTAAAAGCAGCGGCAAAAAGAAAAGTCTTCAGCCTGGATTTAAAAGTAGTAAGAGTTGCAGCGGACCTGCGGGTTTCTGGGAGTTTGTTCCAGATATTTGGAGCATAATAACTGAACGCTGCTTTTCCATGTTTAGTTCTGACTCTGGGGACAGAAAGCTGACCAGTCCCTGAAGACCTGAGAGATCTGGATGGTTCATAATTTAGCAGTAGATCAGAAATGTATTTTGGGCCTAAACCATTCAGTGCTTTTTAAACCAGCAGCAGTATTTTGAAATATATTCTTTGACACACACAAAGCCAGTGTAAAGACTTCAGAACTGAACTGATGTGATCCACTTTCTTAGTGTTAGTGAGGACTCGAGCAGCAGCGTTCTGAATCAGCTGCAGCTTTCTAATAGAGTCTTTAGTGAGACCTGTAAAGACACCATTGCAGTAGTCGAGTCTACTGAAGATAAAAGCATGGACACGTTTTTCCAAATCCTGCTGTGACATTAGTCTTTTAATCCTAGATATGTTCTTTAGGTGATATTAAGCTGATTTAGTAACTGTTTTAATGTGACTGTTGAAACTCAGGTCAGAGTGCATGACTACACCTAGATTTCTGGCTTTATCTGTTGTTTTGAACATTGCAGACTGAAGCTCAGCGCTAACTTTTATACGTTCTGCCTTGGCTCCAAAAACCATTACCTCAGTTTTATCTTTGTTTAATTGGAGAAAGTTCTGACACATCCAGTCATTGATTTGTTCAATGCACTTACTCAGTGTCTGAATTGGAGCATAGTCTCCTGGTGAAATGGTTATGTAAATGTGTGGGCATAGCTATGGTAACTTATTTTGTTATTTTTCATTATCTGAGCCAGTGGTAGCATGTAGATGTTAAAGAGTAGAGGCCCCAGGATGGAGCCTTGAGGTACCCCACATGTCATATTTGTCAACTCAGATGTGTATTTACAGTACTAGGGCTGTCAAACGATTAAAAATGAATTAATCATGATTAATCACCATTCGAACTATGTCCAAAATATGCCATTTATTTATGTATATTGTTGTGGGAATGGAAAGATAAATGAAAGAAGGCGGATATATCCATTTAACATGTTTATTGTAAACATTTTCTGTGTGTCAAAATGAAAGAGAGCACCTATCAATCATCAAACCGTGGGGTCTTAATTCATTACGTGTTGATTTCTATCAACGGGGGAGTACTTCAGGAAAGTCGACGGGGGGGGCGCTAGTGGAGTACTTCGTGACCACAGAGTGTGAACGTTGTGATCAGCTGTTTTAGCGCAGTTCCCCAGTGAAGGAAGGGGGGGGGGGGGGGGGGAGTCTCCCTCCGCAGCCGGTTGGCGTAGTTTTGGCACAATTCCGTTGTACAGACCGACAGCAGCCCTGTCTGTGCACACGGAGACCGACTCTGTCGTCCGGTGATCTAACCGCCTTCTGGAAAAGCTTCACAAGTACGTCGGTACGCAAATGCGCTTTGTGACACAAGTGCTGGTACGCATTTCAGATTACGCACATAACCTGCATACCAGTTATGTGCACTCCTGTACTACAGCAAAAGTATTCTCCGTCGGGACTTCCTGCAACAACACCACGCCGTTATCTTAATTCTGATTGGCCAGAAGACATTATCAAAGATGTTCTATTGAGAAGACGATCACTACGTGACAAAAGTTTTCTAAACCGTTTCTGGTCTTCGGTATTTCCAGACAAGTGGCTACTGAAATCAATCTTACTAACTGCTGTCTGTGCAATTCTCGGCGCGAGTTGGCGGACTTTATTTGGCTTACTTTAACATCATTTTTCATGGTGGGGCTAAGCCATTTCTTGGTATGGGTGTAGCCTACCCCAGCCATACCCTGGCGCTGCCACTGGTGGGATGTATGGGGCGGGCCATTCTGCACATGCGTTACATTTTAATGCAATTAATTCAAAAAATTAATTACCGCCGTTAACGCGATAATTTTGACAGCATTAGTATTTACCTATAGAAACAACGTTTTTTCTGTCCTTTAAGTAGGACAATTTAGAACCAGTTCTAAATTGGTTCTCAAACCAATTGGTTCTCAAACCAATTTAGAACTGTTGCCGAAAGTTGTGGTCAACAGTGTCAAATGCAGCGCTGAGATCTAATAATACTAACACTGAAGTTCTGCCACTGTCTGTGTTTAAGTGGATGTCATTGAAGACCTTAACAAGAGCAGTCTCAGTGCTGTGGTTTGGACGAAAGCCTGACTAGAACACATCGAAACAGTTATTTAAATTCAAGAAATTATTCAACTGTTGAAAAACAACTTTTTCAATGATCTTACCTAGAAATGGGAGGTTTGATATGGGCCTGTAATTGTTCATTACTGAACCATCTAGATGTATTCTTTTTTAAGAGCGGTTTAATGACTGCAGTTTTCAGGGCCTGTGGAAAAACACCTGAGTGAAGAGACTTGTTTACTATATGAAGTAGATCTGAGGCCATGCAATGAAAAACATTTTTGAAAAATCCTGTTGGAATAATATCAAGGCAGCAGGAGGAGGATTTCAGGTGTTGTATAATGTCCTCCAGGTTTTTATCATTAATCTGATGGAATTGTGTCATGGTGTTTGAATTGATTTTAAGTGGACACAGGGACAACACATTTGCTGTACCTGATACAGAGGCACTGACTGCTTTTCTGCTTTTCAGAATTTTGTCAGTGAAGTGAATCTAAGGTCGCATTCACACCTAATAGTCCGCTTCTCTGGTGCGCACCAGACGACAATTTGTTACATTGTTTCATTGTTCAGAAGGTTCGGTTTGCGTTCACACCTATGGTTCACACCAAGCCCCCAGGAAGTGCGCCGGACTCAGATGAAAATATTCGTGCTGGCCAAACGGCGGTACTACACTTCCGTTTGGTTGCCAGGCCCGGAAACGCTTTTTCCCATTGACTTATGGGAAAGAGTGGTCTGTAAATCGTTGGATAATTTTTTTTAAACTAAATAAACTACCCAGTATGAACACTTGTATAGCCCTTATTAAAAACATTCGTTCCTCAAGTTGTACTAATGTGCTAATAACGTTATTCTGAGAGTTATTTCCCTCTGCATTATGAATGCGCATCTAACCCACGGGACTGCGCCGCCCGGCATGTTCATGTTACATGTCCCGACCAATCAGAGCACACTGTGCTCACAGGAAGGGTGGGGGCTGGAGCTATTGGAGCTACAACGACGAGCCGTTAAAGGCAGAGAGTGAAATTCAGTGAATACAATACACGTAGTTTACAGAGATGCTGTTTGAGAAACCAATGTGAGTTGCGTTTATCTTTACCCATGGATGCACAATAAGAACGGACCCATATCGTCTTACTGCCATCCCACGGAGCTGTAATAATGGATATATTGCACATGTTTGCTATAATTCATTATCATACTACATGGGCTGTATGATTAAATCTTGTACCGTAAATGTGGTATTAAATAAAGTTAATGTTACTTATAAGTATATATATATATATTAGGGCTGTCAGTCGATTAAAATATTTAATCGCGATTAATTGCATGATTGTCCATAGTTAATCGCGATTAATCGCAAATTAATCGCACATTTTTTATCTGTTCTAAATGTACCTTAGAGGAATATTTTTCAAGTTTTTAATACTCTTATCAACATATGAGTGGACAAATATGCTTTATGCTAATGTTTATTATCATTTGAACAATGACAAATAGTCTCATGAATATTAAACACAACAACCTCTGAACATTACAAATATTCGCCTCAATTCAACCTGGAACCTCTCTCGTGTGTGTGTGTGTTGTGTGTGTGTGTGTGTGTGTGTGTGTGTGTGTGTGTGTGTGTGTGTGTGTGTGTGTGTGTGTGTGTGTGCAGGGCCGTATCTAGATAGGTGCTTTTCAAGTCCTGTGGGGGGGTCACACATTGGATAATATATTGATTTCAAACCAAGTCAGTGGGCTGCAGCATCAATTATTTTTGAAAGTGTAATACATAAGAATCAGTTGATTGTTACTATTAATGATCTGGACATGCAGAAGAGGCTAAAATGATTACTCAACATTGTCAACATTCATTTTCCATGTCTCTCTCCTTTCCATAACCTGCAGCCTCTCTTCCATCTTCTTGAGTCTCTCTGTGTTCTTCCTGTTCATTACTCTCTCTGTCCTCTACTCTTTCTCTGTGTTCAATCTCTCCCTCGTTGTTCACTTGTTGCTCCTCCTCACTTGGCGCTCCTGCCAGTGAATTAAAAGCAATTCAGCAATTTAGTTCATTTCACTTGTTAGTTTGCATTATTTTTTTTATTTAAATCTGTTTTGTTGATTCTCAAAAGAGAACAAAGATGTAAGCAGATTGTGTTTTATACAATTGTATGTTATTATGACATCATAACTGCAATAGATGTATGTTGTTTTAAGATGATGCCTATTGTCTATATTGTAAATTAAGACTATTGTTATAGATAAATAGATATATAGATAGATAGGGTTATTAAGCCTACATTCTTTTGTGTGACTGTACCTGCAGTTCCTCCCTGACTTCCATCACTTTCTCTCTCTCTTTCTCTCTGCCTGTCCTGTCTCTTCCTTACCAAAGCTGAGCTTCGACTGACGTAGTCTTTTCATTATATCTGAGTAAGTGTAAAAAGAAAACAATACAATGTTATATCTTCAATGTTTTACTCAAATTGAAATAAAAGAAAAGCATTACAACGTTTGTTAAAAGGTAATCCTTCTGACATTGGATGAATGTAATTAACTTTAGCTCTCTAGCTAGTTTATTCACGCTATTTAAACCAAAGTTTAGCCTATAGCTGCAATATAAGTTAGTGTGCATGTTGTCAGACGTCCACTGACTAATGTAGAGCGTTCACACAGGATCTGCTGGTCCTATGATGTCCTGATGAACAGAAACACAAGCAGCCCGCTGGACTCAGATCTCTAGATACCTCATCACTCCTCCGCTGCTCCGGTACAAGTCCGGGCTGCGGTGGTTTGTTGATACATGTCGTCTTCTTCTGTTTGCTTTAATCGAGGCTACGTAGTTATGCAGCGTCCCCATGGTCAGTAAATGGAAGTACTACAAAGAACCCCGTTTAGTGCAGTTATTTCACAAGTTTTGTTAAATACACAGCTCGGAAAAAATTACCGAGGTCCGGACCTCGGTGACCTCAATGGTGGATACGGCCCTGTGTGTGTGTGTGTGTGTGTGTGTGTGTGTGTGTGTGTGTGTGTGTGTGTGTGTGTGTGTGTGTGTGTGTGTGTGTGTGTGTGTGTGTGTGTGTGTGTGTGTGTGTGAGATGGATCGTTGGAGCTATGTGCAGCTCAAGGCATATGCTCGAACGGGAGCTGCCTGGACGCTGCAATCATGTTGCGCACTATCCGTTCTGAGTGTGCTGACTTTTCGTACAATGTCCCACTGTCTGGCTTCCTGCATAAAGTCAAGTTTTCGGCGCAGTTGTGGCGAAATGTCGCTCCTCTGTTTTCATTTGCTCCAAATGAACAGCTCCATACAGCTCCATATCCGTTAGCGCAGCTAGCTAGCACCAGATGCTAACAACAACAATGCACGTAAGGTCTCTCTCTCGCTCGCTCGGGCCACACATACACACACCCTCCCGGTCCTCCCAACAGCCAGTTGGTGCCTGCCGGTGAGCGTGGAAGTATGGTCTGCCACAAGCGGGCGGCAGGAGCGGGGCTGTCAGCATCAGCTTGTAGATGGTATTTTAAACTCGATGCGCTCTGAAACTACGGGGCGGCCGAGGAAAAAAAATACACATGCGTTAATCGCGTTAAAATAATTAGTGGTGTTAATTTTTTTTTGCCCTAATATATATACACAGTGCAATCATTCTTTCATGCTAAATGAAGCTCTGTTGCTTGGATATCACTAGATCCTGTTACAGCGTAATATAAGTACATAACGATTGATGTTTACATTAGCATAATGACTAGCTAGCCGCTAGCTGCTAACTGCCGCCTCGTTAATATCAAATCCATCATAATAACCAATCATTACCATGCTGTCATGAACGTGCGGTGCTGTTACGTGTACGCAAATGGACGTGCTTGATGTGAACAAGTATTTTGGTTAAAGTTGCGCATGCGCTATGAGCGCACATACGGGTACTTCTCAGTCATGCCGGGTAATCTGTGACGTTTCGCTCTCTCAAAAGTTGGGCCATTTTATCATCATGCGCTAATGAGCAAATCTCATAGGAATGAATGAGGCCCCGCCTCCCACGCGGTATGCAGTTCTTATTATACATCCATGGTTCACACGGGCAAAACTCAAATGGACTATAAACTTTAAACACAGGTCATGTACACGGAAATGCTGTTCAAAAATTGGTCAGACATTAAGGGGGTAAAAACGCTAATCCCGGCAATTTCTACCGGGAGCCTCCGCCATGGAGCACTGGCAGGTTATTTCCATACTGTTGTTAATCTGGACATCAACAGACTCTAGCGGCCCGCGCATATGATTATACAATCAGACAACGTGCGTTAAAAACAATTATAGCACATATAATGAGACGTTCTGCAGTAAGGAGGGGCATTTCACCGACGACAGGGGGCTCTGACTTTTATGCATAGTTAACGGAGCATTTTTACTTTACACGACACTGTTTAACACTTCATTCTGCTTCACTCTTTCGCTAAAGATTTTGAAGACATCCGCGTTTTTGTGACATGTAAATACTACACTTCCTATGTTTTGGTGAGGACTGCGTTCACACCAGTGATGAACCGCTCCAGAGTTCACTTGCAAGCGGTCCGAGACCACCTCTTTTAAGTGGACCAGAGTCCGGTTGTTTAGTTCACTTCAGAGGTCTCGGACTGCGATCACACCAACCCAAAATAACCGCACCAAGCGGTTAAACGCACCAGGGTTCAACCGGACTAAACAAGGCTGGTGTGAATGCGACCGAACAAAATGAATACATTCAAAGAACAGTAACATTCCATTTTTGAGGTTTTACTGGTACTCTTTAAATGACGTTATCTCGATGTGCCCTCTGATTCTACAATGGTTTAATATCACCCAACTTGAGAATAATTTCCAAATGTTGTTGATATTTCCTCCAAATTTGAATGGAAATGTGACTGAAGTGCTTATTTAGGAAAGAATAAATGTAAACTGTATATGTTTTCTGTAAAAACAGAAATGTAAAATTTCCGTATCCATTTTTTAAAGGATTGACTTTTGCTCTTTTAATTACGTAACCTTGATCTGCTCTCTTCTTCTATACTGGTTTAATATCACCATACTCGAGAATAAGCGTCATTAGCTGTCGCTTTTCCAAAATGTTTATAATCACATTCAAGTAAATTCACATTTTCTCTTGCCAAATTTGAGCATTAAAATTGGTTCCAAATATGAATGGAAAGCAAGTAAACATAACTTTTTACATTTTGTGTAAGAACAGAAATGTCAAATTTCCATAAAGTGTTCTACATTGTTTAGATCTCTCAAGGTTCTACAGTTGCACATTTAATAAAGTTATCTACAATGGTTCAATATCACACTCGAGACTTAGCGCCACCAGCCGTCTATCTCGCTGTTCCAGTAAGTAAGTACGTAAATTCACATTTTCTATTGCCAAATCACGATTTTTGTTTAAAATATCCACCAAATCAGAAAATTAAGTGTTTTGGCTGGAAAAAATTAAATGAAACTTAAATGTTTGTATAAACTTTTCATTTCCATTAAAGTAATGAAAAACAGGAAAAAGTTGACTGTCTGCATGGAAAACTTTCTGGACTAGTCTACTATCCTGATACACAAGTGGTAGGGCAGTGAGTTGTGTAAGTGAGAGGGGGGGGGGAGAAGCAAGCTAATCAAACTCCTGTTGTCCACACAAAGGTCACAACAGAAAGCCCCATCTGCTCCCTGACCTTGACCCTGCGTCAAATCACCCTCAGCTGTGTGTATGTGAGTGGGCTGATGTATACATGTGTGACACTGGTGCTGCTACACTACCCCCAGGGTTTAATGGCAGGGGGTTGCTGCTGCTGGGGAGATGGAGAGGTGATGACCTTTGACCTTTCTCCAATTCTGTGGACTCAGTGTCAGAGCCACAGCTGCAACATCTAGCAGGTGTGACGACTCATTTTCAGCTCAGAGCTGCAAATCTGAACAAGCAGAGGCGTTGAGTGTCGAGTCAGTCGGAGGAATTTATTCAGGCTCCAAAACACCGGAGGATGATAGTAAGATTTTTACAAATAAAATAAACTGGGACATTTCTTTTTGGATGACTGTTTACAGCTGACTCCTGTTGTGGGATGGTTCATAAATTTAGCTTAATTTCTATGGAGTTCACCAATCAGGCAATTCGAGATTACAATAGAAAACATTCAAAAGTAACTTTACTATCTTAAAACGGTATTCTACGCAGTAGTGGTAGATGTACAGGAGAAATATAAAATTGTACAAATACCCAAGTTACAAGTCCTGCATTAAAATGTTTACTTAAGTAGAAATTCGGGCTGTCAGTCGATTAAAATATTTAATCGCGGTTAATCGCATGATGTCCATAGTTAATCGTGATTAATCGCAAATTAATCGCACATTTTGTATCTGTTCTAATAGGGGAATATTTTTCAAGTTTTTAATACTCTTATCAATATATGAGTGGACAAATATGCTTTATGCAAATGTTTGTTTATTATCATTTGAACAATGACAAATATTCTCCTGAATATTCTCAATACAACAAACTTTCAAGCGTGGTCTGCCGCAAGCGAGCGGCAGGAGCGGGGCTGTCGGCATCAGCTGTGTGCTTGGTTTGCTGTTTAAAACACCTTTTTTTGTATCCATATCTCTCGCTAGAATCTTCCACCATCCAACTAACAACAACAACAACAACAACAACAACACAACAACAACAACACAACAACAACAACAACGTCAAGCCTTTGGGCTCTGAAACTAAGGGCGGGCAGAGGACGACTACACATGCGTTAATCTCACGTTTAAATAATTAGTGGCGTTAAAAAAAAATTGCATTAACTTGACAGCCCTAGTGGAAATACAAAATGATTAGCATCAAAATAAACTTAAAGTCACACAACTAAAAGTACTCATTATGCATAATGGCCGGTTTTGGAATAAAACGTTTTTATAACACTGGATTATAATGTGTATATATACAGTATATGTATGTTTGTATGATTGATCCTTTATATTCATTATTTAATTTAGAAGTTGGTAAAGGTGGAGCTAACTTTGATGACTCTCTATATGTTTTGTTAAAAATAAAAATACATATTTTTATGACAGATATGACAGGTAGTAGCTTAAAGGTGGGGTAGGTAATTTTGGAGAAACCAGCTCGAGTGCGCTAGAATTTGAAAATACACAGCCGGAACAAATCTGCCACTTCCTTACAGAGCCCCTCCTCCAACACACACAAACGTGCACATGACCAATGAGTGTGAGGATCCACAGTTTTGCCTCCCTCTTTTTCCCTTCTGTGTTTGTTGTTAGGCTTGTTTGAGACGAGCGAGACCGACGCAGACCTGCGCAATTGTGATCACCGTCTTGCTAGTGCGTTGCATGATGGTTAGTCATTTTGTCCGACTTGCTCTGGAGGCTCGCCTACATGAGACGTTGAAATCTCGCGGGACAAAGACGCCCGCAGCCTTGAGAGCGAGGCTCGGCGAGGCGGCGCAGTTCCTCTCCACGGGCTGCGGAAGCGGAATGCCTCTGGTTATCATCCCCAGTCTAACGGCCAAACTGAGAGGGCCAATCAAGACCTGGAATCTACTCTCCGCTGTGTTGCCAATCGCAATCAGTCAACCTGGAGCTCCCTTCTACCCTGGGTTGAGTATTCCTTCAACTCACTCACGTTTTCTGCTACTGGTCTCTCACCTTTTGAAGCCTCCTTATGATACCAACCTCCCCTGTTTCCTGAAGAAGAGAGTGAGTTGGCAGTTCCATCCGTTCAGCAACATGTTCGTTGCTGCCGTAAGATTTGGAGGGACACTCGCTCGGCTCTCTTCCGGACTTCTGCCAGAAATCAACGGTCATTCAACCGCCAAAGACATGCCGCTCCCCCTTACACCCTTGGACAATCAGTTTGGTTGTCTTCCAAGAATATCTCCCTCCTTACCGAGTCTAAGAAGTTGTCCCCTCGGTTTATTGGCCCCTTCCTCATTGAGCGCATTATCAACCCCTCGGCTGTCCGCTTGAAGCAGGGGCTTACAGTATTTGGTTGACTGGGATGGTTATAACCTTGAAGAACGTTGTTGGGTTCCACATTCACGGATCATGGACCCTGTTATGGTGAGGGAGTTTCACAGAGCACATCCAGACAAGCCTGGTGGTCGCCAGGAGGCTCCCGTTGAGGGGGGTACTGTGAGGATCCACAGTTTTGCCTCCCTCTTTTTCCCTTCTGTGTTTGTTGTTGTCTGTGTGTCTGTCCACCTTTAATCCATAATAGTAAATTCATTAGTAAATGTAATGTTTTAGAATATTCTTATGAACCTGCAAAGTAACTAGTAGCTAATGTTGTCAACTAAAAGTAAAACAATGCCCGACTGTTTTGGACGTAATATGGTCGGTGTTTACATTAGCATCGCTAACACTCAGAGATAACCTGTACTGGAGAGCATGTGTGTGAAGAAGCAGGAAGTAAAAAGGAACTCACCTTGTGGTATAACCGGCAAGAGAGAAAGCCTTTGAGCTCCATACTGTTTCAGAAACAATCCTTGATAATCCATGATATGGCGTTTCATCACCGTAGTATTTAGTTTCTAAACTAAATACTACGGTGATGAAACGCCATATCATGGACTGTCTAAAGACAGTAGCTGCCGGGTCCCGCATGAGCTCAGCCCCCTCCTTTTTATTTTGTAATATTTTTTTTTAAAGCTTTATACCCAAAATCAGCACTTTTGAAACAGGAAGTGAAATAGAGGGGTATGAGGCATGGCTAGAACGAGTGATCTGTTTGGTATTTTGAGGAAAACACTTCATAGACATGTTTTTTATATTTTTTTATATATCTGAGACCTATGCTATTGCCTAAAAATAGCATGATAGGTCCACTTTAAGTACAGTACTTAACTTTCCAGCACTGATTATATGTAGGAAACGTTTTCCTTTAGCATAAATATACCTACACCATATGATCTCCCCACTATGGAGTTTAATCGTACATTTACACTCCAGCACAGCATGTGGCTGCAATGGTGGATAGGCCCAATTTGAACAACTAAGTATGCCTATCAACCGCTAAATAACTTTGGAAAACAAACCAAAGTAACACACATACATGCGAAACACCACATATGACGAAACTAAAAAGATAGAGAATATATTTTAACTTCTGCAGGAATTTAAATTGTGAACAGATTTGGTTTCGGTCTGTGAGAATGACCCAATAACTAGAACCGAGTCCAGGAAATAAAGCATCAGCAGCCGCACAACACCCATAATTAAAAGAATTGCTCATATTGATGCATGCACTGAAGCATCCATTCTGAGTGCTCTACTGGCAGCTGGTGGGGGCAGTCCGCCCTCATCACCGCGGTCTTGTGGGGGCTAGAAGGAAACCTCTCACGTGTGTGTGTGTGTGTGTGTGTGTGTGTGTGTGTGTGTGTGTGTGTGTATGTGTGTGTGCATTCTTTCGAGCACTCAAGATCGACAGTATGTGCCAATATACATGTACATACTTTTACATGGACAAGTAGCCCACACATAGGAGTGTAAATGTGCCTTTGCCAGGCTGTGTGCGTTCATGCGTAGCAGATGGGCGAGCCGTGTGCCAGGGCTTGCCAGGGGCCGGAGCTGCAGCCGGCTCCAGCCTCCAGCCTCCAGCCCCCAGCCTCGCAGCACAGCAGCCTGGCAGGCAGCGTGGCTCTTGGCTGACCTCTGCCTCTACCAGGCTGCCCTCACTCACTCACCTCATTAGCTTGACAGCAGCGACCAAACAAATTGAGGGCATCGTTCAGCTCACAGCAACTTCCATGGGAACTTTTTTTTTCTCTCCCCCTCTTTCTTTTAGTCAGTTCAGTGTATGTGCTGTACACAAATACACACCTACATGTAAACAGTGACTTCTACTTAAGAGGGTGTCAGAAGTTGTGTTTGAACAAACAGACGGGCAGGAAGATGCATGTATACATACAACCCTGTCTACTATAAAATAATTATGTTCGCATACAACTAAAATGTATTTTCAATTATATTCCCAGATAAATCTATCTTCCTCTGGGTCCTGGTTGCAGTTTTAAACACGTGGTTAATGTTGAAATGAAACAAAAAGCAACAAAACCACTTACTGTAGACCTGTTTACGCGCAGAGTTATACTGAAGCGGGTGACAGAAGTTGTGTTTTAACAAACAGACGGACTAAAAACGCATGTATAGGCACAACCCACTCCACTAGAACAAATGTGTTCCCTTACAACTAAACTGCATTAATTATTACCTAATAATAAGGTCCTTTTGTGCTTTTTAAGAATGTACTTTTCTTGTAGTGTGTTATATAGGTTTTTGTGCATGTCAATGGTCTGCAAAGGCTAAAATGTGTGTGTTCCCTCCAGAAGGAGTTTTCTCTCCCACACACTCCCCCACATATAACATTTATTGAGGGTTTTCACAATTAAAATAATAAAACTGCATTTTTAATCAAAGTTCACAAATTCATAAAAATCATAATGCAAACTTTCTTTGTAAAATGCATAATACTGATCATATTGATTCCAGAGTTGATGATTGTTGAAATTGAACATACATGAAACCAATCAGTATCATATCATTTTAGTTGATAACTCAATATACTTAATTTTTTACAAAACATCCAGTGTTTCGGTAGTGACCACAGTATTTTGTTCTCAAGGTTGTATCATATTCCCTTATTGCTTAATCTTAACTCATAACATGCCTTATGTTGAAGTGTGAATGTTTGAAGCTACTGACCCAGAATCAGCACTTTAGTAACAGGCTGAAATAGAGGGGGATGAGGCTAGAATGGGTGATCTGTTTGGTATTTTGAGCAAAACACTTCATAGACATGTTTTTTATATATCTGAGACCTATAATATATGTTTAACAATAGTATAAGAAGAGACCTTTAAAGTAACACAATGATTTTCAGACTTTAAAACACATTTATTTCAAAACTATGGGATTTACCTACTTACCATTCCATTTTGTCACTACCGAAACGATCATGTCAATTACGAAACGTAAGTTTTCAGTAGTGACTGTTTCGGTAGTGACGATTATAGCTAAAATTGAGCATAACTCGTCTCTGAAGAAGTTTACACACATAAAAACCTAATACTTTGCATAAAACCCCAAAAACGTTTACTTTATTGAAGATAATATGTGTTCGGTAGTGACAATTCTTAAGGTTACACGACGATTTTCAGATTTTGGAACAGATTTATATCAAAAGTATGGGATAGAGCTACTTGCCATTCAGCCATGAGGGACAGGGATGCAGTGTCACTGCCTAGTCAAAAATGCAGGGGTGTGGCTAAAAACCAGGCTCAGCCATTGGACTAAAACCCCTTGTGTTTCGGTAGTGACATGGAAACTGGGGACATGATTTTTTGAGTATAGTTGTTTTATTAAAAAATGATACTTAAAATAAATCTAAATATTCCAACTTCTGTTTGAATGTAATCATAAAGATCTTCTAAATACACCTTTGAACAAAATGTAATAAAAATGTTTGAAGTGTTATTTACAGAATTATTGAAATGTAGATGTCAGGGTTGGGGACAGCTACTTTCCAATAGAAAGTACCCTATACATGATGTTTTGTGTATATTAAGCTTATCACTATCTAATTCAATGCCTTTTGTTTATATAGACCATAACATATTCTTCGTAAATATCTATCTCTGAATACTTAATTGTTTTGTTAAATAGTTTTTCTTGTTGTGGGACTGCACTTTGTACTAATTCAGTAGAATGCCCCGTATACGAGGTTTTTTTGTTGCAGATTTGTTCCATGCATATGCACATGAAGAGATATTTAACTGCATCCAGGTTTGAAAATTGAGGCCAGGTACTGAATGAGATCATGCTACATTTGAATCCTACCTTGAAAGTCTCCCCTAAACAAAATCAACCTTTCAGGCGAAGGCCCCTTTTATTTATGTTAAGCACAAACTATTGAAGCCGCACGCATGGCTGCCACCCCTGACAGATTTATAAACCAGTGAAATCACCTATTACAGAATCATGTTGCTGTGCGAAGATGAGCTATCATTTCTCCTTGTTTAATTTGGCATTTTTGTCAAGTCAGCAATGTCAAATAAGGAAAAAAAACCTTTCTTGAAGAGGAATGGTACTCCAGAGGTGAAGTTGAAGACATACTTCACTGCACACATTAAATAATGGCTGAAAGTGCACTGGACAGTTGAAAGAGATGTCGGTTCTCATGTAACTAGGGGATACCAAACAATGGTGTGATTTATTACATGTAACACCCTTTTGAACCTTCTCTGTGAATTGCGATCCCATTGTGCAACTTTTATGGATTGCACACATTCTGCTTTGAGATCATAGTGTAATTCAACATGCCCTCATACACATGGTATGTACATTTGGGTTTTATTTCATGTTGTTTTATGGTGACTGAGGACCAATATTGGCTGGTTTGATTTGATTACAGACACACCTTCTGTTGAGCAGAAGTCTAACACAAAAATCACACAAGAGCAAATATAATGACACAAGTCCCAAATACACTAAACCAATCATCCACATACGCAGTAAACCCAATAGCAAAACATTCGTGTGTCTGATTTAATTCCCATGGTTCTGTTATTATAATTGATTATAATCCGATGACTTTATAAAACAGCATCATGTCTGAATCTTTCAAATTAAAACACCCTGTCCCTGGAGCAGGCCATCAGTGATGATCATACGGCATAAGTTGTTAGTCGTTTGATACAGTGTTAATTTCATTAATGAAGACTATGACTGAATATGTTCATCAATGATCTTATTTTCCACGACTAAGATGAGAGGATGACGAGATGGCACCAACATCATTGAACACTAATAGTGACCTAATCAACAGGCTACAACATTGTTTTGAAAATGTAAATGAAATGTCTCTGACTTTCCTGTGACAAAAAATAAAACAACATAATATACTTGTTTTTTAATTCAATGCAGCAGTTGGTTTCTGGTGCTTAATAATGACTAAAGCAGCAGCATACAATGAGCAGTAAAAAGGACTTGACTTAAGTTTCTTCAATTTAAAGATAACAATGAAAAATACAGGGCTTGGAAAAGAAGAACTGCAGTTATATGATGGTTTAGCCAGATTTACTTAATGATGAAAATCCAACAACAACAAAACTGACGAAAGTTACATTTCCTAAAACTATACTAAAACATTTACGTGTTTTTCTTGACCAAGATAGACTTTGGACTAAATCAAACTTGACTTAAAGTAAACAAAAATAGGATTAGGTTAATTAACATAATTTGACACAGGACTAAGACTAGATATAAACAATTCCTGACTAAATTAACAGTATTGATACCTTATTTCTTCCAATAAAACTGGTCACTATTAAAATCCATTGTTATTGCAATAAATCCTCAGCTGTTAAGCATACAGAGGATAAAAGGTTGAGAAACACTTTAGCCCAACACACAAATCAATGCATGATAAATGCCATCCAAAAGTTGTACTTTGTTATATTTTCCTCATTATTCAGTGCTTATAGCGATTTTTCTTCCTTCATGTGTTTGCTGGAAACGTGGGGGAAGTTTGACCCGTACTAGCAGGCCTTCAAGCAACAGGCCTGGTAGTGGGTGGCGTTGAACAACTGGATCAGAGCTGGAGGTGAAATAAGCCACAGGTGGTGTTAAAGAGGTGTTAAAGAGAAGGCAGCCAGAAGGGAGACAGAAAGATGGATGTGTGCAGGTACTTCACAGCCAAGAGGGAGAAGAGGTGATGGATGAGGACAATTTTTACCCAAGGCCTTTTACAAAGTGATTATACCTGTCTGAATTGTCAAACTCTTGTACAATATTACATTTGAACACATCGTGATACTTAATAATTTACCTCTTCCCAAAACTGATTTCTACTGAATGAGGCCTGATTGCATTATACTGAAATCATTGCAACCTCCAACTTTAGCCATTTGCTAGCTTATTTAGCCAGGACATTGCTTCCCACTGGAGCAGCTAACGTTAAGCTAGTGTCTTAACACAGATTTGATGTTCACAAAATAGCATTATTAGTGGAATGTTCTATTACCACGGGACGCTTTTAGTCTCAAGACCTGACCTACGTTACCCGTAGTACTGTACAGTCATGATTGTATGGTTGAATGTCAACACACTCATAAAGTCACCTTAATACCAACTAGAATACCAATTAGACCCACTGCATACCATCTGACTACAAAGCTTATTACTGTGTCTTTGTGCCTGGAAGATATGAAGTATGAGGTAATGGTATCATTTAGAAAAGTCAATGGTACATCCCCCTGCATTTTTTAGGAAGATTTATTGCTCGATGTCAGAGAATGATTCAGCGACAATATTTCTTATTACCTGCATGTTGGCCAGCCCTAGTGTTAGGTTGAATCTAGGCTTTTGATTGTTTAAAATGTAAATATTTTCTAAGCTAGCTATACGTATGTACAGTAAGAGGTTGTGCTGAGAGTTGGGGTTTCATGGTCAAGGGTCAAATAATGCTACAAATATAATTCATGGCACATTTTGATCCGTGGATAATCCGTGCAAAAGAATGCAGTTAAGGTCAGAGTCATTAGAAATAAACTGCTAAAAAGGAAATGGATAGGTTGAAAGAGAAAAAGGTTCAGTAAAAACAATAGACCAACTTTCAATGGGATAAATCAACCACAACAACGGCAAATTGGGCCACGGGCAATAATTGGCAGGTCTAACGTTCCCTTCCCCACTTCCAACCACCGTACTTCCGGTGCTCTTGCTTGGACCACACCCATCTTTAAACTCTGTTTTCATTTTGATCTTAAAGTGGACCTATCCTGCTATTTTTAGGCAAGGTCCATATAAAAAACATGTCTATGAAGTGTTTTGCTCAAAATACCAAACAGATCACCCGTTCTAGCCATGCCTCATATCCCTCTATTTCACTTCCTGTTTCAAAAGTGCTGATTTTGGGTATAAAGCTTTAAAAAAATATATATTGATGAAAAAAATAAAGGAGGGGGCTGAGCTCATGCGGAAGATTCTACCGGCATATTCTGCCGTGATGAAACGCCATATCATCAATAATCAAGGATTATTTCTGAAACAGTATGGAGCTCAAAGGCTTTCTGTAAGGATGTGCAGTTTTCCCTCCTTCTGCTTCTCTTTTTGTTTCATGTTTGTTTGTATCTGTCTGTCTTCCTGGCTGGGCGTGGCTGACCTACTTTCAGTTCCCGTCAATTCACCTCCGCAGCTGCTACTCATCTTCCTGATTCATCTACTCACCCACACCTGCTTATATACCCGGCTTCCTCATCCAGTATTCACCAGTTCGTCGTCAAAGATACACTGAATCCGTCTACTCCTCTGCCTGCCACGTCCAGCCAACACCACCTCGTCAGCAAACCTCGGATTATCTTCACTACCAGCTCCAGCCTGCTCACTCTATTCAACTCTGATTCCCCGGCTCATCTCACCCGTGTTCCGCTGCAAATCTCCGAACCTTCAGCCTGCTCTCTCCGACATCCTCCGGATCTTCAACTACGGACCTCCACTCTCCCCCCCCCGTAGTAATTCCCCGATCCGGATTATTAATTCCACGGCAGTATTGTTTGAACTGGAAATAAAATTATTTTTGCTTCCATACTCACGTCTCCTCCCTTCCGTGTTTGTATTGAGGGTTCAGCCTGTAAACTCTCTTTGAGCGTAACAGTACGAACTGGTCACTATGAATCCCTCAAACACTGGATCGGATCCCTCCGCTGTTCAGCACGCTCTGACTCATCAGGGAAATCTTCTTGGCCAACATGAACGGTTAATCCAAGTTTTGGTGGAAAGCAATCTTTCCATGACTGAAAGCATCACAAACCTTACTGCCCAGATCTCAACCCTGACATCTTCCGCTACAATCCCTGCCACCTCAAATCCTCCTCCTGTATCCACCCCATGCCGGGATTTCCACATCACCGACCCAGAGCCTTTTCATGGAGAGGTGGAGAAATGCAAGGGATTCATTTTTCAATGCAATAAGGTATTTCGTCAGCGTTCCTTGACCTTTCCTTCGGATGTAACCAAGATTAATTATGTTTTGAATTTGCTTCGTGGCAAGGCATTAAACTGGGCTGAAGCACTGAGTTCATCTGTGGATTATGACACCCTTTCCTTTAGAGTTTTTTCTGAACAGTTGTCCATTGTTTTTGATCACCCTGACTACTCCGGCTCTGCTGATAATCGTCTGCTACAACAAGGGAATCGAACCGTGGCGGATTACTCTATCGAGTTCCGCACACTGGCGGCAGAGGCCCGTTGGGACGAGGCGGCTCTAAGGGCAGTTTTTGTTAAAGGGTTGAAGGATAAACTAAAGGATGAGCTGGCTGCACGAGACGAGCCTGCAGACCTCCAAGCCTTAATTACCCTGGTGTCTCGCCTCGACAGCCGGTTGCGGGAGCGCCGTGCGGAGAAAGCGCAACGTTCTCCTTTTGCTTTTCCAAGTAAACCAAGCTACTCACCCAGATTTGCTCCTTCTGTTTCCACACCCTCTGGATTCACCTCTTCACCTCGCGTACCTCCTTTGGCTAAGGAGGAACCGATGCAGTTGGGACGTACCGGACTATCTCCTGAGGAACGCCTTCGACATATGAGGTTGGGTGAGTGCCTGTATTGTGGCAAGTTTGGCCATCTCGTTGCTGGTTGTCCTGTTCGCCCAAACGCAGAAGCTCGTCAGTAAGTTTGGGAGTCCTGACGAGCTCACTTTCCCCATCTATTGTTGCCCCAACCCTGCGCCGATTTCTCATTCCTGCCAGACTCTGTACAAGCTCTCAGACCTTGCCCCTCTCTGCCCTCATTGACTCAGGCGCTGAAGATAGTTTTGTAGACCTAGAACTTGCCAACCAGTTGGGACTTAAGTTGGAATTATTACAGGATCCTATGACTGCTTATGCCTTAAACGGTCAACGCATCTCTAGAGTAACTCAGCAGTCACAACCTGTTACTCTGATTATTTCAGGAAATCACAGAGAACAAATCCAGCTTAAGGTTATTTCCTCTCCAACTACTCCTTTGGTACTTGGTTACCCTTGGCTTCGCACCCACAATCCTCATATTGATTGGGCTGGAGGAAGGATCATTGAATGGAATCAGAAGTGTCACCTTAACTGTCTACAGTCAGCTGTGCCTCCAGTTCCTGTTAACATGTTACCTGCTCCATGTGTCTCTCCAGATGTAGATTTATCCGGCATTCCTAACGTTTACCACAACCTGGGTGAGGTCTTCTGCAAGGATAAGGCGCTCTCTCTCTCCCTCCTCACCGTCCATATGATTGTCCCATTGTTTTGCTTCCTGGGGCTCCGTTACCCACCAGCAAGCTCTATAATCTGTCCCGGCCTGAGAGAGAGGCCATGGAGAAATACATCAGTGATTCCCTGGCTTCTGGAATAATTCGCCCTTCTTCCTCCCTTCTGGGTGCGGGGTTTTTCTTTGTGGACGAGAAAGATAAATCTCTTCGACCCTGTATTGACTTCCGTGGGTTAAATAACATCACAGTTAAGAATAAGTACCCACTTCCCCTGATCAACTCTGCTTTTGAGCCACTCCAAGGTGCCACCATCTTCTCAAAACTTGATCTCAGAAATGCCTATCACTTGGTTCGTATCCGCCAAGGTGATGAGTGGAAGACTGCCTTTAACACCCCCCTTGGCCACTTTGAGTATCTCGTCATGCCCTTTGGACTCTCCAATGCCCCAGCAGTTTTTCAGTCCCTGGTAAATGATGTCTTGCGTGATTATCTCAACCAGTTTGTCTTTGTGTACATCGACGATATTCTGATCTTCTCCAAGAGCCTGGAGGAACACCAGAGACACGTCAGTCTGGTTCTTCAGAGGCTGCTTGAGAACAAGCTCTACGTCAAGGCAGAAAAGTGTGAGTTTCACCAGGAACGGATCAGTTTCCTTGGATACATCATCCGGCAAGGCAGGTTGGAGGCGGATCCAGGGAAGATTCTCGCAGTCTCAGAGTGGCCAGTCCCCACTTCTCGGAAGGAGTTGCAAAGGTTCCTGGGGTTTGCCAACTTCTATCGCCGGTTCATCAAGGATTATAGCAAGGTTGCTGCTCCACTCTCCAGTCTCACCTCTATCAAGATCAAGTTCTCCTGGACCCCTGAAGCTAACAATGCTTTTCTTAGACTTAAGGCTCTGTTCACTTCAGCCCCCATTCTCATCCAGCCTGACTCAAGCAGACAATTTGTGGTCTAAGTTGACGCCTCTGACATCGGAGTTGGCGCTGTTCTGTCTCGTACTTCCGGGCCAAGCAACAAGCTTCATCCTTGTGCTTTCTTCTCTCGCCGTCTCTCACCAGCTGAGAGAAACTATGATGTGGGCAACAGGGAGCTGCTGGCAGTTAAGATGGCATTGGATGAGTGGCGGCACTGGCTCGAGGGCAGCGAGCAGCCATTCCTGGTGTGGACTGACCATAAGAACCTTGAGTACATTCAATCAGCCAAACGGCTAAATTCTCGACAAGCCAGGTGGGCTCTCTTCTTTGGACGTTTCAACTTCACTCTCACCTATCGCCCAGGTTCCAGGAATACTAAGCCCGATGCCCTGTCCAGATCATTCACGTCTGAGGGTCCAGTCTCTACATCGGACTCTATTCTTCCCCAAAGATGTGTTGTGGGAGTCGTCACCTGGGAGATCAGTAACGCTATCCAGGAGGCACTGTTGGAACAACCAGACCCTGGTAGTGGTCCGTCTAACCGTCTGTTTGTCCCAAACTCAGTCCGTTCCCAAGTCCTGCAATGGGTTCACAGCTCCCGTTTCTCCAACCATCCCGGTGCCAACCGCACACTCTCCCTTCTCCAAAGACATTTCTGGTGGCCAACAGTCGACAAGGATACAAGGGAATTCGTCTCAGCCTGTACAATATGTGCCAGGAGTAAGGCCTCTCATCAGAAACCTGCAGGTTTGCTCCAGCCCCTTCCAATCCCTAGTCGACCCTGGTCACATATTGCTCTGGACTTTGTCACCGGTCTGCCCCCCTCTCATGGTAATACGACAATCCTAACTGTTGTTGACCGCTTCTCTAAGTGTGCTCATTTTGTTGCTCTACCCAAGCTCCCCTCAGCCCTGGAAACCTCCCAACTTCTCACCCAGCATGTTGTCCGCCTACATGGAATCCCGGCTGACATCGTCTCCGACTGTGGACCTCAGTTCACCTCCCAAGTTTGGAAAACCTTTTGTCGTTCACTTGGTGCGTCGGTCAGATTAACTTCCGGGTACCACCCCCAGTCTAATGGTCAAACCGAAAGGGCCAATCAGGACCTGGAATCTGCCCTCCGCTGTGTTGTAAACCGGAATCAGAAGATCTGGAGCTCTCATCTGCCTTGGGTGGAATATTCTCACAATTCCCTCACGTCATCAGCTACAGGACTCTCTCCTTTCGAAGCCTCTCTAGGGTACCAGCCACTCTTGTTTCCCGAAGAGGAGATTGAGTTGGCTGTTCCATCTGTCCAGCATTATGTTCGTCGGTGCCGTAAGATCTGGAGAGACACTCGATCTGCCCTCCTCCGGACTTCCGCCAAGACCCAGCAATCAGCCAACCGCCGCAGACTTGTTGCTCCCCTTTACGCCCCTGGACAATCGGTTTGGTTGTCCTCCAAGAACATCCCCCTCCTTACCGAGTCCAAGCAGT
This sequence comes from Gymnodraco acuticeps, assembly GCF_902827175.1. Classification (NCBI taxonomy): domain Eukaryota; kingdom Metazoa; phylum Chordata; class Actinopteri; order Perciformes; family Bathydraconidae; genus Gymnodraco; species Gymnodraco acuticeps. Next base: position 3,150,778 of record NW_022990274.1, read on the forward strand.
TGTCTCCCCGGTTTATTGGCCCCTTCCCCATTGAGCGCATAATCAACCCCTCTGCTGTCCGCCTGAAGCTCCCCAGGATCATCAGGATCCATCCAACTTTTCATGTTTCACAAATCAAGCCAGTTCACAACAGTGACTTGTGCCCTCCGGCCGTTCCCCCTCCTCCCCCCCGAGTCATTGATGATCATGCTGCCTATACCGTGCATCGACTCTTGGATGTTAGACGCCGGGGCAGGGGCATACAGTACTTGGTGGATTGGGAGGGTTACAACCTGGAGGAGCGTTGCTGGGTTCCTCGATCTCGGATAATGGACCCCGTTATGGTGAGGGATTTCCACAGGGCTCATCCCGAAAAGTCTGGTGGTCGCCAGGAGGCTCCCGTTGAGGGGGGGGGGGGGGGGGGTACTGTAAGGATGTACAGTTTTCCCTCCTTCTGCTTCTCTTTTTGTTTCATGTTTGTTTGTATCTGTCTGTCTTCCTGGCTGGGCTTGGCTGACCTACTTTCAGTTCCCGTCAATTCACCTCCGCAGCTGCTACTCATCTTCCTGATTCATCTACTCACCCACACCTGCTTATATACCCGGCTTCCTCATCCAGTATTCACCAGTTCGTCGTCAAAGATACACTGAATCCGTCTACTCCTCTGCCTGCCACGTCCAGCCAACACCACCTCGTCAGCAAACCTCGGATTATCTTCACTACCAGCTCCAGCCTGCTCACTCTATTCAACTCTGATTCCCCGGCTCATCTCACCCGTGTTCCGCTGCAAATCTCCGAACCCCGGCTTCAGCCTGCTCTCTCCGACATCCTCCGGATCTTCAACTACGGACCTCCACTCTCCCCCCCCCCCCCCCTCCCCCGTAGTAATTCCCCGATCCGGATTATTAATTCCACGGCAGTATTGTTTGAACTGGAAATTAAATTATTTTTGCTTCCATACTCACGTCTCCTCCCTTCCGTGTTTGTATTGAGGGTTCAGCCTGTAAGCGCTCTTTGAGCGTAACACTTTCTCTCTTGCGGGTTATACCATAAGGTGAGTTCCTTTTTATTTCCTGCTTCTTCACACACATGCTCTCCAGTACAGGTTAGCTCTGAGTGTTAGCGATGCTCATGTCAACATGCACCGACCAAAATGTTTACATCCAAAACAGTCCAGCATTGTTTCTGATAGCAACGTTTCTGATAGGGCCGTGGGTGTAAAGCCAGCCTACATTTCCGATATTACGTCATATCGGACACAAATCTGGATCAGCTCCGTTGTAGCCCCGTTTTTAGAGATTTGGGTACGGAGGAAAAGAGAGAGGGTTTTATTTTCCCTTACAGGCTCACTGCAAACTGTGACTACGATAAATGATATGGTCCAAAAGTCGCCAATACCAGATATGAAAATACTCAACAACATGCAGTATGTCTGTTTGTGCAGCCTCTTTAACTCTGTCTAACAACTCTGCCACTGTCCCATGTGTTCCATATTCCAAATCTGCCACTTGTGGTCAGTGTTGACAGGGACCCATCAGGCTTATAAGACACAACCATGTAAATACACTGTGTTTTTAGGCCTGCTGATGCTGCTGACGTTGATCCACTCTAAATCATTTCAATGCATGCGATGGGCGTAAAACTGCAGCCTCAATCGTGGCACATACATGTATTTTTAGCTTGCGGTCTCACCAGCTCCGCGCAGCCCGTACTCCTGACCCTCTTCTTGATAAAAATACATGAAATATGATGTGTCCCTAATGCGAACCATACTCTCAGAGTTAGCGGAGAGTATGGGTCTCTCCCAGCCCCGAGCCTCATGCACGCTCTATTCTTGAAGAGTAAAAACATCTCCCGTTTCAGACCGAGCGGGCTCATCTGTTGGTACCTTGAAACATGGCTCTCCAGTGAACTTCCTCGAGTGAAGCGAGGGTTCAATCATCAGGCCACAGAGTATTTATTAAGCCACATCTGGAATTGTCATTTCAGAGCTGAGGCGAAAAGGCAATGGGAAGTTGATGTGATTGAGCGGTGTGGAGAGTCCACGAGGGAATAGAGAGGAGCAGGGAGACAAAATGGAGGCAAAGATAAATTCAGTTCTGTTAGGTTGACTGTTAGTGTAGGGCGAAAGTAGGACTTGGTCAATATTTTCATTCCTGCGATAATTTTTGCCTCTGACGTGTTAAAATGTTTCTCATTTGCAACTCCAAACTACAAAAACTAGAAATATAGCTGAATATATTTGTCTAATATCTAATCAGAATATGTATTTTCACTTGATATAACACCTAATAACTTAAAATATAGTAATACAGTGTTTTAGACAAAGCATCATAATGATCTTGTTAAGTCAAAGACTCTTGAAAACATCTTATTTTGAGTTGCATCTCAGATGAAAGGTTTATTTTTACATTTCTTTTCAGAAAGCAGACAGCATTTGTGGCTTATTGTGTAACACAACATTTGCTGATTCTGGTAAGTATAGTTTAAAATACGTTTTCCCAGCCAAATAGAAGATCGGATTCATCTAAATATCCCATCTTATTTCAATAAATCTTACCCAGCAAATGTTCACTCTTGTCTTTCTGGAAAACTTAAAAGCTCAGGGTGCCTTTTGCTTGGTATGAACATATGGCCAAGAAAAGACATATGGTCATAATATACATTGAGGACAATGGTGAAGATACAGCAACAAAACAGTCAAGAAGCAACAGTGTTCGCAGCTGCCGAGGTCAGAAATTCAAGCCACCAAGCACAGACAATGAAATCTATCCTTGGAATCAGTATTCACTGTATGACTATCTCTCCTTTTCCCTTTCTATCCCTCTCTCTAAGTGTGTGTGTGTGTGTGTCCTGTTCTTTCTCTGTTGCCTGGAACCACATGAAAGGTGGACACAAGAAGTACAGCTTCCTGTGCTGGGTTAGGTCCAAGTACCCACTGAGCATATGAAAGGAGCAGCAGAGGGAAAGACAAAGTGAACTACAGAGGTTGGGACCACGCATTCATTCCTAAACAAAGCCAGAGGTTCGCGATGATGCTTCAAACCGGAAGATCATTACAGAAGACTGTTTGGAAAGTATACCCTGAAAAGCATGGTTATCAGATAGTACATTGAAATTAACCGGACAACAAAGTGAATAAATGCTACTCTGAAGCAGAGATTCTGATCTACTATGTAGTGGTTTTGTGCTTTTTTGTAAACACACAAGACTGATGATTGGAAAAATACTCGCACTTGAGTACTTTTTCCAGTGGCTGGTGTTCGCACCACAGGGATCCAGCAGGCTCTCTCATCTTTGCATGGGTCCAGGAGCAATGTTTTCGGTTGCCCCCCCTTCCCTATTGCGTTGATGTGGTTGGGTACAGTGGAGTGTTGACGCCAGCCTCTCATGTAAGGTCACCCAGGTTTTGTTAGAACAGTGTTGGAAGTCAGTAACGGTGGTCCCATCCCAAATGACTACGTTTAGGGTTATTGTGACACCAGTAGTGGGCATTTCACACCTAGGCCTTCAGTAGTTTGCTACCTGAATAAACCCACCTCTTAATACCATCATTATGACGTCACAGCTATAGAAACCATTAATATTGTACAGAAACGCAATATTACAGGGCATCACAGACAGGTATCTAATGTAGTATGAATGAATGCCATTACTCAAGCAATAAACCCAAATAACACAATTCAACACGTCTCCTGTCACACAGCTGTGCCACATACATCATCTCTAGCAGAAGCATCAATATTTACTTAATAAAATGACAAAAATGTCAGTCATCATTCTCGGTCATAGCAATACAAAACTGGAATTCTCTACCCACTCAAATCAAAGACATACAGTACATACACATACCACCTTCACAGCTCACTTAAAAACATGGTTCACTGAGAACTACACCTGCACACACTAGTCTGTGTTGAGTATGGCGTGAGTGTTACATGTTGTGATCATGGATGTTGCCCCTCGTTTCTGTTATGTGATTGTGATGTGCTATGTGACATGTACTGTATATAGTAACGTGTGTTGTTTATTGTTCTCTTTTATCCTCACACCGGTATCTACTTGTCTTTCCTCATTTTTATTTTATTTTATATATTTTCTAATAACTAATACTGTTGATGTATTGTGATTTTAAGGGTGTCTATTACCATCTGGCCGGGGACAACAGCTGGAAATTAGCCATGTCGGCTAAAGCTGCACCATTTACTGTTTTTGTGACATTTCATCGATGGAGACTCTCCACGACACTATAAATAAATAAACTAAACTAAAAAATATCAAAACATTTAAATAAGTCATCATAGCATATACTCACCAACACATTTGATTATTTGTAGACAAAATCTTCGTCCTTTCTTTCCTCAAGAAGAGTTCAGTTACTGTGTTGTACAGAGTGTTTCAGTTCCAATAATAAGTCAGGTTCTATTACCATGGGGGCTAATGAGGAAAGTTATAACCCCATTGTAACCGAATTGTAACCGTGAATCTATACACGCTGCTTTTCCAATCACTGACTTCAGGGTTGGGTTATGGTGCCCAAACATAAGGTTCATATTGTGTTACGAACTTGGATACTCAAAGGTAAGGACTCAAATGCACGACCTGGGAGCCAGAGGTAAAGTATAATTAATATACTTTATTTCTTCCACAAAATATATACAAAAGAAAAACACTCTTACGAGGTGACAAAAAAGGGTCCAAAAGATACAACAAAATATCGCTCAGATATTGAGATCGAATACAGTCTTCCCTTGGGAATGGGAGCCCCCGGTAGGAGATTAATGGGGCAATCAAAAGGTCGGTGAGGAGGTAACGACATGGCTTTTGATTTGTTGAAGGCTTCCTTTACAGTAGATCATGATAACATAACGGTACTTTCTGTAGGTCAGGATAGTCTGGGTGATCTATGACGATCCTACTAGGGTCTGTTGGTGCCTTAACAGAGCGTGAATGTTTACACCTGTTAATGTAATCCTTTCCCCACTCCTTAATTTTTCCTGAGCGCCAGTCAATGTGTGGGTTGTGGATCTTTAACCACGGAAAACCCAAAATAATCGGATGCTGAGCAGATTCAAAAATGTGAAACTGCATAACTTCAGTGTGGTCATTATTTACAGTGATCTGGATAGGTTCTGTGCAGTGGGTTACTGTAAACAACAAATGTCCGTCTAAAGCACTGGCGTTAATGAGGGAAGATAGAGGAACAGTCTTTATACAAAGCTGTTTGACTATGCCCCAATCCATAAGACTTTTGTCCGCTCCTGAGTCTATTACCACCCCTTGGTCAATGACCTGATCATTAATAAAAATGTTTACCTTGGTAACTGGTCGAGGAGGAAAGTCTGTGGGAAGCTTGCTCACCAGCGCCCTCCTCTTGGCTGGTAAGCTTGATCGTTTCCCGGACATGACGCGAGTTGGTGACCCGGCTGGCCACAGTAGAAACAACACCTTTCTCGTAGCCGGCGCTGTCTCTCCTCCACGGAAAGCCTGGTCCTTCCCAACTGCATGGGTTCATCTGCAACAGGCGGAGGTGCTGTCCTCCAACAGACCGAATCCGCTGGCTGGAAAACCTCCTCTGGTGGAAAGGCTCGCTGAGAAAAGGCCTGGAAACTGGGATGTCCGTCACGGCTGTGTCGACGTTCTCTCTCTCTTTCCCGAAGACGGTTGTCGATCCGGATGGAAACAGCGATGAGAGACTCCAGGTCCTGTGATACCTCCAGAGGAGCCAGCTGGTCCTTGATTGGATCTGACAACCCAGTCAGAAAAGCGTCGCGAAGAGCCGGAACATTCCACCCGCTGTCCGCTGCTGCCGTGCGAAACTCGATAGCATAATCCACCACCTGGCGATTATGCTGGCGCATCTGAAGTAGTCTTCGGCTGGCTTCTGTAGCAGGTGATGAGTGGTCAAAAATACGACTCATAGTGTCTGTGAAGTCGGTTAATGAGTAATATAGTTCAGTGTCTCTGGACCATTCGGCAGTAGCCCAGGCTGCAGCTCTTCCTGTTAAATGGGACACAATGAATGCCACTGGGGCTGACGCTGATGAAAAAGCGCCTGGGTTGTGTTGGAAATGCAGGTCGCACTGCACCAGGAAGGCTCTGCAATTTATGGAATCTCCGGAAAACCTCTCCGGGAGAGCCAGCCGTAGTGAGGAGGAAACAGCCTGGCTCGGATTGACAGCGTCAACAGGATCCGCGACATGCAAGCTGTCAGCTGTGACTGACGTCATCGGTGGAGCAGTCTGAAGGTGAGTGATGAACTGCTGCATATGATCCGTCAGCTGTCGTATCTGTGCAGAGATGGAAACTTGGAGCTCGGCCTGGTTTCCTACCAGTGCCTGCACTCCTTGGCTGATTAATCCCAGCTGTTCCTCGTGATGAAAAATCTTCACGCCTTGGACTGACAGGGCGGCATGAAGAGCTTTTGGGTCGGCTGAGTCCATTGTGGTCAGTTCGTTCTGTTACGAACTTGGATACTCAAAGGTAAGGACTCAAATGCACGACCCGGGAGCCAGAGGTAAAGTATAATTAATATTAGGGCTGTCAGTCGATTAAAATATTTAATCGCGATTAATCGCATGATTGTCCATAGTTAATCGCGATTAATCGCAAATTAATCGCACATATTTGATCTGTTCTAAATGTACCTTAGAGGAATATTTTTCAAGTTTTTAATACTCTTATCAACATATGAGTGGACAAATATGCTTTATGCTAATGTTATTATCATTTGAACAATGACAAAAATTCTCATGAATATTAAACACAACAACCTCTGAACATTACAAATATTCGCCTCAATTCAACCTGGAACCTCTCTCATACAATAGGTGTGTGTGTGTGTGTGTGTGTGTGTGTGTGTGTGTGTGTGTGTGTGTGATGGATCGTTGGAGCTATGTGCAACTCAAGGCATATGCTCGAACGGGAGCTGCCTGGACGCTGCAATCATGTTGCGCACTATCCGTGCTGAGTGTGCTGACTTTTTGTACAATGTCCCACTGTCTGGCTTCCTGCATAAAGTCAAGTGCTCGGCGCAGTTGTGGCGAAATGTCGCTCCTCTGTTTTCATTTAAACAGCTCCTTATATCCGTTAGCGCAGCTAGCTAGCACCAGATGCTAACAACAACAATGCACGTAAGGTCTCTCTCTCGCTCGCTCGGGCCACACATACACACACCCTCCCGGTCCTCCCAATAGCCAGTCGGTGCCTGCCGGTGAGCGTGGAAGTGTGGTCTGCCACAAGCGGGCGGCAGGAGCGGGGCTGTCAGCATCAGCTTGTAGATGGTATTTTAAACTCGATGCGCTCTGAAACTACGGGGCGGCCGAGGAAAAAAAATACACATGCGTTAATCGCGTTAAAATAATTAGTGGCGTTAATTATTTTTTGCGTTAACGCGTTATTAACGCGTTAACTTGACAGCCCTAATTAATATACTTTATTTCTTCCACAAAATATAAACAAAAGAAAAACACTCTTACGAGGTGACAAAAAAGGGTCCAAAAAGATACAACAAAATATCGCTCACAAGTTAACGTGAGGAATTAAACTTTCAATAAGTTTCAGAAGCATAACGTAGGTTTGAAAAAATAAGCAGACGACGACGACGACGACGACGACGACGACGACGACGACGACGACGACCAAAGTACTGGCATGAGGACAGGACAAGACGAACTGACACTGAACACTGGGAGACTGGGGAATTTAAACATTCAACAACAAGACACAGGTGAAAACAATCAGGGGTGGGGCTGACGCTGATGAGGGCGGGAGAACACATAAGGAAAGGGAGTCAAGGGACCTGAAGTGAGACGTGACAAAAACAAAACAGGAAGTGAAAAACAAAACAAAATAAACAACATGAAACATGACTAACACATTTGGCGGTGCACAACATATCTATGCAGTAGAAAGTAGTCTGGTCTAGATGAAATTAACAATAATGTGATATTTTCCTTTAAACAGGCACCTTCTACATTTTTAAGGGATATATAAAAAGAAATTCATAAAAACGTCATATTGTTGTGCGATGTGTTGGTCCATTTCTTGACGGGGAACCCCAACCTGTATCTTCTCATTACGTTCAAGCTTAACCAAAGGATCAAAAACAGTTAAATGGACTATTCAGTAAGTTATCACTGAAATTATTCATTTTGACATTTAGCTTTTGCATAACAGGCTGCCATAACCTGAAAGTATACCATTGTAGTTATTGTAATGATTTAGCTTGCACAAAGCCAAATATAATAACTTTTAATGACCCACATCAAGAATTGTTATTGTTAAAATAACCTGTTGAAGGCAATGGTGCCAAAACTGGAACAATAAGGCCCAGCATGTGCAATGTGAAAATCTTGACCCATAATGTGTGTGAAGGCAGCTGCTTTATATCCATTGATAGAATGTGTTGTGAGCGTAGCTGTCTGAATGATAAACTGATACTGGTAGCACTAGCAGCAGCTACCGCAAAATGAATGGCAGCTTCCGAAAAACAAAACAATGATATAATTTCCAAAACCTTGTAGTACCCTCAAAAATAACTATTTTGGAAAATCTTTTAAAGACTCTTTTTCTTTATCCAGTAATCATATTGTTGCTCATATTGTTTAAAAAATGTGCACATTTTGTTGTAATATCAAACTCTTTAATCACAGCCAGTATGGTCTGAAGAGAGCGCTTTGAAAAATTCAAATTGCATGTTGCCACGGGATGTTTTTCCTGTTTCAGACTTGTGTTATGTCAACACAACACCGGATTGGAAATGTATTTTCAGATTAGTAACGCATCAATTTACAATAGCTTACTGTTATTATACATGTGTAGCTTTTCTTATTGTAATAACAAAGTGGATTATGCCAACATAAAAAAACATCATGTGGCTATGAGATATGATCATAAGCAAATGGCCATAATTACGTTTGTGTTTGGCAGATTGTGTTCTACTGTGGTCATGCAGTGGTCAGACCAACACAACAATGAAGCCAGTGCGAACAAATGTCACACTGCAGCAGGGAGTAACCCTTCTAAAGGGTAATACAACATATGTTTACATACATGAAGAAAATAGAAATATGTTACTGATAATTCTGACGTGACTTACCCTAATTCATAACTACGATACAGAAAAAAAATGGACTTTATCGACATGTAGAATCTGGAATGAATTTATGCAAAACTAAATGGAAAGAGAACAGGAAACAGAGGGAGAGATATCGTTGAAATTGAGGTACATTTTCCTGTCCAGGAATTTTAATAACGGAAAACAAAGTCTGTTTTTCATTATAAATAACAAAAATATATTCAGACAGACCGCCAATGGGTTCCACATATACGTCTCCAAATAACCGTTTCAATGTTTGTCTTCATGCAGATCTGGGTTTTAACAACACCACAGATCTGAATAATAACTTTCCTTTCTAGGACTGAACATTTTCCAACGCTGATTGGACTTCACATGGTAATAATTCCTCTTTACATGCAACAAGCTATAGCAAACATAACCTGATGTCACCTCCTGAATTGAATTGCTTAGACGTTTCTTTATTTTGGAAAAAGTGAAGCTTCCATTGTAAACTGGCCAACTGAACATCGGTACTGCCCTAACACACACACACACACACACACACTTTGTCCTTGTCCAGCCACCGAACCAGGGCCAGATTACTGATAATGGTTGCTCTTTTGCACAGTTGGAAACACAAACGTATTGGAACCCTATGATGTGATGAGGAAAGGAATTTAGTTTTTCACAGCAGGTCTCACTAGATCTAGTTAATACGTTTAATGCTATGTCAATAAGGTGTACATGACTCTGCTTTGAGATAGGAACAACCTCCTCCCATTTTCATAACTCACATGAATCAGACTCCTCTCAATAAAAGGTTGTATTTGTCACGATCTGTCTGTGTTGTTGTTTTGTCTTGTCTTTTTCTATCTTTGGGTTTCCTGTTTTATTTTGTAAATTGTTCACCCCCGTTTCCTGCCTGTTACTTTCTGTCTGTTTTCCCTCCCTGATTACCCGATTGTGTTCACCTGGTGCCTCTGTGTTTTCTCCTACCTCCTCACCTGTCTCGTGTTTGTTTGATTAGTCCTGGGTGTATTTAAGTTCTGGTTTTTCCGTCTGTCTTTGTCGGTTCGTCTTGTGTTTTTGAGTAATTCTGCGGTGAGTGTTATGTTCTGTGTCTAGAGATGGTAGCCTTGAAATAAAGGAATTATTTTTGTCACTTAAGTGTGCATTTGGGTCCTGTTTCCTACACAAACCGTGACAGAACGAACCGACCAGAAATGGACCCAGCAGATGATCCATTTGAGGTGGAGCTACAGCATTTTTCCTTTTGTTTGGCTTGCTGCTGTGATGGGTGGAGTGGAGCGTCCAATGTTCGGCAGAGGGAGGCCGCTCTGGTAGAGGCGCACCGGTTGGCTATGGAGAAACCAGACTTGGTGAAGTTCTTGCCTGGCTGGATTTTGAACTTCCTCTGGGTGTGTGATTTCCAGCCTGCTGACTACAAACGTCTCGGTGTGGTCCGTCTGGAGTCAGCCAGTGCTTCTGCCCCAGTTCCTGCTCCTGTCCAGGAGTCGTATGCTGGAACTCGTCTGGCTTATGGAGGTCCACGGAGCTTTCAGGCGGCTGCTAAGAGAAGGAGGCGCAAAGCCAAGCTAGCAGCCATGCCTCCATGCTCCAGTACCGGCCCACGCAGCTTTGCGTCCATACTGGATTACCTGGCTTACACAGCCAGGGTCCAGGCTTCCGCGCCGGACCCAGCAGCCATGATTCTGGCTTCAATTCCGGCTCCAGAACCGGACCTTACAGCCATGTTTCCGGCTCCAGAACCGGACCTTACAGCCATGTTTCCGGCTCCAGAACCGGACCTTACAGCCATGATTCCGGCTTCAATTCCGAACCCCGCAGCCATGGTTCCGGCTTCAGTACCGTCCCCGGAAGCCATGGGCTCGACTCCAGTTTCGGCTACAGGGCTGGCTCCCCAGCCGACGCCAGTTGCCCGTGTCCTGTCGGCGTACCGACCGACTCAAGTGCCCTCTAAAGTTCCTACCCGAGTGCCCTCTCCAGTTCCTACCCGAGTGCCCTCTCCAGTTCCTACCCGAGTGCCCACTCCAGTTCCTACCCGAGTCTCCTCTCGAGTCCCCTCTCGAGTTCCCTCTTGGGTCTCCTCTCGAGTTCCCTCTCGGGTCCCCTCTCTAGTCCCCTCTCCAGTCTCCTCTCAAATCCCTTCTCGAGTCCCCTCTCCAGTCTCCTCTCAAATCCCTTCTCGAGTCCCCTCTCCGGTTCCCTCTCGGGTCCCCTCTCGGGTCCCCTCTCGGGTCCCCTCTCGGGTCCCCTCTCAAATCCCTTCTCTAGTCCCCTCTCTAGTCCCCTCTCCAGTCTCCTCTCAAATCCCTTCTCTTCAGCTCCTCGTTGGAGGTCCCGCCGACTACTCTCCTGCCGGGGGTCCTGCCAACCCTTTGTCCTGTGCCGTTGGAGGCCCCGCCGACTACTCTCCTGCCGGGGGTCCTGCCAACCCTTTGTCCTGTGCCGTTGGAGGCCCCGCCGACTACTCATCTGCCGGGGGTCCTGCCAACCCTTTGTCCTGTCTCGTTGGAGGTCCCGCCATCTACTCTCCTGCCGGGGTCCTGCCAATCCTATGTACTGTGCCGTTGGAGGCCCCGCCGACTGCTCTCCTGCCGGGGATCCTGCAAATCCCGTGTCCTGGTCCTCTTCCGTGGGGGATCCTGCCGAGGCCTGTCCCACCAGCTCTGACACCGGGTCCTGCCCGGCCCTCTGAGAGCCGCAGTCTTCGCCCTCGAGCCCGGCCCTCTGAGAGCCGCGGTCTTCACCCTCGAGCCCGGCCCCCTGAGAGCCGCGGTCTTCGCCCTCGATCCCGGCACCCTGACTCTTCCTGCCGCGGTCCTCGCCCTCGGGCCCGGCCCCCTGACTCTTCCGGCCGCGGTCCTCGCCCTCATGCTTGGCCCCCTGAGTTCGCCCGCGGTGGCCTTCGCCCCTCCATAACCCCCATTTTGGACTCTGCCTTGCCCCCGGGCCGCCCGCCCGAGACCCCTTCCTGGTCCTCTGCCTTGCCCCCGGGCCGTCCGCCAGAGACCCCTTCCTAGTCCTCTGCCTTGCCCCCGGGCCGTCTGCCCGAGACCCCTTCCTGGTCCTCTGCCGTGCCCCTGGGCTGTCAGCCCAAGCCTGTCCTCCAGACCCCCTCCACCCACCCTGGTGGCTTAGTGATGCGATGAATTATTTTTGTCACTTAAGTGTGCATTTGGGTCCTGTTTCCTACACAAACCGTGACAGTATTAGGTCAAAGACCTTCAAACTCAAGGGAAGTTATCATTTATTTGTATTTATAGCCTGGGGAATATTAAAGGAAACCAATGTGTGTTTTAAAATGAGTACTGCATCTCTGACCAGGAAACCAGGCCACAGTAAGAGTCAACAGCTATGCTAACTTCTAAGTCTGCATTTGATCTAAACGCTAACCTAAAGGGATATATTATGCACAGGTTCATATTCCCTCTTTGTATCTCTTTTGTGACATGTGTACATGTTTTAATGTTCAAAAAGCTCTTTTTTGTTCTACTGCCTGTGCTGCAGCACCTCTTTTCACCCTCTGTCTGAAACCAGAGCCCAGTCTGCTCTGATTGGTTAGCTGGCCGGCTCTGTTGTGATTGGTCAATCACTTAGATGTGTCCGCTTCTTAGCCTATTACAAACAATGTCTTAGAGTTCTAGCCAATAAAAGCATGAGTGGTACATAGTGATGTTACAGATGGAAACAAAGGAGTCCAATGGAGGCGTTACAGGTATGATTCACTTTGTTCATAATCTTAGTTTAGCATGCTAGGAAGGAATATTACCCAGTGATTTAAGACCCATTTGCATAGTCCGGCATATTACACAGCTACCTACTAAAAATAATGTGTAATTTGACACAACATATTGATTTAAAAAATGTTAAGCTTAGAAAAAATAGTTAGAAACGTTGCTGTATAAGAAACAATGCACAACTTGTTTAGGAAGTAATATGGTCTGTGTTTACATTAGCAAGCATCGCTAACACTCAGAGCTAACGCTACAACTCAGAGCTAACGAGCTAAAAAGGTACTCACCTTGTGATAAACCCTCGAGAGAGAAAGCGTTCGAGCTCCATACTGTTTCAGAAATAATCCTTGATGTGGTTTGGAACATAATATGACGTTTAATCACGGCAGCATTTAGCTGAGTTTCTGCCTGTAGAGTAGACACTTTTCTCTCCACAGAACTCACTGCTTGCATGCGGAAACACTTCAGAGACGTGTTTTGTATACTGTAGATATGCCCCTATAATATATTGTTCAAATATAGCATACAATAATAGGTTAAATATAATATCTGTCAAACCCACAGATTGAATTGCCATTCCAAGAGAACTTGTGCCATTTTGTAAGTGAAATTGCTTATAACATATTTTTCACAAAGTTTGATTTCATGAAGAAGGTACAATCTGGACAAGAAGTGATAGCTATTTTAGAACTTTGCTTCTTCGATGAGGCCTTCCAAAACTGGGTCAGGAGTTTTAGTTTATCGTGCGTATGCAAGAGAAAAAAAGGTTTAATTTGTTTTGTTCATATCAGAAAGTGTTATACGTGTTTTGGAAAGAGACTTTGAACAACCATGCCACTGACACAAAACAAAGTCTGTAAGCCGTAAAGGCTCTGTATGAGGCTTTCATTCTTGCCTTCCATCAGCCTTACAATAACAGCGAAGAATGCTAGTATGCTGGTACCTTCATTCAACATGGCAATCTAAATATAATCAGGCAATATTAACAAAAGCCTTATCTACTTGACTGTCTTATAAAACTGATTGAAGTGCAGTTTGGGGCTTTGAGTCTTCTATACTCATGTTTCAGGTTTGCAAAAGGTGTCTCCATAGGAATGTCACAGACATTGTTCAGGTGTAGCTTTATTCTTGTATAGTTCAATTCACCTGACATATTATGTGGACGGACACGTACACCCTAGAGCAGGGGTGGGGAACCTTTTTCCTCTCAAGGGCCATTTCAATTTGTTCAACATCCTCCGAGGGCCGTACAAATGATTGACCTCTGCTTAAAAAAACTAAAATCACAGCCCATTCATTTCGCCTTTCTTTCATGCTGTGCAAAGAAAAAGCAACCTCTTAATCCAGATATCTTACCATGACTTGCGCATGCATGCACGTGCACGGTTGTGGCATGAACACCAAAACAGAAAGATTTTTTTTTAAATGTTGAAGTTAAGAGCATCAATCTGGTGCACTTTGAGAGCAACATTAAGAGATCTACAGTATGGATACATCTCTGCACCCATATGAAACAGAACTGTAAGCAGATTATTTTTCTTTATGGATTTCTATTTGTAGCTGACATCCTCGTGGATTCATCTTCTTATTACAGAAACATGCATTTCCTAACATTCGGTCTATATGCTGTAAAATGAATTATCTCTTCGATGTACACACGGCATCTATTGCACGTCTGTCCGTCCTGGGAGAGGGATCCCTCCTCTGTTGCTCTCCCTGAGGTTTCTCCCATTTTTCCCTTTAAACTGTGGGTTTTTCTCCGGAAGTTTTTCCTTGTACAATGTGAGGGTCTAAGGATAGAGGGTGTCGTTTTTCTCATACTGATATTCTGAACAATCTGTGCTGTTGTATTTGCTGTAAAGTGTCTCTACTGTAGGCTATTTGTATTATATGTACAGCACTTTGGCTCGACCAAAAATCGTTTATAAATGTGCTATATAAATAAAACTTGATTTAGATTTTTTTTTGATATTTTACAAATCACTCCCCTTTTAAACTGTATTATATTATTAATATTATCTTATTTATTAATAACAACTTTTTGTTACTGTCATATAGTATTTTATACCTGTTTACTTTATTCTCTTATAACTACAGGGTTGCCAACTTTGGGTACCTGGCTGGAGTGAGATTTTGATATCATGGGTTTAATTACATATGCGCACGAAATGACTGCTATCGTGTCAGCAGCGGGACCTTAGCATATATATAGGATATATATATATACAATATATACAAATACACAATATTGGACACATACTATAAAGGGCACAAAGTTTCATTCATTATTGAAAGTCAAACACATGTTTGTTTCCACTGTTTTATTGTGTAGGCCTACCTGTCGCGATAAGCAATTAATTGACGTATCGTACGATAAATAAAAATGAACTCGATAAATTTCCATTTACATGAGGATGTGACTAGCAGTTTGAAAGGATGTACTTGAATTATTATTATATATTATCATTATGTCAGTGGTCTAAAATGGTCATACAACGGTGCCGACAATATTATCGTTTATCGCAATAATTTCCGGGAAAATGTATCCAACAAAATTAATTATCGTGAGAGCTATACATGAAACACACACACACAAACAAATCTACAGACTTACTCCAAACTGCCAAATATATTAATTAACACACTCTCACTCTCATATACTCTTTGACTCTATTTTGGCCTAGTAGAACAATAAGCAGCAGACTTTTACTTTTTTATCATTTCTACTGGATCTTAGATCTGCGCATGCGCAATACGGGTTGGCAGTTGCGAGAGAGTATTTTTGTTGGGTAATCTATGGTAGGGCTAACCCATACAGTGGTGGGGCTCATGTCAGTATTTGCAATGTAATTACATACACGCTCCTCTTGACAGTGAAACGCCACGCGTGAGGTTTAGATTATTTCCCTGTCTCAATCCAAATTGAACTGTATGAAATAAAAAGGCACATTTGTCTTGTATTAAATAAAAAGGGCGACCTGGAGCCAATCCTGCAATTTCTCCACAGGTGAAAGAGTTGACATGCTGAAAACCCAACCCCTGCAGGGTGGTCTGGGGGGATTCTCCCCCAGGAGATTTTTTTTGTTTTAGTTTTGAAATAGGCTACTAACATAAAATACATATTCTGGTAGCATACTCTCTTGAGAAGAAAATAAATAAATCTATTACTACACGACATATTAAAAAAATTAATGCCATTTTACTTTGTTCTGAAAGCTGAACCTGCTGCTCCTCACAGAGAGAAGAGGGTAAGAGGCTGTGTGAATTACTTTACATTGTGGATAAGGGTGGATAGCCCCCATTGTTCTGTGTGTCAAAATGAAAGACTGCCCACACACCTATCCAGGGACGTGCACAGACATTTGGAGGGGCTATTGCTCTAAACTGGAAAAAGGGCCTCCCCCCGAAAAAAAACATAAGACCTTTTTTTAATGTAAAAGAAACCAAATGATTATTACATCAACTAAATTGAACAGTAATTCACATCTCATAACAAAATAAGCTAAGGCGACTACTTGCATTCGGTGACTTCATTTCAAAAATGAAAATCAGGGACATTTTTTGTTTTGCGGTCCATATCTCATTAAAATATCTAATGTTCGTAACTATTAAAGACAAAATGGGGACAATTCTGTTCTAATGTAGTTTGACCATTGTAACTGCTGTGCAGTCTAGACATACTGATAAAATAGGGCCTCTAACCAGGGGTTAAATTGGGCCGGGGCTGTCCGGGGCTCAGCCCCGGCACATAGGACGATGCTCTGACGTCATCGCCCTCGCTCATTTGTCATTTGTTTAAGCCATAATGTCAAAACATCTCTCGTTCTTAATATAGACTTTATTTAGGGTCGATATGTGTTGACTTTAACATTTAAAATAGCAGATCTCTGTGACAGGATATCGTTTTTCTGCTTAGTGAACGTGTGTCTCTGCTCCGATCAGGAGCTGCAGCACTGTGGCTCCTTCGTGCAGAGAGTCTGCAGCGGTGTGTGTGTGTGTGCAGAGAGTCTGCAGTGGTACTGCCAAACCCCCGACCCGTCTTGTAACACGGAGCCCGTTTCCTACACCATCAGGGCCGGTTCTAACCAATTTGCTGCCCTAGGCGAGATTTTAGCTGGCGCCCCCCCCCTGCCAGAAAATCGTTCAGTAGAACAAATAAAAGTAACCAAGGAATACACAATAGAATATATAAAAAATAAATGAAACATTTCTACAAAAGACCAATGCACTACAAAAACAGAAACGTATTGACATAGGTCATATACATCAAAAAGGCTTCAAATGTATTCAGTATTATATGAACATGTTTTAATTGGGGTGAGGACATCACATCCTCTTGGGGGGTATGCCCCCCCGGGAAGAAATGTTTGAACATTTAAAGTAAAATGCTTCAATCTGGTGCACTTAGAGCACACATTACTAGAGACCTGATCTAGGGGGTACAACTCTAACGGCCCGTCCACACAGCGGCGTGCGTTGAAGCTTGCCGGCGGGCGTGTCTGAAATTCGACCAACAACCAATCACATGAATCTCCCGCCCCTGAACATACAAGCAGCGGTTTGATTGGCTAGAGCTTGTACTGGCATATGATTCGATTGGCTGACGCTTCTGCCGTGGCTTCAAAACTTGAACATTGCTCAACTTTTGCAGCGAGCCACGCCAGCAAAGTGACGTCACCCCATTTAAAGTGAATGGTGAAGCTTTCAACGCACGCTGCTGTGTGGACGGGCCGTAAAACACCCATATGAAAAAGATTGGTTTACATTTTAATAATCAAATAAGTATGTGAACATAACCAATAACCTACCATAGCCAATAGCAAATACATGTAACTTATTTTATTTTTGTTGTTCATTCATATCTTATTTTACCTAGTTAACGTTTATTTATGCATATTTTTGTATCTCTCAAGTTTTAAACGATATTTTTGGTTTTCTGTCCTATAGTATACATTGAAATTATTTCAAACCTGTTTACCCCAATAATTAGAAAAGAGTGCCTTGGAAATATTTGTTTACATAAATTGCATTTATCTCTCTCGCTCGATCCCACACCCACTTTGGCTGTGAGCTGCGGACGCCTGATAAGCCAACACCCCCCACTTTCATCACTTACAGCGCCCATGTACAGGGCAAATGAAAAGTGTAACCGGGGTGAAAAGGGTGTTACCTTGACTTAATTATGAATGTTGTTACATCAAGGTGGACAATTAGGATGAGCGCAAACAGTCAAAATGTTTTTTTCCCTCCCAGAGCTGCCAGCGCAGCGCCCCCCCCCAAATCTGGCGCCCTAGGCGACCGCCTATGTCGCCTATGCCAAGAAGCGGCCCTGTACACCATGCTAAATATGTCTGCATAAAGCTGAGTTATGATCGGTCATAATAACACAGAATTTGGTGATGATTAAATAGTTTACAGTGAGATTTACTCCCATACTTTTGGCCATACTCACGCAGCCCTACAAATGAATTGAGATTTCCACACAAATGTTCTTTAGCAAGTGTGCAGAGCAGTGTTGATTTAAAAAAGCAATTTGAAGGTTGGATATTTGCAAACCTTTTTTTGTGTATATATATTCATAATTTAAGATGTAAATGAATTCCAGTTTATTTGTAGTACTTTCTATTTTTATTGTGACATTTGGTGGCATCAATGTCTGCATTTGATACAGATAATGGAGCAGTTGCTTTAGGGCCACAGTCTAGGCCTATATCCCTTAAGGTCAAATAATGAGATCCTCGACCTCCGCCCCCCCCCCCCCCCTCTCGCACCTCCACACAGAGCACCCCCCCCCCCCCCCACATATCAAATCCCAACTTAACCCCTGCTTCTAACTAGGCTACCTTAAATAAACTCACTAATTAATGAAACCAGTTCAATACGCATTATTCTTATTCTTATCATTATGAGCGCGTATCTAATTACTTATTTAGGCTATTTAGTATTCCGTAACTTAATAACAGAGATGGTCAAACTAAAGTGGTAGAGACATGGCAGAAATTCTACAATGAAGCGGGACAGTGAAGTATTCACCCATGAGAGGGCGATCAAGAAAAGAGAGCGAGCGGCCCCGTTGACGGAGTTTACTGATGAAAAGACACACAATCACAACAAGTAGGCTATATTTAGGTGTTTTTTGTAAATAACCAACGGTATCAAGAGGAAGTAAAGTCCCCTGGTTTGTCCCTTATACCGTAACTGCCATGATGAGACAACTCAAAATCAAGTTTCCAAAATCCGACACTGAGGTGGTCTTAACGCACCGGCAGATGACAGCGCTGACAAAGTGTGTTTCCCGCAGCGAGACGCTACTAATTGTGGGCTTATCATGTTGATTCGGCCACAACAGAAAAAACATTTAAATAAATCTCGCTCTCTCCAGAGGGGCAGGTCAGCCAAAAAGGCCAAACGGGCCGTTGCCCTGGCAACATTAGCCCGTACCTGTGCATGTCCCTGCACCTATCAATCATCAAACCGTGGGGTCTTATTTCATTACGTGTTGATTTCTATCAACACGTAATGTTGTATCGATGTATATAGAGATGTAGCTACTACAGCAAATGCAAAAGTATTCTCCGTCGGGACTTCCTGGAACAACACCACGCCGTTATCTTGATTCTGATTGGTCAGAAGACATTATCAAAGATGTTCTATTGAGAAGACGATCACTACGTGACAAAAGTTTTCAAAACCGTTTCTAGTCTTCGGTATTCTTGTTTTGGCGTGAGAATAGTTTGGGCAGCGTGAGATCGTGAGATTGAGAGTGAAAGCGTGTGTCACACGCCAGATGCGTGAGAGTTGGCAACCCTGTAACTATAATGATCATATAAAGATGTGCCTTTACCTCACTGGTTGTAGAAAACGCTTCTTATATTCGTTAGCATAGCTAGCTAACCAGATGCTAATAACAACAAAGTTATTGACTGTATGATCAGTATGACAGATGAACAGATCGCCACTGGGCTTTCAACTAAAGACACAGCCACGCAAAAACAGCGGCATGTGTACGGCTCCTTATGGGTACTGACATTTCTGAAGTGCCGGAGCGGCGTTCTGGTGCTCTCCGTCAGAATTGCACCCCTGTCAGACGAGACATATACCACGTGATGATTTGTTTAATTCTTTTGCAGTCTAGAGTTCTTTAATTTTGTTCTTCTCGAGGGCCGTACCAAATGGTCTCGCGGTCCGTATACGGCCCGGAGGCCGGAGGTTCCCCACCCCAGAGTGTAGACAAGTACTTTCCTATAAAAGATGGAAACACATGGGAACATTCACAGTATGGTTTCTTCACTAAGCAGGGAGATCTGTGTAAACCTGCACTACACTTCAACAGGTTTTAAGATGACGCCAAGGAAGAGCCAAAGACAGTTAGGTTGCGGTCGGATAATCCAAAAATCAGCTCCTATCGTCTAACCCTATCGTCTATTCCTTGACCTCTGAGTGAAACGTCACGGGGTTAAGGGATAGTGGATAGGAGAATTCAAAAGGACTTAGGAGAAGAGACTGCGGTGCTTTAGAGAATCCGACTGCACTTTCACTATCCGACGTGTTTATGATGCGCCAGCGGACGTCATGAATGTGCGTCTGCTGCTGTGGGGAAACTATGGAAACCACAGTTTTCTATACAGCGGACTACAACATGGATGTTTAATAAGAACGAGGGACTACTGTAAACTCATCTAGAGACTCTGCACCGTGCTCTGATGCTGTTGCTTTATGCTTTATGAACGTGGACAACAGAGAAACATATTCTTCATGACCAAAGTTGGAATTGAAATAAAAAATGAAAGTGAAACTTATGCTCGTCACCCTCTCCCTCCGGTCCACATTAATACAAATGATCCCAATACGTATGATTGTATGAACTATGAAAAGATCTTAAAATCAATACAAATGTATTTATTATAAACGTTAGTCCTTAACATCTATCACTGTGTATATCACCATTCAAACATCTTTTACAAGTTGAACAAACCCCACACAGCTCAGTAAAGACTGTGAAATGTTGACTTTATTTGATCATTTCAGTAAAAACTAACGTTCATATCTCTCTCTTTGATTATAATACTGATGAACGTTCAAAACAAAGTACTTTGGCAACTTACCACATACGTTTTAAAATGCTTAATAAGCACCGTAACTTTCATGATATAATTTCTCCGTCATAATCGGTTGTTTCCGTGAACGGCCGACTGTTGTGTGACGGCAAATGCTGCGGCTGCAATGCATTGTGGGGCAGCACTTTCTCCTCTCCTTTCGTCAAGGGAGGTCCAGTGGTTCCTAAGCTAAAGGAGGTTATAAAGGAAGTTTGAAACCTCCTTTCCTATCATCTAGAGAATTCGAACGGCACTTATCATGGCTGCCACTGACGTACTTCCGGGTCATTTCACTCCGTTAGGAAGGTTCCTAAATGGACTATTCGACTTCAGCCTTGGTGTAACTTTAGATCTGCTGACAGGAAGTCCTCTGCGGGAGTTCCACTCCAATACTGAGTGTGATCCAGAGCTAGGCTTAACAAGCTGGGGCCTGCCAATGGACCATGTCTGGATTTGAGGAAGGGTTGGTCTCTGAGAGTCCGTTTTAAATACGAGTCCAATATATCAGGGAGTATTCAAAATGACTCCAATAATGTTGTAGGGGATCTCCATTAAAGCTGTGAGGCCAACCATGCATAAAACAAAGCTCTATTCTTTAACATGCACTCAATCTAATTGAAAAGCTATAATGGTTTAACTTAAAACTAATCATTCCTCAAACTGTGTGAGAGCTATTGAAAATGTTATAAAGACATGTGCAAAAACCTTTATATCTTAAAATGAAAGGATACAGTCCCCGGTTTGCAATCACTTTGGGACATAAAGTTAACAATAATGGAAGGCAATTGAAATGGGGCCTGCTTAAGCCCCCTTTGGTGGTATTTGGCAGAAAAAGCTAAATTAATTTTTTTGGAGGAAGCTACAGCGGGGGTGTTAACCTTTTGGCACAGGAATCCAAAATAGACCCACATCATAATGAGAAGTTGATTAGATTATAAAATTGTTGGTCTGTGTAAAATTCTGAGACACACCAAGAGCTCCTTTATAAGCTTATATCATGAGCTTAGTCTTATTACTTAGAAGGGAAGAGGCTTTTACACAGATGTTTTTTATGCAAGCACTAATGATTGTATATAATCACACACTTCAAATAAAAAAAAAAAAAATATATTATTATTACTTCAGATAAACACCAGTACACATTGTGATTGGACTGCAACGGGATAGCCAGTTATTGTGGTTATTCGTCTTCGATATAAATGCAATCCGTATGGTAGTCAAAATCTTAGCAATAGTTGTAGCTAATAAATGTCTTTTAAAAAAAATCAATAATGAATAACACTACTACCCACAATGCAGGCATTGCATTACATGTCAGTCAACCTATGCTTTTATCAAAAGTGACATACACTTCTCTATCGTAGATGGCTACATTATAGGACCAATTTGGGGTTGTATCTTACCAAAGGGATTGGGATCAAACTACAGACTTGAAAGAAGGCCATTTAGCCCTCCTGCCACAGTCGCCCAAGGAAGAATGGAAATGCGTTGTTACAAAGTTTATTTATACCAGGTATTAAAGAAAAAAAACCTTGTATTTCATTATCTAGATCAGGGGTGTCAAACTTAATTTCATCATGGGCCACGTAGGAATGATGGTTGCACTCAAAGGGCCGGTTGTAACTTTAAGACTATATCAAAATACATATATACATATTTAATATATGTAAAATAATGCATTATATTATAGCCTCTATATTGCATTATTATCTGATCATAACTTCATAATTAACTATGTCTGAAAGCAGAAGTCTAGGGCAAGTAATTGCAAGTCTCTTCAGTGAGAATGTCACAAAATGATTTAAAAAGAAAAGTCAAATTCTGGGAAAAAAATCGACATTTTTAAAAAGAAGGTGAAATAAAAAAATTAAATTCTGAGAAAAAAGTCAAATTTGAGATGCATTGTGGGACATGTAGTTTATGGGCAACGTGCTTCTGTAAATCGCCATGTAACCATATACACATATTATATTCTTTCAGAGCTCTTGTGGGGCCACAGAAAATGAAGTCGCGGGCCGGATTTGGCCCCCGGGCCTTGAGTTTGACACCCCTGATCTAGATGATGACGAATACAAAAACAGCTCACATGTTGATGCCAAGATTTGATAAAATATAAGTGAGTATGGCATTATTTACATCAAAAGATGTATCACTTTAGCTAACACGCCGCTGGAGTAAATAGGGTTTAACAGTGGAATATCCCTACCATTAGCCAGCGTTTACAAGTAACCATGAGAAAAGTACATGGGTCAGTGAGTTTAATAATTGCCCAACAAAGCATGTCAGCAGTAAAGAGAGTCATTTCTGAGCATGCACCCACTACTCTACCTAAAATATATTTTCATAGACAATATGTTATCATGTGTTGTCATTCTGTTAAATTCGTAACTGGCAAATGGGTTCCCACGCACAGAGTTCAGATCTGTTGTTTTGATAAACAGACCATTTTTGTCATGTCCTGCCTTTAGTGTTAAACCAATGACATATTTCCCAGACACTGTGACCTCAGTTAAGTTCACGGGGACGCAGCAGTCAGCAGTGATTCTGAATGTTCTCCAAACTGAACTGGCCATATCACTGTGCTTTGTGGTAGACCCCACTGATGTCATCCAGTTGTCCTTGGCTTCTTGCATCAGAACCATATGACGGTCCCATGTTCCCCGCTGCTGCGAGTGGGTCTGGTTGCGGCCTGTACACCAGTGATTTGTGGTCCCTGGGACACTTTTGTAAACATTCCAGCTTTAGAGCAACTGCTGCTTTCCATTTTAAGGCATCTGCCTGTTTGGGTAGGCCTACTAGAGATGCATAATTCCTAAGTGGCTGACTTTTCAGTTTCTTAGAATGCCAAATGTCCAGGTTTTGGGGGCTAGGGGGATAGGGTAACCCCTTTTGCGCACAGGAAGTAATACATTGTGGCAAACCCCAACCACAGACAACAGGGTCAGATGCCATTAAGGCATATGCACCCTAGAAGCAGCTTTAATTAAAAGTATAAATCTTTATTGGTGCAAAAATATTATTTCTGTGAAATAAAACCAGCTTTGTGTAGACACCACAGGTTTGTTTTCATTCAGCTTCCCATTGCAAGTACTGTTTAATAGCAGCATGGGGTGGGCAAAACCAACATAGAGCCAGGAGCTTACTTACTGCAAACAAAACAAAACAAAAGATCAGAAAATAAATAAAATACACTACACAACCCAACAGCTTCCATCTTTTACTTTGGTCCACAACTGTAGAGGAAGCTCTAGAAGACGTATACAATTACACGATTATCTCATCAAAGTCCAAAATATAATGGAAAGCCCTCATATAAAAACATGTACCTCAAAGCGACATATCAGCACATATCACAACATCAGAGTAAGATGCTTCTCAGACTATTAAAGATGTTTTATTTTCTGCCTCACCGACAAGGATGCCACAACATTAACATGCATCAAATAGTGAATTCACAATGGAGACAGAACATCCGCGATTGCCATCAGCTCAACACAGGTAAGCCCTATATCCCTAAATCACTGTCAATGCACAAGATTACAGTCTCACGAGTAGTAGTAGATTGTAATAAATGTCCCTTAAAATGAACACCCACGGCAAAGCCTAGGAAAAGCTGTTGTAGGAACAGTATGAGCACCATTACAACGTGCCTGCTTGCTTTTTACACAATGAAGTTGCGGAAGTACTGTAAATGACCAAAAGTATATAAATTCTACAACATAGTTTAGGGAAAGCATGTTGCGTTGTTTGGTCATGCTTGGTTTTATGATAAGGTTGTCTCTAATATACCTTGTCAACATAGACACTTAAGCTAGGTCCAACATCCTTGGATTTTCCACGGTACTCTTGAAACCCCTAACCAGAATGTCTCTTTATTTAT
Organism: Gymnodraco acuticeps; assembly: GCF_902827175.1. Taxonomy (NCBI): domain Eukaryota; kingdom Metazoa; phylum Chordata; class Actinopteri; order Perciformes; family Bathydraconidae; genus Gymnodraco; species Gymnodraco acuticeps. Next base: position 3,175,552 of record NW_022990274.1, read on the forward strand.
CTCTAAGAGAGGTTGAGCTGGAGTATGGTACATTTGAAGAAATGTTGACACCAGATAGGCCTGTCGCGATAATCAATAAATTGACTTATCGTACGACAAATGAAAATGGACTCGATAACTTTTCTGAGCTCGATAAATTGCTGTTTACATGCGTGTTTGTTTACATAAGGATGTGACCAGAATTTTAGCCCGGCGTGCTGTGAGGGGCTCACACACAGCCAAATCAGGAAACTCCAACCCAGTCTCACAAAAAAACGTGTAATAACTACGTTGGTCCACAACTTGGGACGTAGTATTTCTACAAAAAAAACGCCTCTGAAATTGTAAGATCCCTACGTTTTTGTTCACCATTCATTCCAATGGCAGGCGTCTATGTCACGTGATCTTCAAATTTCTCCCTGCAGAAAAAAAAACATGGCCGACATATAGTTTTATTCTCGGTGGAAAATGCCTATTTTAAGGTTAGTTTGGCCATTAAAATGCGTTTTGATGTCATTTGATGCGAGAAATACGAGTTGTTATTTCAGATTATGTGTGCAGTGGATGTACATGATCTTTAGTTTGCTAGTTATTACGAAGATTACTTCAGGAAATTGTGTCCATTCAACGTTTTCATTGTTAACAAGGTGGTTGCTAGGGACGCTTCTATCGATATTATTTCTGTTATGTTGTGTAACTGTTTAATGGTGTTATCTTTATTGCTACCCCCTTCCCCGTCAATGTATATTGTTGGTCCACAGCACAAACATATTAGTTTAACAAAATCTGCATCTAAAATTGTGGGATAGATATGTTATTTTCCCCTGTGCAATTCTCCAACCCAGTCTCACATCACATCGTCATAAACAAATACCGGTGTGCTCATATTTATTTATATATAATGAGAGAGAGCTCTGTTTTCCAGCCTGAATCTATTTAATTGATTGTTTTGGTTGTGTGTGATTTAATTAATGTTATAATTGAATATGTTTTATTTATTATATATCATTTATATATTTAAATATTATTTCACATTTCATTTGCAAAGTTGAATGTTCAATCCAAAGTTCTGTTTGAAAGGATGTACTTGAATTATTATTATTATATATTATCTGTTACGATCTCAGGCACTTAGGATGTTGGACCCAATTGCAGACAGGGAGAGAGAGGTAAAGTATTGGTAAGATACTTTATTTTTCCAATAAAACACGATGAACAAAAAAAAAAGTCACTAACTAATCTCAGGATGAGATGACAAAAAAATGAGACCAAAAGAAAAATTGCTCACGTAGTGAGGAACAAAACTATTCTTGAGCATAAAAGAGCATAGACCTGACCATGGCAAGAGACAAGACGAACTGACACTGAACACTGGGAGACAGGGGAATTTAAACACAGGGTAACTAGACACAGGTGGGAACAATCAGGGGCGGGGCTGACACTGATGAGCACAGGAGACACACAAGGAGTGACAGGTGAAAACAATCAGGAAATTAGACACACCAGGGAACTAACGACATACATGAAAACACAGGGAAAAGAGACCAGACAATATACAGGGAGGAAAACATGACAAGGAGAATGGAAAAACACCCACACCTAGACATAGAAACGTGACATGACAAAATAATCCTGACATTATCATTATGTCAGTGGTCTAAAATGGTCTTACAACGGTGCCGACAATATTATCGTTTATCGCAATAATTTCAGGGAAAATGTATCATCCAACTAAATTAATTATCGTGACAGGCCTAACACCAGACGATATTTCTTTGGTATTTATTAGGTCCTCATGTGTTTTTGATACTCACGTTGTTGTTGTTGATGATCCTGATCAGGATTTTACCACTTTGGAAGACCTTCTCTATAGGTGATTTACCGTTAAACACTTGGATGTACTGAAAATCTTAATCATATTCACTTGACTCAGTGGCAACATCATCAACCACAGGGAAGGTTGGTACATCTATCAACTTCATGCTGTTCGCATGCATATTGTTGCTTCTCTGTGAAAAAGTAGGTTTTGTTCTTGGTTTCTAAGCCTATTTCCATTTTCTATACAGGAAAACATGTTTTAAATTTTTTTTAAAACACACAACCACACACATGCGCTTACTGTGAAATTAAAACAAATGGCTCATTGACAAAGTACTAAAAGGTACACTTTCACCATCTCTCATGCAAAGTAGCCATGTGAATTAAGACAGAGTTGGCATGGCTGTTGCCTTCTTAAAAGAAAGTCAACTAACTGGAGGGCTCTGGATTAGATCTCGGGGCTGGCAGGACGTTCAGTCGCCTCCTCTCCTTCTCCTCCTCCACAGACTGCATGTTCACTGCTCGCCTCATGAAGTTTGGTCATGGCGCTTGTTTTCTTAGTGCTCCAAAACCTCCAATGGTACTGGCACAGTGCACTTGCTGTGCCCTGTGCTGCTCTCACCCCCTCCCCTGCCTGCCCTCTTCTTACTCCACTTGTTTTGCCAGAGGTGTCTTTCTTCGTTAGGAGTGAATGCCCTCAGAATCAGCAACACACAGCTGGCCTCTCCTGTGAACCCCGCGCTGCACGTTAGCATGCCGTACTTGTGTCTGTCGACTGTCCCTCTGCCAATCTACAGTGTGGCTGGCTGTGCAGTGGTGAGCTGTGAGGAGGACCACGCCTATGCAGCCGGATTTACACTCCTTTCTTCCTGGGCCGCCACTATACAGCAGCCAGCTCCTGGAGGGACCAACGGCGGCTTCAGCTGAGGGGCCAAGCCCGGGGACCATTTGGTTTTGGTTTCCTTTCGCCTGCCACTGTGCCACACCTAGCATGAGTCGGGCTAAATGAGACCAGTGTGTAGATTCAAAGATTGGACTTAAACTGAAACCAATAAAAGGCGAGGCTGTACAAACGGCTCTGCAGACAGGTCATATGTCTGTCTGTCAATGTATTCATGTTCTACCCGACCCACCCTGTCTCTAACTCGTTAATGCATACATTCTTTGAGCAGGCTATCGCACTGAGAGTCAGGGGCCAAGGCTCATGGGCGGCAGGAGCATTCATACCTTTCTCCCATTTCACCTTTCCAATATAGGCAGAAACATGTGCACGGTGAACATTCCTTTGGGTGTACCTACACTCCTCCATCCCTGTGTTTCAAGAGAGTACATCTATTTGTGGCAGTGTCTCTTCTGAGTGCAAATGACGCTGCTTAAATGCATTTGTAAAAAAGGATATTTAAGCTTGATATGAGACACAAAAGAGCTGAATTCAACTGTTTCAAGCCATCTGGTTCAAATTGAAATGTGCTTGCTTCTGGAGTCCAATGCTCAGACTCAAACAGAAGACACTTAATAATAAGGATATGATGTAAAAGTTTCACTGGACAGTATGGCTCCACTCAGCTCAACACAATGTTGGTATTAGGTTATTTTCTATATTTTGTTTTTACACACACTGTGTAGACTTGACTCTAAGCTAATTGCCAAAGCACAGCAGATTTAAACTCATTTATAGTAATCCTTTCATCTGCAACCAAACAGATTTATGTCTGTACTTTGTCAATTAACATAGTGTGCAGCGTACTTTTGCAGGCTGCCAGAGAGTGCCTTTATGTGAGTGATGAAAAGGGGAAAAGAGGGGAAGACACTGCCTGAAACTTTCTGTTGGTTTGGGAATCAAACCTGTGCACTTGGCAGTAGACACCATACGTATATGAGCTGCCAGTTCTAACCACCGAGATATTCAACGGGCTGCCATTTTCACAAAATGTGGTTGGTCATTGAAAAAAGATGGCTGATGATAAGCTTGGCTATTAAAAATTGGCCGGGTTTTGCAGTTTGTCCTTATCAAGCAACTAACAATTCTCTCTGCTTCAGCAAAGTTTTAAATCCACCTTCTAGTATCTGCTCTGTTGGCTAGATCCTCAACCAAGGCTTTAGCCAAAAACCAAAACAGCTACTATGCAGTACTTTTCTAGTTGAAAGCCAAACTAAATACTGGGCAAGCCATGCAAAGAAAATGCAGCATAAGCCTACTGTAAAAATGTTTTATTATTTGTTTTGTCCGACCAATAAACTCAAAGATATTAAATGTACAATGTTTTAAAAAAAGAGAATAAAACAGGAAGCTAGAACCTGCAAATATTTGGTTAAATGTAGAGTAACAAATAAATTATCAACATTGTTGCTGATTGCTGCTGTCATTCCCTTGACTACCTGTTACCAAAAAAAGGGCTAAAGGCCCTTGAAGATGACAGTAGAGATAAACTTCCTGTAAGTTACTGTGGCAATATTCATGCCTAATTCAATGGAAGCAAAAACGGGTCCATCGCAATCTCTTCAAATGATCATGTTAATCACAAATGAAAGACGTGTTGTGCAAAGGTTATCATGATACAACCCTGACATTCTAATTGCAACAGCTGGAGACAGTCACAGTACAAGGTCTGGCCTCTGGCAATGTAGAAAGTAGAGTTTCAAGAGCGATGAGTTTCATTATAAATTCCTGGAATTACTTGATGATTTTAAAGCCCCTTGGCTGAAACTGTCACACACAGTAATAATCTGTTAAATGTCTCTCATTAAGCATGTTGAATCTTTTGCTGATTGATGCACAATGTTTTGCACATAATTTAATAACGAATTCAAAAGTAGTGTATTGCGCACTTTTATTTTAAAAGTACTTCTATATGAACAAACGTGCAATAACATTTGGTTTTCAAACACTTTAAACAAATAATGTTTTTTCTTACCAGCAGTAATTCCCTTAACAAAGTAGCAGTTACATCTCTTCCAGACGGAGAGTTATTTGTGACCACTGCAAAGTAGAATTTTCTTATCACTGGAATCTTAACAAACTAGATAAAACGCTAATGCCCTGGCAGTGGCAAATAGCTTTGGTTTTATATTTGATTTGAATACATGAATTAATGTTTGATTTTAGATTTACAGGAATAATATTTTAAAATGTCCATGTAAGAGTTCGGTACCTTGCTCAATGTTTCTGTCCCCGCCACTTATTTTCTGTTCGGGTTCATGTGAGCGCTGCAGCAGTCTTAGGCCCGCCCCAAATGCTCTCATTTGTCTGTGTATTCAGAGCCAGTGAGCAACAGACTTTCAAAATAGTAATAATAAAAAAAATGTAAAACGGTTAATGCGCGATAAAATAATTGTGGGCTATAATTTGAAAATGTGTTAAGTCGCAATAATATAGCGTTAACTTTCCCAGCCCTAGTATATATACAAGACAAAACAAAAAATTACTCAGGACTAGGGATGGGTATCGAGAACCGGTACTAAGTCAGTACCGTTAGCCGATTGGACGGTATCGTTATACCGTTAAGCCGCCGGACAAACGGTGCCGCTATCGGTATATGAATTACGCTACTTCCTTAGTTTAAACAATTCTGGTTGGTTGGGACCCATCATCCCCCTAACAGCGCTCTTATTATTATGAGACTCCCGGGGGCAGACGCAAGAAACAGCGTCTCAAGGCTTCTTAACATTTAACAACCTATTAATGATGCATACCCACTTAACGGGAAGAAACTCTGCTAACAGACAATATTAACAATTTCTACTGTAAGAAATAAAATCAATGTTTATATGGCGTAATTTTAATTAAATACACTGTTTTAATTTAAAGCTGTTTTATTCTGAAAAACCGGAAGTTCACAGAACGACTTCCTGTTTTGCGAGTAAATATTGTTAATTTCAATTTAAGGTTAGCATTAGCATGTGGCTAAAGACTATGTTTTGAAACAGTGAATTTAAGGTGAAATGACATGTGGTGGTGTACACTAAACACACTGTCTTTAACCCTCACTTATTGACGTTGCAATACTGTTATTAGGGAATGTTTAAATAACCACAGACATTAGAATATTGTAAATTAACAACAGGAAAAGACAGGATATGGATTGGACACGCCCCCGTCGACGCCGGCAAATAGGAGGAGACAACAGTTGATAACACGTGGAGATGGGGAGAAATCTCTCTCTTTCAACTCAGCTGATCCGGCCGGCAACAGCTGGGAGGGGGGAGCCTTGCACATTCTCATTTTGTATCATTTGTTTAATGAAATGCTGTTAACTTTTAAATAAGCTTCTTTGGACTATTTTCAGCTATTCCTGCTCTCAGGTTTTACTACCGTTAACACTACCGGAACAGAAGTCCAACACCAAGAGTCTAAATCAACACAAGTAACGGGCTAACGGCTACTTTAGCACATAACTGGCAAAAGCGATCTTTTCTACGTCATGGTATCTGCACAAACGACATATCACAGGAAAGCTGAGATTCCACAGATTCCATTGGTATGTATGTGTCTCACTTTAATTGAATAATGGTCATGTTTACATGGATTTATGAACTGCCCCTAATTACCGCCCCAAACACAAATGGTCAAACACACTCATACCTGCTTGGTATGACATTGAAAAAGTTACATTAAATAATAAATGAAAATAAATTACAGTAAAATGACTGTTAAATCTTCACATCTTGTAAATAATTTTGAGCACCAAATTATTGAAAAGTATCGATAAGCAGTATCGGTATTGATAAACTCCTAACGATACCCATCCCTACTCAGGACCAATCCCATTGTAACGAAGAAAATGTTATATTTCTTTAAAGACAGCTAACTCTGTACAGAGAAACACACATGTTCAAATTCACTTGTATAATTCACTCTTACAGTTTAAAGGTCGCCTATTATGCAAAATGCACTTTTTCATGTCTTTTATACAGAAATATGTGTCTCCTCAGGAAAAAAGACCAGCTCACTTTTTATATAAAAACCTGTCTGAAAATGAGCTGATCAGATTTTGGCCACTTTATGATGTCATAAAGATTTTTTGGCTTGTGTAACCATTAGCCAATAACCAACCCCACCTTATCACCTGAATCTCCAAGAGCACCATTGTGTTCTTTTTAACCAAATATCTCGCAGAGGGGCGTGGGGAGGGGCTCCTTATTTTCATCTAAAGCCAGACATTCTCATCCGGCCCGCACGGCGGGGGTGGCGGAGTGGTTAGTGTTAGCCCCCCCACTCATGTCACCTCGAGTTACACGGGTTTGAGCGCCACGGTCGTCAGAAAACGTCGTTGTGTCCTTGATCAAGACACTACATTCCCAAAGGGGCTGTATAGGTGATATATGGTATATTACATTACATGTCACTTGTTAGACGCTTTTATTCAAAGCGACTTACATACTCAATACTGTGGACAATCCCCACAGGAGCAATTTGGGGTGAAGTGTCTTGCCCAGGGACACAACGACATGTCGACTGCAGTGGGGTTTGAACCAGCGGCGCCGGATTCATTTCAGAAGTGGGGGGGGGCCAAAAGTGACATACTTGCCAACCCTCCCGATTTTCGCGGGAAACTCCCGATTTCATTGCCCTCATCCCGGTTTCCTCCCGGGGTCATATTTATTCCCGCATTTCCTCCCCGGTTTCTGACTAAATCTGATTTGTGAGTCACGACCTGTTTCATTCTAACTAGGGCTGTCAAAACGATTAAAAATGTTTAATCAGATTAATCACAGCTTAAACATTAATTAATCATGATTAATCACCATTCGAACTACACTGAACAAACATATAAACGCAACACTTTTGTTTTTGCTCCCATTTTACATGAGATGAACTCAAAGATCTAAAACAGAATCTTTCTTTTTAAAGATAGCTGCAGATTTTATTGCTCTTCCTCTTACTACTCTTTTAACCTCTCCCTCAGCACAAATGCAATTCCAAAAGTATGGAAGTCAGCTTATGTCTTGCCTTTACTAAAAGGAGGGGAGGCAACTATTTTAAATAACTATAGACCAATCTCTAAATTGTCAGTTCTGGCGAAGGTGCTCGAACGCCTAGTGAGTGAACAGGTAAAGGAGTTTTTATGTAAAAATGATATCCTGTCTAAACATCAGTCAGGCTTCAGAAAACAACATAGCACCATCACTGCCACAATGAAAGTGGTAAATTACATTACGAGTATTTTAGACAATAAGCAGAGTTGTGCAGCTCTATTTATTGACCTTTCCAAAGCGTTTGATACCGTCGATCATCGCATCTTAAAGCAGAGGCTACTCAGTATCGGCATA
>NW_022990274.1:3188618-3558748 GCF_902827175.1 Gymnodraco acuticeps
AAATGTCTGGTATTTGTAACAATATTCCCTAAAAGGCACAATCACCACGAAACACGGCTAAAGCTAAAGGGTCAAGTACAGTACTATGACTAACTAACGTTGTTAGCCCTCTATGGTTGTAGCCTAGCAGAGTGGACAAGTTGCTGTTAGCTGACAGTGAGGCATGTACGTGTCCCATCAAAGTGACCACGCCCTAATTTATGCAAACACTTTAAGACCTAATATAAATAAAACGGTCGTGTTAGAAAAACAATTCACTCACAGATTCATAATCATGAAGGTGGAATATAACTATATCGATAATAATATTCATTGCATCCATGGGTAGAAACATGTTTTTTTCTGCTGTAAAGTTGGGCATTTTAACATGGGGGGTCTATGGAAATTGTCTCCTTTCTGGCAGCGCAGTCCCTAGCGGCCCATGTATGAACTGCAGTGTGGTGGCACTTTCCGTATTGGCGACCCGGCTGGTCCCCAGAGTTTGCCGCTTGGGCCCAACACAGTCAACTCGTGTCGGTAAGATTTAAATTTAAAGAACATTACTTTGGCAGATCATCTATGGATAACATTGCAGCTGGAGTTTATGGTTGTTTGTTGATGGTTTTGTTGGCCTTCAAATACAGTTAACTGAGGCTTTGACCATCAAAGAGTATTTTAACCAAATACAATGTTTTAGTTAGTAAATGATGTTTACGGTCAAACTATAAACTGACCCTGTACCCATTCTATAGTCTACCTTTTCCAAAGAAAACCCAACAACACTACTGTACTCAAAAAATCTGAAGAAAACAATATATTTATATGAATGTTCCCTAGGACACCTCACCCCTGTATCATGGCAGACATTGCATTTAAAACTATGATCAACTGTCATCCGTATGGACGTGTTTCTACAGAAGCAAAGACAGGACAAACCAAACTCGGGACATATGGGGCGGCCTTTCAAATGTTCATGATGATAACCCACGTTAATTTGGTGGTGCTAATGCACCTCAAGGGCTTAGCTTTTTAGACATGCTTGAAAATAGGTGGATGGGTATTCAGTTTGTTGCAATCTTCGACACTACCACTAGAGGCCACTAAATCACACATTCTGGATCTTTAAGTCAATATCACCTTAAAGGTCCCATGTCATGCTTTTCGGTAATTACCCGTCCCCTTGTGTGTTATGAAGGTTTGTATGCATGTAAACGGTCTGCAGAGTCAAAAAACCCTCAAAAGTACATCCTGTAGGGGAGTAAAACTCTAACACTTTTCTAATTTTCTAATTTTCTTCCTGGGTACTGTGACGTGGGGATACCCAGAAGGCCACACCCTCTGCAGCATTTCACGAAACAAAGCTTCCCAAACCTTTCAGCGATTCATGCCGGATATGTACAGCGTTGAGCACTGAAAAACGATGCTGTTCCTACTTTGTTTGGACCAGCAGGAGATTCGGGTACACAACCTGTAAGTATTCATTGTTGTTTGTGTATTTATGATGTTTTAAAACAAACAAGGTATCTACCACGACTGTTTAAAATGGGTACAACGTTTTTTGGACTACGTTGGATCGCGGAGAAATGCTCTCCGCAGACCATTCTCACAGCGTTATAAAACCTTTTTCTTGCTCAATATCAAGCCACACTTACAGTATTGGTTTTTACTTGCGGCTTGTGAGTGTTTGTGGTGTCTCAGGATGCATTTCGCTTGTTCTCGCTGTATCGGCAGAGAGGCTCGTTGCTGCTAGCCTCTCACGTCCGGCCAATCAGAGCACACTGGGGAAGGGGGGGGGGTGGCAGGAGCTCAACAAGCCGTTTAAAGACAGAGTGAATACCGGTGAATACACATACTTTACAGAGGATGCTGTATGAGAAACCAATGATGTGTGTTTGGAAAATTGCACAATATAAATCTATTCTAGTAGACCTCAACATGTGAATTATGATGATCAGTAGAAATGGTCATGACATGGGACCTTTAGGAATTGCGGGATGCCTCATAACATTACGAAGATATCACTTGTCATTCTCATTTCGATCTACAAAAAGAATGAAAGAAAACTAAGCATTTAGTAAGTATTCTAACACATAAACATTCTCCTTGTTTGAAGATACATAGAACACACCAGTTTCTAGTGAGAAATGCGATTAGGGTTGTTGGGTGCTAATAACGTTCTCTAGAACAGCGATAGTGCTTTAGCCTATGTATATTAGACTTCTTCTAGTTTAAAAGCTTTTGTTGGTGATTGTTGTTTTTGTTTTCTAAATAAAAATATCCCATAAAATCCTTATTGAAATACTTAAATATTTCCAATAGAGGAATCAAAGTGTCACCTCTTCCTTAGACAGCGGATAAGATGCTCAATTTTTTCGAGTCAGCAAAAGGGCAGTTTCTATTAAAAGCTCTTGCTCAGTGACCCTATCACACATGGCGGTCTGCCGAACACACAAAACATAGAAGGGAAAGTACTTGTCTTAAGGAGGAAAGCACAACACAGAAGGTATGTTGTGCTTGAGTGCCATGCCACTGGAACAGAGGACTTTGATTCTAAAAAATACCTGCTCCCACCACACTCGCCACATGCCAGAGTCTCTCCACTGAAAGACCTAACAACTTGATGGCAATTACCGGCAAATTACTCTTGTTTTCTCTAAAGTCTTCAATCATTTCCAGTCCAGACTTGTAATTCATCAGTTTGTGTGTGTTTTCATCGAGTAAGCCAGCGGAGGAAATGGGTAACGCCCTGCTGCTATTTAAAGCCGCAACTATTCCAGGTAGGCCCTAAAACTTTACTTATGAACATGCCAAACATTTACCAAAAGTCTTGGCCTGACACCTGTGACCAAGTCATGTGAAAGCATTATTGAAAACTAAACACAGACATTTCACCTGTAAGTGAGGCCACCCAAACCCATCAGTTATACAGCACTAAGCAGTAAAACCATTACAAGACGATTAAAATTCACTCAAGAGTAAATGCAGTTATTTTTTTTACTTAAATTACATCAGTGAACGATATAGGCGCAGCAATATAAACCCTACATGTGTGTGCTCAGTGTTCACAGACCATATGGGTCTAACAGTCATAGATTGTGGCTGAGGCAGTGGTTGTTAAAACTACTATACTTTATAACATAATTGTCACATCTCACATTGTCCTTTCCAGCAACAGTGTAATGGATGCGTGTGACAGTGGTTTGACCCCATCCAGGTGGTTTGCATTTGGAGGAGGATCTATTTATAGGCCAGTTAAATACGAGCCAGGTCTTGTCCAACAGCCCGGGCAAAGCTGGCCCGCTCTCCAGTGTCATGAGAAGCATGCTGAGAATATACAAGCAAGACATGGACAGCTGGCGGAAAAAAACTTGCGTGAAGAGTTTGGGAAGCCATGAACAGGATAACTGAGCTAAGCTACTAAACACATTTTGAAAATGGCTTGAATGTACAAAAGGAGTGCCACAACATTTCAGTGCACATGGAGAATACATTTTATACTAATGCAAGAAAAAACAGATATAAATTATAACTACAGTGTTTAAGAAGATTAAACGTGAATAAGATATCTTCCCCTGTGCTCCATGTTGGTTCATTGTTTGTCTTTTCTGTCTCCCTCCATGTGGATCACGGTTAGTTCTTGTGTTGTTGTTTCCTTGTGCTACGTTTCGATTCATGCCATGTTTTGTTCATCAGCTTTTAAATAAAGCTCGCTTTTGTTTCTAGACCTTTTTACCTTTTTTTTGTAGTCTGCTTTTGGGTCCTACCTTTTCCCGAATCCTGACAGTAGTTTTGCAATTTAAATGAACAGCATCTGACAAAGAAGACCAAACATGCTGTTCACCTTCACACTTTTAGCTGACGCTTTCATCCAAAAGCGATGAGATAAAATGTAAAACCGTAGATATGTCTAAGGGAGTTGAGTACCTTACCCAAGGACACTTCGACATGTTGACGGCAGGGGCTAGGGATCAAACCACCGACCTTCTGATTGTCAGACACCCATTTACCCCCTCAGCCACATCATTAGTGATTTTATAATAATCTGCCTTAATGAATTGTTTGACCATGTGGAAAACATAATATTGTTTCTTTCTTGTAGGGAGTGAGCTAATACCGGTCTCATGTCAACATGAAAAATATAAAGCTACAGCAATAGGATGGGGAACTTAGCCAGCTAACCTGACTCGAACTGAAAACAACAAGGTCCACCATAGTAAAAATCACTATGTAACATAGATAGGCAAAAGGGCCTTTCATAGTCACCAATCAAAAAAGAGCCGGCCAGCTAACCAATCAGAGCAGACTGGGCCCTGGTTTCAGACAGAGGGTGAAAAGAGGTGCTGCAGCACTGGCAGTGTGAGAACAATAAAGAGCTTTGTGAACATTAAAGCATGGAAACATGTCACAGGAGAGGCACGACATACAACTATGAACCTGAACATGAGCAGAATAGGTCCTCGACTATAAACCATCTATTAAAAAAACACAAATGCTGTATACAGTAGGCCAGGTCTATTCAATCTGTTTAGAAGGTGCACACAAGAAAACAGGCTTGTGTGCTTAGTATAGTAATACACAACAAATATAAAGCATGAAAGCATAACAATGTTGAATTTGTATTAGACCTTAAGGATCATTGATTCAATTAAAACCAGCTTCCAGTAAAGAAAGTTCAAATGGAGCACTCTGATAAAGATTTCTTATATGCAAAAGCCATCTGTATTTTGTACATTCTCTCTTGTCTTTATCAATACAAAATGACATGCATACATAAATATATATAAAGCAGTTTTTTGATATGTATGACCTATGCATGACAAAAACTGGCTTCATACGTTTTCTCTGTGGTTCATAAATGCCAACAAACTGAAAAGAAGGCATCAAAGCCACATTTGTGCATGAAAGTGGATTAAAAATCAAATGTATGTTTAAAACTTGCCAAGTTCAAGCCTTAGCAGACATACTCCAAACAGACTTAGAGAACTGGCTACCTTTGAAATAAAGTCAATGCCTTCCTGACCACAGATTCCATCTAGTTGGCTGCCCTCTGGTTACAATCTTTCACAACTCTTCATGGCTGCCAACCCACAGGGCTCTGCCTACTTCCATTCTCCACTCCATCACTTTAAATGTGATCCTTTGAGTCTTGATTCAAAACACGTATTGGTCAGTAGTCTGGGTTTTGGTCCACCACATTCAAACCCAATCCTTCTCCTGCTGGTGGTTTGCCCCGGCGGTAGACAGGAACAGGAAAACAGAGACAAAATGTCAAAAATGAAATGTGAAAAAGACATATGTGTTCACTCCTAGCCACTTTTTAAGATGTTCTGTTCTTCAAGAACAGAACATGGAGCAGGACTTACTGCACATGCAACATTGGCTTTGTTGTTTTCTTTTACAAACCACACATCTGATCCTCAGCCACGATGGCAGAAAATCCATTCAGTGTTTTCACAGTGCTGCCGTTCTTTTCACTTTTTTCTTTTTAGGTTGGATATCTATTTTAAATTCTTGGGAATGCCCCGTACTGACAAAATATGTTAAGATGAGGACTGAGAATCAGCAAAACTTTGGGTTTTCTTCAGTTCTTCTCGATAGTTCCCAGTATCATGAATGTCTTTTAAACTTGAGACACTTTACGAGGGGACCTATCGTGCAAAATTGCACTTTTGATGTCTTTTATCTACATAATTATGTGTCCCCGGCATGTCAGAAAATAAAACCCTCTCTCTTTTCCTCTGTGCGCAAATCTCTGAAAAACGGGGATACAACGAGCTGATCTACATTTGCCATCCGATATGATGTTATTCACGTCATATCGGATGGCACCCACATGGTGGACCCACGGCCCTATCAGAAAGTTGCTATCAGAATCATGCCAGACGTGCGTTGGACGTAATATGGCCTTTGTTTACATTAGTCAAGCATCGCTAACACTCAGAGCTAACACTCAGAGCTAAGTACTGGAGAGAGCACATGTGGTGAAAGAAGCAGGAAATAAAAGGAACTCACCCTGTGGTAAAACCAGCAAAAGAGAAAGCCTTTTGTTTTAAAGCTTTATATCCCGAATCACACTTTAGTACAGGAGTGAAATAGAGGGATATGATGCATGGCTAGAATGGGTGATCTGTTTGGTATTTTGGCAAAAAACACTTCATAGACATGTTTTTTATACTTTTTATATATCCGAGACCAATGCTATTGCCTAAATATTGCATGATAGGTACCTTAACAATAGCCATGATTATGGACTATACAAAATACATGTTGTTTGACCAGAGTGGGTTATTAAGGGTATCACCCTAACCCTAGTCCTGGCTCAGCACTGAGTACTAAAGGTAAGAGTAAGGTGAAGTATGCAATGCACAAAAATGCACTGAATCTAGGGGAACATTGTTTTCACTGTATTTGGCCGTACAGAAAGATTAAAGTGTTTCTGGGAAAGAGGTACGAGGTATACAATAAAAGAAGATACTTTCAAGCAGATTTGACTGTACCCAAAGTTTTTTCTGTTGGGTTATTCCAAAGAAAGCATAAATATATACAAACAATTAGCGAACATGTATAACCTCAACTTGCTCTAAACGCAAAAAACCTGTATTGCAATTGTTTTAGAAAAGGCTCACCAGCCCAATCATCACTCATTGGTTGTGACGGATGCTGTCAGGGCTTCCATTGGAGAAGATATCCTATATATTAAGGTCTAGACAGCATGTATTTGAGAATGTATGAACGGCATTCATTGCTCATGTAAAGGATCTAAAGATGTATCTAATATTCAAGAGGATGAATAATTGTGTGTATTTTCTTTTCTGCATAAGATTACCTTGTATTATACAGATAAAGCGTGTCTGTTTTAATGTCTCATGTGTGTATTGTTGTATTAAAAATCCAGATAACATTGTGGGAGAAAAAGAGAGGTATGCACATGATGGAACGTTTAATAAATGATGCTCAAGTACTATATGTGCTGTTTTTTTAGAGACAGCAACATATACCTGTACTGCTCATCTGGAATGAAGCACTTCGTCCTGTAATATCAACCGGGAGCTTACACAGTATAGGAAACTTTAATGTGGGTACATTCCATACTGCCATGAGCGGTCTAATTTGCTGTTGAAATGTGTGCTATTGCATCAATCAACACAGATATTCATCAGGTCTGTTTATACATTATGGGTGGTGCGTGGAGCAGACGAGAGAACGGTAAGAATTCTGTTCCTTTAACTGGATTTTTCACCTCAAAGCATTCTCTGCCAGTGGCCCAGTCAGCTCTGATTTCCTCGGTTTGGCTGCACTGGGTTAAGCTCTACTGCATTTAAGGCGTGCTGGTCTAACGTCCGTGGCATCTGTTGAGGAATGTGATGAATGCTGTCTGTACCATTCTGACAGCGCTATACTTGCATGATATCCACCCAGACAATCTCCACCCTGATGCTTGGGATTTAGGCTGATGTTTATACTTAGATGTTTGAAATGTTTCAAGTACCAACGGTGGAACACTATATATACAGTGCCATAAAATACATGAAATACATTGTACCTTGAACAAAATGTCCTCTAAAATACAGAAGAAAAACGTGATTAAATCACGCAAAACAAAAAACACAAGTATAGATGTATTTGGCTAGACAAACTACTTGAACATCGACCACAAGACTTATCTGTAGTTGAGTGATGTGAATATATTTTTACATGACAAGTCAACCATGCAACTGCTATTACAGGTGCTCGACATAGACAACATTCCAAGCCAAGCTATGTATACGGTTTACAAGAGCAACAGACATGCATTAGTACATGCGTTTATGTTATCTGATGGAAAAATGTAGGCGTAATACAAGCTGTCAACAGGGCTGAAGATGTTGCATTAGCATCATGTGTGTCATGAACGGCACTTTTTGTATATTCTCTGAAAAACACTGTAAAGCAAACTAATACTTAACTTAGCCCTGAAGCCAGAAGCTAACCCAACCAACAAAGCAATTGCAATTGATTTGGGAGGAACTCGCCCGTTGAACAACTATTCAAACTGGGCATTGTAGCGATCTGAATAAATGTCTGTCATGGTTTGGCAGTGATTCAAATCTTATCTACACACCCATCACAAAAAATGTGTTTAATATCTCAACACTGTTAAATGGGTTTTATGCCGCTTTAATTGCCATAACTTCACTCAAACACAAGCCATCTTATATTACAAGTTATAAAGTACAATTCAACCTTTTCATTTGTGACTTTAAGTTTATGACCATTTGTTAATAGATCACAGTTGTGGGTAACCTAATCCCTATGAGTGAACTGTTTCTGATTGAGGATTTCAAGCCAATACATTTTGCCACAAAAAAAGCAGTTTTAAGCAAATGAGTGGGACAGCGGTGGCTGTGAAGTGAAGTCAATAATGAAAAGTCTACTCTTGTTCTGGTTTCTGGGGCATGTTACGAATGACCCGGATTTAAAATGAACACAGGCGAGATAATAATAGTTTCAGAAGCAATGTAATGCTCCAGCTGTTGTGGGTTTTTGACATGCAAGCATAACGCCAAAGCTGTTTTAAGAACTACACAACATCTTTTCCAACTGAAGTTTATTAAGAAACCATACACCACTGGTTTCACCAAAAATGGACTATTAAGTTTGTAAAGGGCACTTCAGTACATAATATGTTGTTTTTCCTTTATGTTTAGAATTGTTAGCAATTCTTAAGATTTTTCTCATGTGCAACCTAATTGAAGTAATCCTTTTGGAATCTGACAGCACCGCAAGTGTGAAACTGCTTGAAAAGAAAAGGAAGCATGCGTAAATAAGTCAGTATCCAGAGCGTCCTAATGAAATATTATTCATATTATGATGTTCATTTCTAGTTCCTCATTTCAAATAAAACTCACTTTAAACGTCTTGCGGCCATAAAGCATAGTCACAATGCCGCCATCTGTGCTCCGAGCCTCCTGACTGTCATCCTTTTCTCTTCGGCGAGCAGGACAACACCTGACAGTGAAAAGTAAAACGTTTGAAAGAAGAAGAAATAAGTTATCGTACCTTCATGGAATCGCCACTTCTACAGACCGCCTCGGCCATATCTCGGTCCCCAAACACTCGAAGCAGAGATGGTGTCCTTCGTGCCCTGGCTTAATAGCGGGCGCCGATCCCCACCACCTCTGCTTCGAGTGTTTGGGGACCGGGATATGGCCGAGGCGGTGCCATTCACGTTCGCCATTCACGTTCTCCGTTTGCTAGGGAGGATGACAAGGACTTCTCGTTGTCGGGCACTTCCGGGTCCGGCGTCCATGAAAGTCCACCATGACCATGGCGGCGGAGCGTGTAGGGCTACCGCTCTCCCCACCACTGCCGCCGAAACCGGTGAGCCGCCTCCGCCAGGGGTTCTACAGCCCGGTCCGCCCGGCGCAGCCAGCCTTCATTTCGCCCCCGTTGCCAGATATCTGGCAGTGTGTGAAGGCGTCATGGCAACAGTCACTGAAGACGAAGGCTCCACATTCGTATTTTATTACATTTTAAGAAGCCCTGAGACACAATTTCGTGAGAAAAAAACCTGTTAAGCATCCAAGTTGGCAGAGGTTAAAAAACAAACATGTTTGAAAAGGGTACACAAGGGTTAAAGGTTCCAGGGGCCTCTGCCTTTGGAACCACCCCAGAATCAGCACTTTCCAGAGGGTGTGAAGGCTCAGTCTTAAGGGCAAGACAAGAGTGGAAAAGGAACCATTTAACAGCAGCAATAGGCACTTTCACACCGGAGTACTTTTCCCAGTATAGTTCCGAAAATCTGCATTCACACCAAAAAATCCAGAACTAGAACTTAGTTCATGAGAACCTTTTCACCCCCTTTTCAGTCCCTGCTAGAGAGCAGGTACTTTCATGGGAGAAAAAGGTTCCTATTTCTGATTGGCTGGGCGGATTGCAAACCACGCCCCGTAAAACTCCCAAAAAGTTTTGTGAAGCCGCCATTTTATTTTCCTCGCATTAGCATTATTAGCATTAGTCCAGCGCAGAAACGCAGAGAGACTAACTTATGGCAACACAAAATAAAACATGGGAGCGGTGGAGATGAGGAGGTGTCGGCGTTCTGGCGATTTACTCGGAAGGCATACATTTATTTCATTTGACTATTCCGGTGTGAACGCGATCTGCTCTTTAGTTAATCAGAACTGCGGTGGGGAACTCCAGTTCGAAACCCACCACTGCGTCAGGCCGCTGTGTCCTTGGGCAAGACACTTCACCCCCATTTGCTCCTGTGGGTATTGTCCACAGTACATGACCGTTACATGTGTGTAATGTGTATTTGTAAAGCGCTTTGAGCTCTGGAAAAGCGCTATAATAAATATAAGGAATTATTACCTGCTTGTTAGATTGTGATATTATGACAAGTGCCTGTATTGTAATCATTTTGATACATAAATGATAACTTGGTTGTTGAGATTATTTGCTTCTTATCATATACTTTACATCCTTGACCACCTAACTATTTTTTTACAACTCACAAAACATTATTTATGTGTTGCATACCATTGTGTACATTTTGCATACAAGACACACAACCAAATACAGAACCTCAAATGTGTGTGGTGGTGACTAATTTTGGATTCATTGGCACAAACCTTCAAGCACACAATAGGATATTTACACTTCACACAGAAATGACTGACTGGAAAAAGGAAATGATACCGGCAATTACAGTTTGTTTTTCTTATGTAGCACTATTATGATGTGTTGCCGCTTGCTTCATTCACACACAGATTCTGACGAAAGTAGTGACCAATATATTTACGAATGTACAGTGTAATATCCAGTTCCTGGTGGAGTGTTTACAAAAGGCAGGAAATTACATGAGTTTGTGTAGGTTCCCACGCTGACTGGGTGGCAGTGACAACAGGCAGGATGGTCCAATGGGAGTTCTGGAGCTTTGCAGATTTGTATTTACTAGTGATGCAGGTACATTCTTACTTTGACTACAATTGTTACATTTTAGGTTTAAGTGAAATTCTCAAAATCCGGTCTGGTTATGATTGGCCTGAAAGGGTTTGGTCAGACTTATGTGATTCACTTAGTCTTGTATAAAATGAGAATCACCAGTGTATATCGTCATTTTTATTATATTTTCTTAGGAACTGGGGCTGCTCTGCTCTTCTTAATTTTTCTTCTTTGGGGAAATCCATCATAATCTCATTTCAGGCTCTCTCCAGGCAAACCCATGATTTGGAACAAAGAGAAGGCTTCCTCTGGACAACATGACAAATGAATGACGCGTTACTTTCATCTCCATTGGCAGAGCTGTGAATATTTCATCCACTTGGGCAAGGCCTTGGAATACACTGGCAATGCTAAGTTATAGGACATTCTGCCCCCTTTTTTTTCAGTCAGTTCTGGTTGGCATCCACTACAGACAGCTTGGCCAGGGGCTTGAGAAGCTGGTCCAAAAGGCCCCTGCCATGTTTACTGTACTGCACAAGCCTCGGCACGGCACAACATGGGTGGCCCTGTTATGCAGTCGCCTTCAGTCTCAGTGAAAATGCAGCAGTATTATGGAAACACCGCACCCGTCTGGCTCGGTTTTTACCCAGTATATAACAGTTCAGGCCTTCTGTCCTGCACATTAACTATATGGCTTCCCTTCAGTGGAGGTTTGCTCATGTTCCTAAACATGATGGTTGATGTCTAAGCCAAGCGAGGTGGAAAAAAAGTCAAGCATGTCCGAAAAACAAGATAGTAAAAGATGGTTTTAGGTTCCAAGTATGGTGTCCTCACATGACATGTAATTTAAATAAAGAAAAAAACTGAAATTAGAAACAGCATCAAGAGTATATTTACACAAATGTTAGAATAAAGAAAACTGCAGTTAAAGACTTATATTAGGATGGCTGACCGCCAATTGTCTGTTGGTGACTTCAGTGTAGAGTGTTGCTATTTGAAAAACCAACTCATCAACCTCTTGTGCAAAGGTCAGACACCCAAGAAGTGGCAATTATTGTGTAACTGTTCCTCAATTAAAGATGCTTGCCCTTTAGTGGCCTTTACAGCACCTCAACAAAACAATGTGTCCTATAGTCTTCACTTGGTGTTCCTATCACCATGCATTTTGCATGTGTGCCCAAGGAAGTGTTTGCATTATAAATGTGACATGCTTGCCTACAATGACGCAGAGCAAAGCATACAGTATGGTCGGCCTCCAGTCTGAAGAGTGCTGCTGCATTCCACATGGACCATGAAAACATTTCTACAGATAATTGGTAATAAGTGGTTTCCAAACTAAGATCTAGAGCTAAAACCTCAGCAGGGAAAAATGAATCGTTTCATGTCAATAGTTTTTAATGTAAGTGTCAGTCAGTTGGCAAAAAATCACAGAAAAACTCATTCAAACACACATGATCATGGCAAGTGTTTTCTGCACCATTTACTATTCGCCGGATGACTCATAGGCATTTCATTTGTTTTAAGTGTCCACTGCAGATCCAAAGTCTTGCAAAATTTGACCAACTGCTGAGCTGCTCCCTCATCAGCTCTGACGACTCAAGTCCTTCCCTGACTTTGCACCCATCCTGTAATGGGTCACGGATCGGTGTAATTCAGCGTGTGCATTCACATGGTAGTCGTTACATTTTCCTCTCCCTTTCATGTGCTTCTCTGTGTGGCACTTGCCGTGACTGCCGTTTTCCAAGATAACAACTGTCAAACAAGACTAATTATATTGGGAGTGGGGGTGGGGGTGCCCAAATACCGGTGGGGAGAAAGGATGACTGATGTGATTAATGGCACAGTAATCGAAAAGTTACTTCTTAAGGCGCCAAAAATGTTTAATGAATTGGATGGTAACAAGAAAGGGAAAGTGAGGAGGGAAAGCTGAGAGAAAATAATGGGAAAACAAACGGATGATGAAAGAAGGGTTTTCAGGAGACCAAAGAGAGAAAGGAGGATAGTGTGGTGACCACCTTTAATACACTGGGTTACATAATCCACACATGGAACTAGAGTTGGGGGTATTGTTTCCACATGGACATATATGTGGTTACCTTTATATGGTGTGTGCCCTCCTGGCTCTTTCTCTTGTTGTCCCGGGCTGCGACCCGACAACACCTGCATTTCTGCTGCTCATTAAAGGCAGTTTTGCACCTTCGATGCACCGCCTCCGACTCCCTTTCTCTTGGCACTACACTGGTGACCCTGACAGCGTCTGGGGAAGTTTCCGAGACGGACCCGAACACGGCAAAGGAAACTCAGGTTTCTTTCTCGAAATGCTGGGGATTTTTTGGAGTCGACCGTGGCTGCTACAGGCACGCGGACGGAGGCACGCGGACGGAGGCTCGGTGCGCGCCTCGCCGAATGGCTGGGGATGTTGCTCGCCATTCCCGCATCTGCCTTCCGACTACAGAGCGGGACGATGCCACGACCTGCTGGGTAGGGATGAACCCGATTGCTGCCTCGTGGGGGTTTCTTCGGGGCGTGCGGCTGCACGTCCCAGCTGCGCTAGCTAACGACAACTAGCAGTTAACCACGTTGGCTAACTACGGCTAGCAGCTACCGATGGCTGCCAGCTAACGGCAACAGCTAACGGCTATCGACCCTTTTGAGTTTTTTGTTTTCTTTCTGGTGCCGGAGAGGAGGTTTCGACCAGCCGGTTGACCCTCGTGTGGACACTCTCACTTTTTCACCCACCTCAAACGGCCGGTTCCAGACGCCACTCAAGTTTCCTTCGGCGCCTGGGTGGTGCACTCCTAGGACCCCCGTCTCGCCTCGACAGTTTCGGACGTCACCCATGTCTTCGTCGGCCCGTGGGTGGCGCGCCTTCGGGACCCCGTCTGGCCTCTCCCCTGTCCACGGCTCTTTCCTCCGGGGGGTGCTGCTCCTGCCCCCCGGCTCTTTCCTCCCGAGGACTTCGTGCCCGCCGCCGCTGTGCCCTCGCCTGCAGCCCGGGCGCCGCTCCTTCCTGCTGGGGACCACCGGGTTATTCACGCCCGTTGCGGCTCAGCGACCCGGGTTTCACCGACTGGCGGTGATGACTTCATTCGCCACGACGCCTACTGCGGGACCCCTTACGACGGCCCGTTTCCGGCCCGCCCCCAGGTGGAGATGCCCTCGTCCTCGTGGGGGCCCCCCCTACCCTCTACTGCGGCCCCTACCTCTACTGCGGCCCCCTTCCGATGGCCCGTTCCATGGCCCGGCCCTCACCTTGCAACCTCACCCTCCTCGGCCCCTGTGGTGCTTCCTCCCCGGACGCGGGGGATTTTTTGCCATGTTTGGATTCTGGGGGGGTTGTGTGGTGACCCACCTTTAATACACTGGGTTACATAATCCACACATGGAACTAGAGTTGGGAGTATTGTTTCCACACGGACATATATGTGGTTACCTTTATATGTTGTGTGCCCTCCTGGCTCTTCTCTTGTTGTCCCGGCTGCGACCCGACAACACCTGCATTCTGCTGCTCATTAAAGGCAGTTTGCACCTTCGATGGCACCGCCTCCGACTCCCTTTCTCTTGGCACTACAATAGTAAAAATAGATAGAAAGTTGTTGCTATAAAAGGTCAGAAGAGGGGCTAAGACAACTGGCAGCATTGTTGATCAGTGCAGTGACCACCACATCCGGCCCGCCAGACATTCTCATCCGGCCCGCACGACGGGGGTGACTGTGGCGTGGCGGAGTTGGTTAGTGCGTTCGTTCGTTCGTTGATTCAACAACTTCAAAATTCTAGGCTGGCTATATAAAAATCGCTGCGCCGCAGAAAGTGTCTATTGGATACATTTTGACCTTGGACAAATGTAGTTTGGTGATCCCTGGATGTAGAGTATCGAAGAACTGTCAAAGGAAAATCTCAACATTTTAATTGTTGCTAATTTGTTTCTTGCCAAGAGTTTAAAAAGAGGAAATTGATACTACTAGCTAGAGTCAGGAGACGGTAAGCTTAGCTGGAGGAAACCGCTGGCCTGGCTCTGTCTGAAATCTGCTGCCCTAGACAACATGACCTTTTTAAAACTTTGGTTTCTGAATGTATTAATCAAACGTGTTCTTCTGAAGGAGGAAGTTGGAGAACACAGAAGTCACCACTGAAAAGATCCATCATGGCCATGTTTTAGCATTGATCATGCTTACCAGACCAGAAAGCATCAGTTGATCGCGCAACATCGCGACCACAATCGCCACCTATAAATCTAAAAGGTTTAGGCACATTAATCATCTATTTTACACTAAAGGGGATCATTATTTTACATATTGAACATCAAGCTGTATTAACGAGAATTGAAACTAGCGATAGAGGGCCATACATTTATTAGAGAAATACTTACTGAGACAATAAATCAAGTGAAAAGTATGGTCATTGTTCATAGACTTCTATACAATGAGAGGTTTTGCAAGCAGTTCATTGGCCCCTTGCTGGCTGTTAGAATGGAACGCACGTTAAGGAACCAGAGGATGCTGCCTCACCAAAATTCATGTATTTTATTGTTGTGCATTTTTTATTGGACAAATTGGTAGGCCCCGGTCGTCCCCAGTGACACTCGGCCACTGCATGTAAACATTACTTGTTACTAATAAAAGTAATCACATTACGATGACGCATTAAACAGTACCACCCAATTAAGGTCAAAGGTAACATCCTCACAAATGATGAACTATGAATACATTCAGGGAAGAGACACTTTGCACTGACCTCTTGGATTTTTTATCCAAACATGGCCCTTCCCTTTTTGCCCTACTCCTCCTGTTCCACCACCCATAACGCCCTAAATGCTCCCAATCCATACATCCGGAGCTCCCCCTCATATAAACGTAACAAATTAATATCTTAACCTTTCAACAAACCCTTTCCTACACATTGCGTATATCTTCCATATTTGCATCAGAAGAAACATATATTGCACAGACAAACACACTCACCCTTTGCACACCCATACATCCCTCAGAAACACCAGTTGTGATAAGTCAAATGTTGTCTTCCCATTAAATGTGTTGACGGGTTGCATCTGTCAAGGTGTTCTTGCATGATCGTAAATCTCTCATTATTACTATCCACCCATGGGTGTGTACAAACATTTGGATAGAGCAAGATATGAATGATACATGGCTTAACCCTACTGAAAAGGATGCTATCACATTGGGCTACTATAAAGCTAAATAACCAGTGAAGCTAAACATATTAGCTTTTAGCAAATCTTGTGTGAATACAACAAGACAAGGTTATTGTTTTCCACATGATTTGAAAGCATCAAAGACAAGGAAAAAGTCCCAAGCAGAAATCAAGTCCCTTGCAGACTGCGTATTATCATAGCACCAAAATTACAGTCATTTGAAAGAATATTGACTCTCTGTCATGTGGTCGAAGTGAAGGCTAAACAGATGCGAGCAGGGAGCCTGGAAAGTTTGGAAAATAGCTCTGCTTACATCAGCAGCACTGGGGAGTGATGTTGGCTAACAAGCTACTCCCATGCACAGTTTGTTTACACAGACGACACCCAGATCAGAGTCTCCCCTTCTCATTACATGAAATATGCAGTGGGGGAAAATGTCAAGACTTGTATTCAATCTGCTGAGTGTGACCAGGATACAAAGATGAGCGTGACAGAGAGTAATGCTGAACAACTTTGGCGTGTGGGGATTATTACTGACATTAATAACACTCATTACAATTAAGATTGCGTGTGCTGCCACTGCCTTTGGAAGTTAGGGTTAGGGTCATCACATGATATTTGAAATCATGTTAAACCTGTGTTAATAACTACTTAATTGAGGATTAGTAAAATGACACAAGTCACAAAATAACAAAACATTTTTAGATGTTAACTGACACTGAAATACACCAGCTGCAGTGGTTCCTACGGATGCTTTCAGAGGCTTGAAATCAGTCTTTGGCCAATACTATCAAAAAAGGGTCCAAGATCTTAAAATAACAAAGCTGTCTTTCAGAGCTGAAATGAAATCCATTAAACTGAATTTTTAACAGAGCAATCATAATTCACTTTTCCCATAGTGTTCATTATTTTGCAGGCATAAATTCAAGAAGTTGCGTTATCTTTGAACCAGAGACCTCACATTGTGGGATGCAATCCAATAAGACAGTAAAAGTATGTGAAGGGAATTGCAATGTGAATGTGACTGACTTTGTTTTTGGTCTAATCTTCGTTGTTATCTGTGCAGTTTTGCCACATTTGTACACAATCAACACACTGAATTAGTTTTTTGCACTATTTTATATATTTAACTTTTATGTTAAGTAAATATTATTTTTGCATGTGATAAAAAAGCTTGAATCCTTCGAAAACTCTAAGTATAACCATTATTTGCACCAAACATATAATAAAATAGATTTGTTTAGCATATGATGTTAAAGGTCCCATGTCATGGCCATTTCTACTGATCATAATTCCATTGTGAGGTCTACTAGAATAGATTTATATTGTTCAATGTTCCAAACTCACATTGGTTTCTCATACAGAATCTCTGTTCTGTATAGTATGTGTATTCACTCTGTCTTACACGGTTTGTTGGAGCTCCACACGTAGCGGCTCCGCGGACGTAACGTAACGGCTCCGCAGATTGGTCCATTTGGACCAATTGGTCCATTTGGGTATGGTTACGTCACCATACCTAGGAAGAAAAAAATGGAAGAATAAAAATCTCCAACGAGGCTTTCTGGGGCAGCAGACAGGTCTTCTCTGTGTTAGAGTTTTACTCCCTGCCTACAGGGTGTACTTTGAGGGTTTGTGACTCTGCAGACCGTTTACATGCTTAAAATTCTACATAACACACAGGGGACGGGTAACCAGAAAAGCATGACATGCACCTTTAATACGGGTCAGTTTTCCAACAAAACACATGAGACCTCATGCAAAATCTAAAATACACATTTCACATACACATTTCCTCCTAGTTTCTACAATTTGTTCTTATTTTGATTGTACCAACAGATTTCTAGAATATTTTGAGTAGCTGAGAGCACTGTTACCTAGATAACAACAAAAAAAACATCATGATTTTACAGCCCACAAATTGTTTGTCTCGAACCCAAACATTTGTCTTTTTCTCATACATTTCTCGTACATTGATGTTAATTTCTTTTTTAAGTGTAATATCTCCTGGCTAACTGTTAGCCTAATCCTCTCACACCTACCAACTGGCTTGGTTAGCATAATAAAACTTGTTTTGCAATATTGGAAAAACACACATTTTGTATGTCTCAATGGCAGTAAACACACTATTCAAAGTTAAACAAGTAATTTAGTCGAACAGATATTTAAAAACAGCATGGTTACAGCTGTGTCGCAGCAGGGCTGCGGATACTGGTAGAACATCAAGTCAGGGTCATGCTTCAGGGAGGGCTCTCTAACCTTTAAATAATTTGCTGGAACTTATTTCTCAAATTTGTGAAAACTTTATATAACATTTGTGAGTCACTGCTTGTTATTTTTTATTTTCCTAATGGTGCTTGACATGGTGGCCGAAAACAATTTACGGAGACCATCTTGTCCTGGGCACGAGCAAGACACACAGCGGGCAGCCCATTAAGATTTATTTTTTTGTCAGTGAGTTGAAAGGCCAAATAACTAACTTCAGGCGATTTCAAAGTGGTTTCTCGAAAAGCTGCAAACAACCCCTTCCTCAGCACAGGAATAGTACGTAAAACTCTTATATTCATTACTATGAGCCCCAAGTGACCCGTACAAACAGCCTGAGTATTTTAAAGTACAATCACAAGTGCTAGTAAGCTTTGTATGTATGTCAGAGTAGTTAGCAAGGATACTGAAGACAAACCAAATGTATTCAAAAAGCGCCCTTATTGACCTACTAATTGGCATTAAGACATGATCCATATTTTGCCATATTCTAGATAAAAACAACACTTATGTGTAAATACAACATTATGTGATCAGATGTCATTAACAAGTTACAGATCATAAACATGTTAACACACATGTTGTATGAAGTACAGAATCATCTTAAATAATATATATGGCATCTACATGTTCTAGCACAAGCAAACCCTGGCCTAAAGGCTACAAAATGTGCAATGATTTATGTTCACAATACACTCTCCCTCTCTCAAAGCTCCCTACGCCTGGGTTTTTTACGCCAAGAGATTGCAAAACATGACAGCAGTTATATGTGAAGCAATAAAGAAAAATACATAAGCCTCAAGCACGACTCAACAGCAAACACTTCATCCACCTGCAATCAAAACGACATTCAAACCTCCAAACCAGACATAACTTTGACAAGGTGTTGATCCAAAGCCAACTGTTCTGTATATCCAGGCCTTACATCCCTCATTTCGTAATGCTAGTTGATAATGAAGTTCTAACAGAAAATACAGAGAGAATAAATGGCTGAAAATCCTTCCCAAAGAGGACGGGTTGACTGAATAGGAATGGGGCATTTTTATAAGGAGACCATCTATCAATTTAATAGTATCATTAATAAAATGTCTGGAAAGCGATTTTAAGAGAGCGAGGATTTAACCCATAGACAGTTATATACGTAGTGTGGTTGAACAGTAAACTCTGTTAAGAGGAGGCTAATCCCTGGACAACAACACATTAGATCAATTGTCACCCCATTCATCATATACTCTGAATATAAAGTAAAAATATAATGGCTCTCAGAGAGCACAGACCTCCAGCAAGGCAAATGGGGCATTACTTACTGGTGGATGGTCCAAGTCGAATGGCATCATCATGGACTCTACAGAGAATATGTGTAGTATTTTATTGCATAAAATCAACAATCCAACCTCTTTCTGTGTGATCAACTTGGCAATTCAGGTACCAACATTGTTGCTGACTTTTTCACCTTTTCAACACATCCATGTGAATTTCCCTAGTGTGAACTGATTTTTTCCAATCATTTCAACATCAAATACAAGCACTACAAATGCCTTATCATGCAACTTAAAACTATAATTTGTGTATCCGCCCTGTGATTTGGATGCCTTCCAAAATGTAATGGGCTTTTCTTGGCCCATGTTACACTCTTCCACCAGGTTTTATTACATTTGGTCCAGTAGTTTGTACATTATCTTGCTGACTGACAGAATTATCGAGCCAAAAACATCACATTATTGGCAGAGCTAATACAAATATCAAGCTGGTCAAAAACATACACAATTTATGAGTTTAGATGATACTCCTCCACCTTAGTTCTGTGATCTCATGCTAAACAGGATTGTGTGCAAACATAAAGCAGTAGTCTAACATTTTGGATAATGTGCTCATTTGCGTCTTTTTGACAGCGAGATGAAAAGATCAGATATATCACTCATGTCTGGATGGTAAATCCAGGTTTCGGGAGTTGCTGATTGGCTAGCTTAGCATGCAGCATTAAAGCAGAGGGAAACAGCTAGCCTAGCTTACCTAACACTATAGCTGACTTACTAACACATACATGCCAACCTTTCCAAATCCAAAAGAGGTAGGTTTGCGCACGGCAAATGTGCACGCCCAAATTAGGTAATCAGAAGAAATGGAACCCCAGTAATTACAGGTATAAACCATGTATTTAACATATATTGCATATTTTTATGCTCTTTGGTAAACAGTGACATCAACGACATGTTTGGTCTGTAAAATGTCCAAAAGTAAAAGAATGGGAGATAAATATCCCAAAGACTCCACATTTTATTATATTTGTAATGTGTTTCTGGTCCTCTTTCAGTTGAGACAGTGTAGATGAAGGATGTGTCAGGATGTAGAACTCTTGTGTGAACATTGGATAAAGCCAGGTTCATATTCTTGTTTCATGTTGTTGACATATTAGAGTGAAAGGTTTGCACAGTGCGAAATATCTTTGTGTTGCGCCATAAATCAGAAAAATACTGCATTAAAAAAGTCATTTCCTGCATTTGTCTACTGATAAAGTGTGATATAAATAATGTACAGGCTTTCAGATTGCTGTAGTTCACTAAACAGAGACATTAACGACATGTTTAGTGTTTAAAATGTCAGAAAAAGTATCTCAAAATTGTATTATATTTGTTGTGTGTTTGTGGTCCTCTTTCAGTTGAGACACTGTAGGTGTCTTCGAGACACTGATATTAACGGGGAAACCCTGCAGGACTCAAATGCCTCGTCTCTGTTCCCTTAAACTCATTTGGGAGTGATTACCCATCAGCCCCGGGGGTGCAGAGGAAAGGCAGTGTTACCCCTGGTCTGCACGTTGTTTATCTTTCAGAAACACAGAGAACTGTTTGTATGATGAGATCACAGACACGCTGCAAACGGTGTCCGCCAAAAGTCGAGTCCAGTGTCTATGTAGTGTAATTTTTATTTGTTATAGTTTAGGAAGATTGCAAATCGGTAGGGAAAGCCAGCTACATGTCAAAAGCGGTAGACTACCGCCCAGATCGGTAGGGTTGGCAGGTATGCTAACATGTTCTTCTAATATTGTTTAATGTTAATTTGTGATTTTAAGGGTGTGTTTTGTGCAATAAATATTTTATGTCTTACAGTGGTACAACAGTATCACCACTATCAGAGTGAGTTTTCCAGGTGTTAAAAAAGCTGTTCCCTGTCTTTATGCTATGCTAGACTAATTGCTTCTTAGCTCGAGCTTTTATACATTACATGTCATTTGTTACACGCTTTTATCCAAAGCGACTAACATACATTCAGAGTCAAAATATGTATTTATCTTCTCATCTCATTCTCAGTAAGAACGCAATACTGCTATCACTGGGATTTCTTTAGAATCAGGTGCACTCCAATAATGTCTATCTAAATTGTGTTTGAAAAAAGCAAGTAAATGCATACTCATCTTCCTATACTGCACACACCCAGAATGGGCTATTAAACCTACATCAGGTCACCAAGCAAATACAAATAACAACAGAGGATTGTAGTTTGCTTGAAATCATAATTATTGTATGATTTTTAATTTACATTTTACCAATATTTTGGTTGCTAGGACTTTGTACCATAAAAGCTTTCTTTTAAAGGGAACCTGCCGGTTGACCACATCACTGGCTTTTAAGGTCTTGTTTGCACTTTTGTTGCAATGATGTCAATGTAATGATATAAAAAAACAATTTATGTTTTTTTCAGCCTAAATAGATAGTTAAAGTTGGCCTCCTTTGAGGAAAATAACTGTAGCCCACTGGATATAAAGCCTGATTTTAAAAGAGGTACTTTTGTGAAAACAATGGAATTCTTTCTTTTCGCTGGATATTTTATAAGAGCCGAAACCTCATGTCCTCTATATGAACTGTTGACCAGAAACGTACCTGTCAATTGCTGTCCAGTTGGGATTTGAATCAAGCTGCATGAGAAATGATCAGACATAACTGGAAAACAAATACAATCTCACCTCCAGAGCATTTGGGTCTTAGATTCTGGCCTCCCAGCGATTCGTAGCACTTTCTGGGAGGGCTTTCCAATCACAACCTGATTTACAATCCATGTTTTGAAAAATTGCTTTTTCCAGTGATGGAACAAGCTTTGCAGTGCTGAGATAATTGGCTGAACAAATAGTATGTTATAGCTTAAACATAGGGTTTGACATAAGACTTGGCAATCCTATATTAATCCCAACATCACTGTTTTCTTACCCCTGTAGTCCAGTGTGACACTTTGTCTCAGTTACTTGGAAACATGTGAAAAAAAGTGATGGTTTCTTCATTTTTCAAAGCTTGTTGTCAGTCTGGCATCAAACCGGACAAGCTTTTCCAAGTTTGACTGCAATGGAAACGATCACTGGGAGAAACACTCCCCAGGAAAGCATGCTTTTGACATTATGTTCTGTCCAACAGCTGACTAAGATTTGAATAGCCCTTTCAAAAAATGGTGTGAATCTATCACATGCGGGACACTGTGAAGAATTCACATTTAGGCACATGTGATTGTTAAAAAAGAATGAAGACAATTTAAACCGAACATTGCCTAATTTCAGTGTTTGATTTTTCATCTTTATGCATATAACGCCTTGTTCTACACTTTTTTTGCAGTGCCCTCTGGCATGAATGGCTTCCACGGCTTTAACTATAAAAGAAAAGCAAAGACCTTGCATGAGTCTCAAATCTCAAAGGCAGGGCCGGCTCTAGACAATTTTCATCCCTAGGCGAGATTTGAGCTGGCGCCCCAGCCAGAAACTCGTACAATAGAAAATATAAAGATCAATAGAGTATCCAAGGAATACACAATATAATGGGGGGTGGACGTCACATCCTCTAGGGGGGTCCGGGGGTATGCCCCCCCCGGGAAGAATTGTTTGAACATTTTAAAGTAAAATGCTTCAATCTGGTGCACTTTGAGCAGAATTACTACTAGATCTAGGGGTAACTCTAAACACCCATATGAAAAAGATCGGTTTACATTTTATTAATCAAATAAGTATGTGAACATAACCAATAACCTACCATAGTCAATAACAAATAAATGTAACTTATTGTATTTTTGTTGTTCTTTCATTTCTTATTTGACCTATTAACATTTATTTATTCGTGCATATTTTTTAATCTCTCCAGTTGAAAACAACATTTTTGGTTTACTGTCCTATAGTATACATTGAAATAATTTCAAACCTGTTTATCCCAATAATTATAAAGGAGTGCCTTGGAAATATGTGTTTACATGTGGGGTTCCTCAAGGCTCCATCTTGGGGCCTCTTCTCTTTAACATCTACATGCTACCACTGGCTCAGATAATGAAAAACAACAAAATAAGTTACCATAGCTATGCAGATGACACACAAATGTACGTAACAATTTCACCAGGAGACTATGCTCCAATTCAAACACTGAGTAAGTGCATTGAACAAATCAATGACTGGATGTGTCAGAACTTTCTCCAATTAAACAAAGATAAAACTGAGGTAATGGTTTTTGGAGCCAAGTCAGAACGTATAAAAGTTAGCGCTGAGCTTCAGTCTGCAATGTTCAAAACAACAGATAAAGCCAGAAATCTAGGTGTAGTCATGGACTCTGACCTGAGTTTCAACAGTCACATTAAAACAGTTACTAAATCAGCCTACTATCACCTAAAGAATATATCTAGGATTAAAAGACTAATGTCACAGCAGGATTTGGAAAAACTTGTCCATGCTTTTATCTTCAGTAGACTCGACGACTGCAATGGTGTCTTCACAGGTCTCACTAAAAAATCTATTAGAAAGCTGCAGCTGATTCAGAACGCCGCTGCTCGAGTCCTCACTAACACTAAGAAAGTGGATCACATCACTCCTGTTCTGAAGTCTTTACACTGGCTTCCTGTGTGTCAAAGAATATATTTCAAAATACTGCTGCTGGTTTATAAAGCACTGAATGCTTTAGGCCCAAAATACATTTCTGACCTCCTGCTAAATTATGAACCATCCAGATCTCTCAGGTCTTCAGGGACTGGTCAGCTTTCTGTCCCCAGAGTCAGAACTAAACATGGAAAAGCAGCGTTCAGTTATTATGCTCCAAATATCTGGAACAAACTCCCAGAAACCTGCAGGTCCGCTGCAACTCTTACTACTTTTAAATCCAGGCTGAAGACTTTTCTTTTTGTCGCTGCTTTTAATTGAACTATTCATATCTTAGACTGCACTGTAACTTTTATCCATGTATTTTTTCTTTTAATGTTTAGTTTATTAGCTTTTCTTTTTAATGACTGATTTTAAATGCCTTTTTCTTAATGGCTTTCATTTTTTGTAAAGCACTTTGAATTGCCTTGTGTTGAAAAGTGCTATATAAATAAACTTGCCTTGCCTACATAAATTGTGATCAAACCGTTTGAGACCCACTGAGACAACTTAGACTAAAGTGAACTATCTAAACACTCAGAGTCCTTTACCTCACTGAGCCTCTCAGTCTGACTGGAGAGGACTCTCCCTCCACATTATTGTAGAAACATCTTCTTCTTATATCCGCAGCTAGCACCAGATTCTAATAACAACAGCACCGGTACCGGTGCGCCCTTCTCTCTCCCTCGCTCGCTCCCACGCTCACTCACACTTTGGCTGTGAGCTGCGGGCGCCAGATAAGCCAACATCCCCCATTTTCATCACTTACAGCGCCCATCGTACAGGGCAAATGAAAAGTGTAACCGGGGTGAAAAGGGTGTTAAATGTACTTAATTATGAATATTGTTACATCAAGGCCGAAAATTAGGATGAGCCCCAACGGTCAAAAATGTTTTTCTACCAGCGCAGCGCCTCCACAGATCTGGCGCCCTAGGCGAGCATCTATAACGCCAGTGCTACAGGCCGGCCCTGCTCAAAGGACATTACTTTTGTGTTTAAGTGGGGCTTTCTGTTTGGGTAAAGCCATCTTCTGCTTGCGCTATACTGCACAATATATATCCTCCTTCATTTTCTCCCCTCTCCGTCCCTCCTCTCTATGATCACAGAGTGATGTTTTGACTGGCCAAATCCCTAGCATTTCTCCCGGGGTTAGTGCACAGTCAATCATAAGGGCTTGGGCCAATCTTTTAAAAGAACCTCAAGATTATGTTACCTCCACCCAACAGGCAGCTCTATTGATCCCGTCGCGCTCTTTGTGCACTCCGCCAAGTGTGCGCCGTTCATGTAGACTTAATTTCCCATGCCCTCCCTCTCTGTTATGCCACGCTCTCTTTTCAGTGACATATTTAGGTTGGTAATTAAGCCAAGATCAAAGCACTTTTGCTTTTCAGGGGTTTGAGAAGGTAAGCCAAGGTACAAGACAGAAAAAGTTGAAAGGCGGGTTCCTGAAGGGAAGATAGTCGCTTAAGGGAAGGCGGTAGGTGCGCTCAGGCTTTATTCTATGCTGGAAACATATAATCATTTGAAAGAGGATAAGGTTGAAGTGAGGACATTACTGGAGCCACACCTTATCAAAACATGGTCCCTAATTGAGACACTGGTGCCTAAACACACTTTCCCCAGATGAAAAGAAAATGGGCTGTAAAAACAATTCCTAGTCCTCCTTTTCTCGGCTGGTGAACACCCCTGGATGTACAGTAGAACAACATGACTCCATATTTCCAGCAATGTTAGCTATGCAGCTGACACTTTCCCATCAACTTCAGATTGATCTGCAAAGGAGAAAATGGTGTACATACCACAACTGATGACATCCAAAGAAATGACATCCAGTTTTGTTGAATCTGGCAAAGTTTACTAATAATGATTTTAGCACCGTTTATATGAGGTCAACCTCTATTTTTGGTACCAGTCTCTATATGAGTCAATTGCATCTAAAATATCTGAAGATTTCGTACCTTGTAAAAAGGGGAGCTGCACTTCTGGAAAGTGACCAGAAACTTCCTTTGGTTTATTGTCCCCTAGCCCAAACACTGCGTTTACAAGAAGGACAGAGGAAAAAGACCCACACGCCAGAACTTGACTGATGTAAATATTATTGGGAAAATGTTTGCCACGGGCATGTAACAGATAAGCATTAAAACCACAATGTATCGGAATGGAAATTGGCACAGAGCCGCTTCAGCTTCGCATGGAAGGTCATTGCTTGGCAAGATTTAAACTTGGCTTCCATTAATGCTCTCTAAGTCTACGTCTAGGAGACCCACAGACCATGCTGCACGCAAGGGTACAAACAATCACTCCATAATACTCTGTAAATTAAATGTTGATTAGGTTTCGATTCTTGGAGATAAGAGAGAAAGAAGTCAAAAAAGGGTTCAACAAAAAATCATTGAGACTAAAGTTCTTCTTAATATCAAGTATAACACACATTAACATGTATGATGTCTTTTTTTTTACCTTTTTTGCTACCACCAGTACTCAACATGGTCGGTATCACAACACACAGGTTTCTCATTGCCCATCATTATATATGGAGTCCAATATGTTGCCCTTGTGAAACACCTCAAGCTCTGTTTGTGTGCATCTTGTGGCACATGTAGACATTAGTAGCCAACCATTTCCCTGAATAGAAGCAGCAAAGAACATTGACAACCTATTGTCATATCGAGTGCCATTCAATTTGGTACAGATATCGTACGGTGATGCCTTGAGTGCTCATGTGGTGCCCCATAAGGTCAGACTTTCAATTAGACACTACTGGTTTTTCTCTTGTTTATCGGTTAGCTTTTCTTCACAGTGGGCATGACACCTCAACGAGACAAACATATATATATAGTATAGTAAACATCAGTGGCGAGACGTGACTTTTATACCTAGGCCCTCTGACCCCCACCCCTTCCCTCGAGTTATTAAGTCACAGCGTATACTTCAGCGGAATATCAAAACAACGGCCCGGGGTGCAAAACGCATCAATGAAAGCGACCCTCTACCACACAAAACAACACCTGTAAATAACCCTATTTGTGTTCTTTGAAATTGAAAAGGATATTGCATTGTGTTTGTTACTTTCGTTGCAGTTGTATGTCTTAAGTGTAATTTGGCATGCTTTTATTTTGAAGGTGAGTTAACGCTGTTGACAGGAAGTTGTTGTTGCTATGGAAACAAGAAACGTTTCACAGTGGGCGGAACTTGTCATAAAGTCCGCGATAATAACACCCACCCATTTAGAGGGAAGATATGATTGGTCAATTGTACTGTCATTTGACATTACTCTCTCGTTCAGTTACTATAGCGGGGCCCTCTGTGAATTCATAGCTGGACCGCCTGGACGTCCAACAGCTCCTCTCTTCACAGTAACACGCAGAGACGAGCTTCTTTCATTTAACCCTTCACATTCCAACAGAAACTGAATAGGCAGATTCGAAGGATTTATTTCTTTGGAAATGTTAATTTAAATAAAATTAAATCAAGTTATTTTGGTAAAACTAATGAAAAATATAACTAAAAAAAATATTAAGAAAAATATTTAAAAAATGGTTTTTAATGTTTTTAAATATTATTTTGTAGAATATCTTAGGCCCTCACAGAGGGCCTAGAGGGCCCTGACGGCTCGCCACTGGTAAACATTATTTATTGGCCCAAACTGGATAATCAGACAGTGAAGCTAATGCTGTTTTTCCAGTTTTTTTCTAGAATTGTTCTTTAAGTATTTTATTCAGGGTACTCGGATACCCATTATTCTAGCTACAGCTTCTGTGGTTGCCATAGTCAGAGGGGCTGTGCATGTTGATGGGCAGCCCTTTTGCCCTGCACAGCTGCCAACCTTGATACACAATGCAGTGCGCATTGTTTAATTATTCCAATCAAAGAAGGAGATGGACACTACTTGCCTCCTTTGAAAGCAGCTTCATTCTCGTTCATTAAGATCAATGCATTTCGTGTCACCCAGGCAGGCAGGTATGTCCTGCAATCAAATCTAATGACCTTTTTAGCAATTCAACTTGTTTCTCAATATATCAAAGGTCAGCCCAGGCTGCATTATTTGAAATTGTGTTGAAATGGGCTTGTTTAGGATGTTCACATAGCTAATCCAAATGTGTTTTTAAAGGCTGATGATATCATTTTTCTGTCCAACATTTATTTTGGAAACTGGAAAACCTTTGAATTGTTTCACTCAAACTAAACTGATGTCTATGGTCGTTCAACTTGTGTAGCTTTGTCAGTGTGTTGTTTGTTCTTCTAAATGTCACCTCACCGAGCAAAATAGCACTTTATAATCCAGACAGACGAACTTTGGCCTCTTGCTGTGCTGACCATGGAAAAAACGCCACTTTCAGTTGAATCACTTCTATGAAAGTCCCCTTCATTTTAATCACTTCGCAGCTGGTTGAAGTTGCCGGCCGTGCCAGTTTCCCTTCCTGTAGTTACCAAGACAGCCTGTCCTCTCTCATTACGAGACGCGCTAAGTCTAGAGTGAGCAACCGCTATAAGAGACACAAAGCAAAGAAATGCAATCACATCAAAAGCAGCTGTTATGCGACAAAGGAGTTTACATACATCGTCATACTAGCACTGAACCATCAAAGTCTGCAGCATAATATTAATCTCAACCCTCTGTATCAAAAGCCCGTCACTTTCCATTGTAAAGTATTCTCTTCTGGGCCTTTGATCATCTACATTTGATCTCCTTTGATTATGTTGCCAATGTTGGACGATAACATGCAATAAAACTAGAATACATGAAAAGAAAAAGACACGGAAAGAGAGTTGTGTATAGGATTTTGAGCTCCTTGGAAACAAATATAAATGTAGGAGCTCTACTTTCTCGTTTTTCTAATTCCCTGAAATTGTACTTTATGCACTTAAAATGTTGATATTAATCCTGAACCAAATTAAGTTAGAGGCCACCAAGCCAGGGCGAAAAGAGATGCTGTAGCAGAGGCATTATGAGGAAATGATTAAAGCGCCTTTTGAACGTTAAAGCATGAAAACATTTCACAATAAAAAAGGCACAGAAAACAATGATGAAACCTGAAAATGAAACTAATAGGTCCCGTTTATGATTTTATTCTCATTGCCGGTCATTTCATAATCCAATACTCCCTCCAAGCTTTGACAAAGATCTGAAAATCAAAGAGAGACATTTCCTGACATGCCTGCAACTTTGAAGTCTTAAGTCTTTTGCCCCAATGGATAATCCATATATGGCTGATTGAAGACCGCCAACGCTGTCAAGCTATTACAACAAAGCTGTCAAGTTATTTCTAATGGGCTCTGTTAGAAGGGAAGGCCAGCTCCTTCATATCTTAAAGAGGGGAAGAGACGGAAAAGAATGACGCATGAGATACGAACTCACAAATGGTAACCAGTGTTTTGGCGGCCAAACAGCAGGCCACAGCTGGAGGTAGATGTCTGTTTTCTTAAGCTTGCATGGCTCAGACAATGGCGATGTCTCACTGTTTGTCAGATCATGGCAACGCCCACCTCTTCTGCTCAGAAGGCCACAGACTGCCAGCATAAGCTGCCAGGCTTTGGTCATAGAATTCAGAGAAGAGAAAACCAAGTGAGGTCGCTTGGTGGGGTGGTGGTGGTTGAACTGGTCTGGCAATGTGAGCGTATGATCATGATGCTACCACTTTATGCATTAAAAGCTAAGGCAACGGGAAATGTAAAGTAAATTCAAAGAAGGAATGCCTAAAGAAGTCCTATTATGCTTTTGGGGGTTTCCCTTCCCTGTAGTGTGTTATAGGTTTTTGTGCATAGAAATGGTCTATTTAAGCTCAAATCTCAAAGTTCCCTCCAGAGGGAGGGTATCTCCCACACATTCCACCCCTGTCTGAAATGCCTCCATTGGACTTTACTTCTCTCACATAGTGGCCGTGTCTCAATTCAGGGGCTGCACCCTTCGGAGGCTGCATTTGTAGACCGCATACGTCACTTCCGCAGAAAGAAGGCTGTCCCAATTTTAAAAAAGACGAGACTCCTCCGAATGCGGCCCACAAATGCAGCCTTGTCTTCCCAGATTTGGAGGATACATCTGATGTATCCTTTGTGGCCTACCATATCCCAGGGTGCAATGCGCTTGTATCAAATTAAATGGCTTCCGGTCTCCCCAGCAGAGTGGATTTAAAAGCAGCAGCAAGCGGAGGAGTCACTAATAAATGTGAGAATTGGGTTTTAACTTACTTTAAATTAACTAACATCACACACGTCAAACCCAAGGTGCATTAAAACGTACATTTTCGTTAAATAATACGGATACATGTGACATTAGTGACACTAGCTAGCTGGACGTGCTGCACTGTTGTTAACACTTATTTTTTAATTCAATTCAGAAGTTTACTAAAGTCATACAGAGATCTTGGCTCTGTTATAGATAAGTTATACTTTATATTACATAAATAGACCAAAGTGAAAACATTTAGACCGGTATAGCCTACAGTGCGGTGGGATTTATAAAATGCTACCCTGACGTGTAGCTACTGTTAGCTTTATTTATTTCTCTGACATGTTCCAATGTTTTACTGTTTATTAAACTTTGGGACAAAATTACAACCTTTTTATTCAGCTCATGCTGCTTTGAGGTAGGGCTAAAAAAAGCCTATTTTAAATATTTCCACCAGATTTGATCATCTTTTATTTAGGTTAAAGTTTATTTAATTTATCCTAATCCCATAATAATAAGACAATCAAAAATAGACAGCAGCCTTTTGCTTGATGTTAGTTTGTGGGATGCACATGTGACTGTCATTTCATCTCTTTAGTTTTTTAAAAACCAGAACAGTACATCATTTTAAATGATCCTTTTGTTTGTTTGTCTGAAATGCTTAGTTACATTTGGCAATAATACTTTTGCAACCCTGTGTTTAATATGATTAATTCACTTTTTTCTTTCTTGTTTTTCTCTGTAATTAGGAACATTCTGGAGAAATGGATTTGCTGGAGAAGGACCCCTAATCTGAAAAGTGCACAGCAAATCATCATCATTCCCCAAACAGCTGCTTCTATATACTTGCTGCACATATAATACAAATAAACAACTCCATAAACACACTTTTGCTGATATTTGTGTTACTGCTGGTGATGTTAAATAACATGATTGATTTCCTCTGTCTCAATGATGAAAGTGATTATAATAGAAGACATGATGCTGCAGAGAGGATGGATATATTCTTACCTCTACTTTGTGATTAGATTAAATTAAAATAGTAATTGTTAAATACATTGTTTATTTCATTTACTGAGGTTTTAACCATTATTTACAACATTTATATATACAGTCTATGGTACACAAGCAGTGGAGTAATAGGATATCTCTAGGTCATTAACCCGTCTTAAGTTCTGTTTAATTGTATTAAAGGTGGGGTAGGTAAGTTTGAGAAACCGGCTCGAGATAAACTTTTTGTTATATTCCATGGAATGCTCTTAACATCCCGATAGCAATGAATATCTGAAGTGCTTTGATAACAAATCCATAAAAAAAGTCATCTGTGGAAGCCGTAGTTCTGTAAAAAGCACGACCAATCATCTGAGCCGGCCCGGCTAAAGTAACTGGATGGCCTACCTGCCTGTCAGCCTTCCATCTGTGCACAAACTTATCTCGTGCCCTCATTGGTCATGTGCGCGTTCGTGTGTGTTGGAGGAGGGGCTCTGTGAGGAAGTGGCAGATTTTTTCCGGTTGTGTATTTTCAAATTCTAGCGCACTCAAGCTGGTTTCTCTGAAATGACCAACCTCACCTTTAATACAAAAAATAGATCATAGAAAATGTTTAATTGTGTATTTCAGCAGAGCAGGGGGTCACGGTGCTGCTGGACCTGGAGGTGCTGACCTGGTGTCAGTGGGACATCATCTGGGCAGGTTTAGGGGAAGAAGGAGAATATAAACTGTTATAATCACAGCTATTAAGATTAGAACACTAATATTGTCAAGAATCAATCTATACAACATGCTTTTGTTCATTTAAAAAACATATTGTTTTATTAGTACAGACTTTAAAATATGAAATATGATTAAATTACATCAGCTATATAGTACTTGTTAACTTACTAATGTAACATTACTGGGGGCTAAAGGAACAGCTTAATCTTATTTATCTGGCCATGGTCCTCTTTATTTCATCACCGTCGGTGATCTCCAAAAAATGGTTAAAGTAAAAAACTAAAAGTAATGTTTCTGGATCTTTTTCAGCTGGAGCAGCGCAACCGCACAGCGCGTATCACGTGACGTAAATACGAAGCGCTCCGTTGGCTAGACCGTCTCATTTCGTAGGCCTCTCGCTCGATCCAGCCTACCCGGTCTACCTGGGCTGGGTCCTCCGTGGACCGCGTAGGCTGCGTACTTCGAAGGGTGCAGCCCCTGAATTGAGACACGGCCAGTGGCATCACTATGTAATACTTGCGTTTCTATTTGCTTGAGCTCCAACACATTGTACGTGATAGGCTAATGGGCCGGACATTTCCGAAACATATCTAATCAATTGACCAATGACAACAGAGCTAACTCATCTATTCCATTTTAGCTGCATATAGTAAACTTCTGCATTACTTGCACAGTAGTCTTGCAACATTCTCTTGCACTATTTTATTTCTACTCTGTTTCTTCTTGCCCTCATTTTATTGTTTTTGCAATTGTTTTATGCCATACATATATATATATATATATATATATATATATATATATATATATATATATATTAATGTTGCATTGTTGGAGGGGCCTGTGACTTAAGATTTGCCTTGCCTAACTCATTGTAGCTGTGCATTTGACAATAAAGCCTTTAAACTTTGAACTGGGGCAATAAGAGCAGACTTGAAAAGAGGTGTTGCATCACAGGCAGAGCTAATTTCAATATGCAACAGAAAATAAGCATTATATGTCTTCTTTAACTCTTTAGGTTATAATTATTTATTCAGTCTTCAATTTTTACTTTTAACTTGACTAGGATACAATTTGGAAATATCAGACATTTGCACTTGCTAGATAATACAACTGTTTTGCTAACTCCTGTACAGTACATGCCCTGTATACACATCCAAGCAAACGTCTGCTATCAGAGACTCATATGGTACAGCTGCTTCCAATTTTTCTGTGAATGAAGTCTAAGAAAACACAACTGATCATTCGACTGTAATAGGAAAGGCACACCCATACTGTAGACAGTCCATACACTCTCTCAACATCTGCCAAGGGTGTGGTGGCCGGTCTTTACATCCCCTTCTCCCCCTACATCCTTGCTCTCTGTCAACTGCATTCATAAGATGTTTAATGATATTTTATTAAGGGCATTGAAGCTGTCAAATGGCATTCAACAAAACTACGATAATCATCACCTGCGTGCTTTAAGTTCATAGTGTACCTTAAGGGTTTAAAGACGTGGACATTTTAACCACGGCCAATAAGGTACACCCATACTGCAATAAATCTCTTTTACAAATACTTTAGGATATTTAAATGGCTTACTGAGTAAACACTGAGTTGAATAATGGCAGTTACAAGTCGTAGAAACAGGACATTACCATTTTTCAAATTGCTAATGTCAAATGTTCAAATCAAACTTGTGTCTGCTCAACCTCCCTTCTCAAACTGCTGCACCCAAAGGAGAATTAACTACTGTACAGCGCTCAGGTCATGGGACAGCTGCAGTAATAAGGTCCCGCAGCTAAGTTGTTAGAAGGATGTTAAAAACGCATTTGTTACGTACTGCATTGCCAAAACATAAACTCTCCCTACAAGACTTAGCTAACTCCCCGATGGTCCATGAGTTACGTTTTGGAAGGTTAACATCTGCAAACAGAAGGGATTTACGACTGGAGGAAATAGTTTTGTACAATTTGCAATCAGATCTTGGCCTGCAGTGATGGTTTGGTTATACTTCATTGAGAGTTTAAATTCAGAATAGTTTAATGACGCTTGAGTTTTTCTAAAAGTGACTTCATGTAGTTGATTATGATGGTTTTAGAGGTGTTATATGGTGTTGGTCAGCTAATGATGGACTCCATAATCACTGGTTTGGTACAGAGTAGATTTATATAGCAAAATTGTTTTAATAAAAAGGTGTTGCTTTTGCTGCCGATCCAACCCGTTACTCTAAGATTTAAAAACAAAAGGAGCCACTTGCAATAAACTAATTGTCAACCGATACTGTTGAATGAAAAATTGAAAAAACTGTAGAAGAACAAATGACTTGGAAACATATAAAAAGAGAAAGAAAAACACAGTTAAGCCGTTTAGTTTTGCAAATGAAATGTATTGTATTCTTCAAATTACATTTTCTTCAAAACTAAATTGAGGTTAAAAAACCTCAATTTAGTTTTGAAGAAAATGTAATTTGAAGAATAGAATACATTTCATTTGGTTGACA
Organism: Gymnodraco acuticeps; assembly: GCF_902827175.1. NCBI lineage: Eukaryota > Metazoa > Chordata > Actinopteri > Perciformes > Bathydraconidae > Gymnodraco > Gymnodraco acuticeps. The sequence continues at coordinate 3,223,177 of NW_022990274.1, forward strand.
CTTTTATCCAAAGCCACTTACAACCTGAAGATATTTGAAAATGTAGAACAGCAAGAATCCTGCGATACATGAATAACAGACTTTTACTGTCACACTATATTCATTATAAATATGAAATCTTCTAATGTATAATTATGCTCAATTGTTCTCCATTTGATTTATGAATCCAACTATTTCTCTAGGGCTGAAGACTTCCAGCAACACTGTAGGAATATTTGGTCAAAATGCAAACATTATTCTCAATAGTTCCAATTAAAATCTGTCAAAGTACCTTTTTTTCTTTCATTACAACTACATAAAAACAATATTGTCAGTTTTTTCTCAGTCAGTGTGGTCTGTGAAATACCATTGTATGAGCTTTCACAGCCATGCTAATAGTGTAGATAGCTCGCTCATAGCAGTCCATCGAGAGTCTCCCACACACCAGCTGCTACAAGCCAAGTGGGATATTGCACAGGACTAAAGACCCAGACGCATTAGTTAGAAGTCTGTGGACCAAACCTGAGCTGAATCACAAATGTATATTCAAATTGCATGGATAGCAAGCAGGAGGATGCTAGTGTTGTTCTGTTTCTGCTCAATTAGGTAAGGAATATGAGTTTCATGTAACATTTAAACCAGATTTCTGAGTTAATTTCCCCTTATATGGCCAAAATGCAGTTTAATTTAAAGTATCTTTAAGAATTGATGGAACAAAGTATTTGAGTTTGTGTGGGTGCTGCCTTAAAAGTTCCACACTGAGTGCAATGTATCCAGCATGTTTTCAAAATGCGACTAATTTATGCCCTAACATTACGCTTCAACATTCCATCTACAGTTCTGATAATAAATATAAAAAACCCAGACACTTATTTAAAACCCTTACACGTTAGCACAACTTTTCCATAGAGAGTGGGGTGTGTTCTGCTCTGGACTAATCCGACAGCTGTATTTGGAGACTGAGGGGAGCATTAGGAATGGCACGGAAAGTACTAATTGGACACGAGTAGGATCAAGAACTCCAGACCAGGAATGGACGTCAGTGTGACCCTTGGACATTTGATGTTTATGCATTAAGGTCTTGGTTTTTCTCCTTTATACTGCTATTTGTAATGAATAGGAAGACAAAGTCAAAACTGCCTTGAAACAAGAATGCCATACACTTGTAGAAATAAGGGTTCCAAAAAGATTATTTCTAAAAGTCTAATGGTCGTTCACACTTGACGCAAAGCAAAGATTAGCATTGCTGTCGTCGCTCAAGTTTACGGCCGTGAGTTGTGTTTACTCGCATCATTCAAACTAGACGCGCTGTCGAGGAGGCGGGGCATATCTCTATGTATATACCAACTACAACATAATCAACTTGATTGTAATATAAGTTTCAGAATGATGCCATAATAACAACATACTGATACCGGTTTGTAAAAAACATGAAGTAATGTTTTGACAAGTGTGCACACAAGACGGCAGAAGAAACACTTTTAAAATGCATGTTTTCTGGATGGAGATCGATCGATCAGGCTAGGCTAACATGTAGCTGCTCCAGTTTTCTTTTTCATGGTGTAAAATACATTGAGTTCAGTATTTCATAGAAGGTTTGTTATTTTAGTTAAGTTTTAATGCACAGATATATTTCTCCTGGTTTAGTTAAAACCACCCTGAATCAATATGTTTATGTTGCCAATGGACCAGAGTGACAAATCAAGATAATGACCACTCAACACTGCAGTCCCCATGCAATCTACAGAGAGTTGTAACATCTTTGAGATTGTTTTAGTTCCAAGGCCCTCAACTTTGATATTTAATCCAGCATGGTCTCTGGATTGCATTTGAATCCTCATAATATTTGTGAACAATAAATCCTTTGCTACAGTTCAATTGATTCTATTGCATGTTCGTGACATAGACTTTATATTGGTTTTGCCCAAAACACTCCATCTGCAATTTTTACGAGACTGTTGAAGCCATATTAAGAAACAATGTGTGTTCCCTGTAGTGGAATGTACAGGGTAAGAGAGCCACAGGGGGCCCTCCCACAAGCTCCACTATTTGTTCTGGGGCTGTGGATAGATATGAAGCAGTGATGTTGGAAGAATTGTAGAGCCCACCTATGGACTGACAGAGGGGGAACAGCCAGGCCTTTAAAGGGCTGCCCAAGATGTTCAGCGCTGTTCGGATCTCAAACACATGGTCGGGCAAATATTAGATAATAGATTGTCACCTTTTTCCTCTTGACAAGAGTCCATCTTCCTTCCTGCAGCTGGACATGCAGAGGCCTTCCCATCAGCCAGCAGCTGGGCTTGTCAGCCAATCAGGCACCTGCATGATTAGCAACAGCTGGAAAAGTATAATGAACTGGGCGGGGGTCGGGGGAGGGGCTGCAACAGGGTGGTGGTGAGGGAATGGGGATAAATGCAGACGAAGAAGGAAGGAAGAGACAGAAGGAGGCAGAAAAAGCTTTTTTAAGAAAGAAAAGGCATTGAATAAAAGTCAAATGAGGAAAACAGGGACATCATCATAAAGTAAAAGAGGTGATTAGTGTTCATTTTTCCAACACCTTTTTGAAACTGATAAGCCACTTAGAGGACACAAAATCCCTTACGTTGTACTCTACAAAAGTCACATGGATCATTGCAAATGTTAATAATTTCAACCTAATAACCGTAATAGTATAGCTTTCAACTAACCTAATACAGTTATGTGAAATCTGTTGACATACTTTTAGTTAAAGACAACGTTTCAGTTTTTCCAGTGTTGTTGTGGCATAATTATTTAAGGTCACACATTTCAAGGGTGAGCAACTCTGACTAACACTTGCATCTGCCTTTTGGGTGTAATAGCTATTTGTCGGAGTTAATATATTTCTGACTTGGGCTCAGTTCATGGATTCTCAGACATTCTGTCCCACTCTGAAACTGGCAGATTCTCTCTAATTGTATATGAGTAAAGTATGCCTTTATTAGTGTCAATGACACAACGGGTGAACTTTATATGAAAGGGAGTGATGGTGTTCCTCCTCATTTATTGCATGGGTGAATTGGAAATATAAAACGCCTGAACTCCGAGGAGCCGGAGGATGCTAATTGATTCTGCCATCCTCGAACATTTTTCCTTCCTACTTGCTCTAGCCCGACCTGAGGCTCAGTGCTTTCCCTGTGACCTCTCGCAAATGGTGCTTCTTCGCAGTGCATGATAAACATACCATGCTTGCTATGCTTTCAAGTGCTTAACCATAACATAGTGAGTTTTTAATGACACTTCTTTGGGCTGTCAGACTAAGGGCAGCCTCTCACCTCTCAGAGCCGCCTCGGTTTGATTGCGCTTCCTCTCCTCAGCTCCGAAGTACACTGTGGTTATGAGGACATTCATCACTCTTGCCTCAATGGCTTAAACGTTCCAAGGGAAAGGGAACATTAGTAGAGTCAAAGAACATTGCATGGATTTCTTTAAATCATTTTAAGAATCTCAACCTTTGTGAATGTAGCCAACAACAATCCTTGTGATGGAAATTGTGTCAGTTCTATTTGTCTATCACCAAGTCACATAAATGTAAGTATTAAACAGATGTAAGTGAATAGGGTATCCAGATTGCTTGGTTGTCTCCTGCCATTTACACAACATACAATTATAACAAAAATAAATCATAGTTTCCATATATGGCAAGAATTGATCAATTAAAAATTCACTTTTTGTATCAAAACCCACATTTTAAAACAGATAAAGTAAAATTGATTTGTTACCAGGAAATATGGAAACTTCCATTAAAAAGCATTTCAAACGCTCCCTTAATCAATATGCCATGTTCCTGTCTATTGTAAGTCTTGCAAAGGGATTAGATCAGGGGTCGGCAACAGGCGGACCGCGATCCGGACCCAGACGCCGACCCTCACAACCCTAACCCTAACCTATAATCAATACATTAATAGGGGATTTCAATTTTGATGGGGCGATTCTATTTTAACCGCCGCCGACAGGGGGCGAAAGAGACAAGTGAGCGATACAGGGAGAGAAACACAGAAGAAGAGACGAGAGAGCGGCAGGGAGAAGCAGAGAGGAAAGTGAGTGAAGAGAATAATTAGCGATACAGGGAGAGAAGCGGAGAGGAGAGTGAACAGGCGTGTTAGCGGCAGAGACAAATAATTACACATGGCGCTCTCCAAGAAGAGGAAAGTGGACAGTGAGAACAGAGCTTTGAACCCTGAGTGGTCAGACTCATTCAACGCCACTATGAGACAAAACACAAAGTGTTTGACCAAACATTCCCTCTCAAGTCAGAACTGAGGTCACAAAAAATAAGCAGTCTCAGAGCCCAATATGATCAGTCCACCAGGATCAACATTAAAACTAAATATCGTTCCAGCGCAGGCTAACCGAGGCTAACCAATGAGCATGTGCATGTGTATGAGAATGGCCCTGACACCATTTCAGCCCAGATTTAAACTCCTGGCAGGACAAGCTCCAGCTCAATTCTCGCACTGAATAAAACAAAGTGAGTGAGGGACTGCAATATAAGAGGGAAATAAAGAGAAACTTTAAAACTGTTCAATTGTTATGATGTGTAAAGACTGATATTGTTCTATAATCGTCTGAAACTGTTAAGTCATGATGTGAAACGGTTAACAAAGAAAAAGGGAAACTCAAGCTGCTGCTACACTTTATTTTATTCATCTAAAATTAAACACTTTTAAGATGCACACATTTTCAAAAGCTATTTTATTTATTTTCTCTATTTTATTTTTTTAAATGCAGCCAGAGAGGAACATTACACATATCCACAGTAGTTACTGTATATCTGTATAGTTCAATGTTAATTGACAATACATATAGTTGTTCTTGAATTGTACTTTCTTTATTTGATTGGCAGTCAGTTGTTGATTACATGCAGACGTTGATAAAGCTGCAGGCTACTTCAATATATATCACACTAATTCATAAAGCAACTTAGACATTTTGAAGCTCCGGACCTTTGCATGGGGACATTTTCTCTAACTGGACCTCGTTGAATTTTAGTTGAATACCCCTGGATTAGAGGCTTTAGTACTTTTTTCTAGCTCATTGCTTAATTTTGGACTTTTTTTTCTAATCTGTAATATGAAAAGTCCTGATGCTCTAGCTTCTAGCAGTTCATGTGAACAATTAAACAATGGTTTGATTACTTTGCCACTGAAACGTCGGAACTTTCGAAGGTTATGACCCAACTTCAGAAGTGTTGCCTCCTCTGCAAAGAATGGGTTCCATCATACTGTGTCACGATTACGTACTTCAAGAAGGTTATGGTATTGGTTAGCTCTGTTGGTTTATTTATTTGTCAACAGAACAACGGTGAAATTACTTGCATGCAACTTAGTGGAAGAATGTAGCATGGGCCAAGAAAGAAACCGATTGGTATCATGGTGTGGATACATGCATTACTGTTTTACTTATAGAAATAGCCTTCACCCTTTTGGTTTCTGAGTGTTTCCATTAGACTCAGCTGTGACTCCAAAAGCAATGATCTGACATTTGTGTCACTAACCACGAGGAAAGAAAGTATCACTACAAACATTCCCGTGCTATCCAGTCTATATATCTATCTGCACAATCACATAAACTGAAGCATCTCTGAGTTATGTGCACACATACTGCAGGTGTTTGGAACAATGGCGGAAAGGAAGCATGGACAATAAAACAGTGACGTTTCCTGTAATCATTTAAGTAAAGTCAAGGTGCTTGAAGGGGATAAACCTTTTAAGCCATCGTGTTATTCTGGGGCATGCAACATACGGGTGAGATGAAAGCCGGAGAGGGGAGAAGACACAGTGGCAGGACCGCGGCATGTTTTCCTGTATCAATCTCATCTGGATGTAAACACCGCTGCTGTTAAGGAACTCATGCATGGCCCATATACCAGCTGAAACGAACTTTGACCCAGCAATGGGCCTATTTCTGGTGAGAAATCTACCACTAGGCTGAGAAAAATGAATTCCTAATGTGGGGTTAAAGAGGTCATTCCAAAGGGGACTGTCTTTTTCTAGGCGGTCGCTTACATCTGCTGTGCCACTTTCCTCAACCCACACATTTACACATTGTGGCACCAAGATGTACAGTATATGCACAGTCTATTCCTCTCTTGCACATATAGTGAACTATTCATCTTCCTTCAGTCTTCCCAGCATGCCACCTACATCAGACCATCTGGCCTTGGAGCACATAGCATGCAAGGGAAAAAAAGCTAGGCCATTACTGTAGGACACGAAAAGAGAGAGTGCGAGAGATTGCAAAAAAAAAAGGGAATGGGGGAAAAGTAGGGCCATGCAATTTTAAAGACAGTCCTAACACTGTTCAGCTTTTTTATCATGGAGTCTGTCACGGGTGAATGACTCGAATCAGGTAATGTGGGGATGACATCATCCCTTAGTGAAAAGAGTGACTCATAGGATAAGAACTCAATGCCATGCCCCCCCAGTAGAAGCATGGCATGTTTTTAAATGTATTCCAGGCAGACATGCAAGTAATGGAGATAAAGCAGAGAATGACTCAGAAAGAAAAAGATGAAGCAGGAAGAAATAATAAAGATTAAGTAGGTAAGGATGAGGTAGTTGGAGGAAGGAAGGGTGGGAAACGTTTTTAACGGTGTAATAATAATAAGAAGAAGAGAGCGAAATCTAAGAGAAAAGATGAAAGGAGGGTCAGTAGGTTTTCCCACGACGCTTCGACTTATAAAACCTGAGAAAGACAACTGTGTGAAGTTCGAGGGCAGCTCACAGCTAGATCCGGTTTATGAAAACACGGGAAGGACAGCGTAACATCCAAAACAAATCCAACACACGATCCCAACATATGAAAGAGAGCAGCGGTGAGAGAATGGATGGTTACCACCAATTGATAAACCCTCAGAAGTTCTGTAAATGTTTTCTTTTATGGATTATCATGAATTTTTGGCTCCTGCTCTATTTGTTTCTTATTGTTTGTGAAGAGTGAATCTGAGCAAACACCATGTCTAATCCGAAAACACAGATGTTTGACGGGAAATGAAATCCTGTGGCCACTCCATGCCTACCTTTCCCAGAAATCCGGGTTTATCTTGTGCTGAATTCACAAGAAACATAACGGTGCTGGTAGAAAGCCCGCGATTGATGTGAATAAATAAATAGCTAATTAGTTCAACTGAGCCAAGAGCGGAAAACCCCCGATCCCCTAAAGGCCAGCGCGCACAGTCCAACTGGAGTCCAACTTTGCCTTTGATTGATTATGGAAAATAATAATATGCCCGATTTTTATGGCTACTGATGGAAAGGCCAAAAGGGTTTTCTAGAGAGAGTAATGCCTCCTCTCCAAAGTGAATCTCTGATGCGTGCAAGTATGCTGCTGCCGGGTGAGAAGTCTGGAAGCGCTGTCTTCAGGCTAGATTTGATTCAACTCTCAGATCAAGGTTGGTTCAGGGAGGGAGAAGAAAGCGTCCAAGAGTCAACATTTCAGTTTGATTCATTTGTTTGCTATCACCCTCAAGACTCAAAGTTTCCATTCCAAAACAAGTGCAGCCTGTACTCATCCATGGCAGAGCTGTGCAAGTTGAAAGAAGAAACTGAACAGATGGGGTGCATTGTGTTGGAAAATCTGAACGTTTCACTTCAAACTCATCTTTGCTCAATCAATTCTGGTTTCAGATGTTCTGTGGTCTTGAATCCCCCATCAATCCTACGGAGCGCCGTGCGCTCCCCAAATCCTAACCCTAACATTTCTATAAAAACTAGGAATGTGACACACAAGCAGGACCTTTACCCTTTGACTCGTGTCAAAAATCAACATGATTTAAATAAACGTACCTTTCTTACTTTACTAAAATAAGCGAAGTTAAGTAAGAAGCGTCGAAAGAAACCACTTTCTCTAAACCTGACCTAAAAAGGTGCCAATATGTGTAGGAGAACACATAGAAACTAACAATAACTTTTCTGTTAGAAGGAAGCAGAACAAGTCCCTTTTTTATCCCTTTGATTCCCAAGCCAAGTCCCTAAAGACTGAGCTACTACCGCCCCTTACAGTAGATATCGAACCAATAGTTGTATGAGAATATATTGAAATAAAACATATTTTTATAGATGGTATTTCTATTGCTAGTTCTGCATGTTAAACTAAGTTGAGAACCAAACTATTTCCATCAATAAAGAAGCCTAAAACCTGACAGAAAAACACAAACACAAATCTTCATTGGGACATTTTAATGGTCGGCCTAAAATATGGTTGCTGCTTTGGCTCAGTGTTATCGCCATATTTTATGGGCTTAAAAAAACAACGTGATAGTTGGCCAGATTTGGATTTACCGACCATTCGCCTGTCAAAAATGTTCAGGCCAGAAGAGTGACAGAAAAATGCCAAAGAGCCAGTCAAGTTCAACCATTCTGGAAGCCGAAAGTGTCAGAAACTGACAGGTGCTTTATGTTAAGATTGATACAGTTTGACTTGTGCTGTGCTCAAGAAATATGCAACGTGGAGACAGGATCGCTTTACCAAGAAAGACCAGAGTGATTGAAGAAGAGGGCAAGGCTCACCGTAAAATTAACGAGGGAGAAATTTAGACGAGGGCACACAGCTTGACACAAGGGTGACCTCTTAATTCCTAAGGCCCCCCAGCAGATGAACAACACTAATTAAGATCTAAGATTACTCTTGGTTAAGAAAGACACCAATCCCAAGACACACATGTGGTGAAACACAATATGAATAGATCATTTTATTTGAGCAGCTGACAGAAAATAGCGATGAGGGCTTGGATGACTAAACCTCTGGAGCTGAGATTAGGCCTCCATCTCCTCATCTTTGTCATGGCTGTAAATTACTCTGCCCCCACATTAAGGTGTTTGGCGTAATTGCTTATCTTGTTCAGCAGGAGAGATGGGAATAAGCGTGCAGTTGGCTTAAAGTAAAGGAAGGGAGCATGTGTTCCTGAGAGCATGTGGTTTGTGGTAACTCTGAGGAGGGAGATTATCTATTTGTGCCAGCTCCACATTTCTCAATGCAAAGTTTGGGTTTCGGGTTATCAGACAAGGTGAGAAGGGGTTTTGTAATTCAATTCCAGTGGACACGCTGCACTTATTTGAAGTAACCTAAACCACTCACTTTTAATCCTTCTCGGTTAAGATTGTAATAAACGGGCTCGGCTTGCACCACTTTAGTCAATCAAGTGTATTACCGCCGTGAAGGTTCATGATGAAGTTAATGAAAAAGTACAAATGTGGTGTGCCGTAAACAGCTTATAACTAAACCCAGGAGGTGAAACTTCTTACTCTTTAACTTCCTGTACATATCTGTAAAATTCATAAACTGTTTAAAGAATGCAATACAATTGAACTATACAGTATCAACACGCACTGCTCGGATTTGGTGTAAGCAAGAGGTTACTAACAAATATTATGATAACAATCTAAAATCGCTATCCCAAGGAATTAATCATATTAATTCATGATTAGGATACTTTGATTACATTTTCTTTAAAAAACCTCAAAGGGATGCCAACTTGTATTAATAACTTCAATAGCCGTTTCCTGCTACGATATTTCACGTTAAATGTTTCGTCAGATTTTGCTCAAATATTGAGAATTACCTCAAAACCATAATTGCCATTGATTTTCTTAAACCTAACAAGCTGAATGTTCTATATAACACAGTTGTGTTGGAATCACACTCAGCCTACACAAAAGCAGGTTGGTCGGTAAAAGTTAGACATTTTGGGAAATACTCCAAGCTACCACCAGGGAACAGGCTAACTTTTGAGGTATGCTAACAGGGGAGGACATCTAGCCTGGATATGTCCCAATTTAACACAAATCACATTATAAATATTTGAGTATTACTTTGTTAAAGACAGTTCTTCTGTCCATGTGACGGCTGTGACTGAGGGGTTAGATAGTCGCCCTACAATCAGAAGGTTGTTGGTGTGAACACCTAACCCAAAATTGCTCCCAATGGCATGGCCAACGATGGGTGAATGTTAGTCTCCCCGAGCAGTTGGCACCTTGTAATGCAGCCTCTACCTCTGTATTAATGTGTGTGAATGGATGAATCAGCAGAATATCGAAAGCTATAAGAATGTCATCCTTCTAAATGCAGTCTTTATTAGCGTACAGTGTATCAGTACTTCTTGTTTTTGGCACGTTGTTCCGAGTCCACCCATAATGGCCAAGTTATGGTCATGTAGTCTTTATTTACAGTATTGTATGTATTTCACAGTCTCTAGTAGCTCATGATGCCCATAATCTGCCATTTGGTTTGTATGTTCATCTAGTAGAATTTTGTAGAAGCATTTTAGAAAGTATTTGAGTAAATGTGATGAACATAACCAATCATAAACAGAGATTTTATGGCTTTGAAAATGCTCATTTGGGTCCCTTTAATCTGTCAATAGCAAACAGCGCAGTGTCGATCTGTTTTTAACTGACATCTCCCAAAAGTAACATTCTACAGGGTTTCATATTTCAGAACTGTCATTTGAAAAAGTATATGCCTCTTCAAGTGGGTCTGGATGAAATATAGAAGACTGCTAATGCCCAAAACCACAATCCGGTTCCCAAGTGCAAGCCTGTGCTAGAGTATGGGTCATGCAGTGAAAGTACTTAATTTATTTTTGATTTATTCAACTTAGGAACATTTCTCTATTCTGTACGCTGTTGCTGGAAAAATAAAGCACAATAATGAGGATTTTTTTAGCTGGCTAGAAAATCTGCTTACTGTGTCTTACAGCTGAAAAAACAATTTAAATGTAGTCTTGTTGAATGATAATGCTTCCAAGCTATGGCTGAACGGTGAAACATAGCACTGCTCTTGCTCTCTAGTGTCATTTTTCTATAATCATGCGTTTACCAAAAAACATTACTGACAGCCAGTGGTTGACATGCACCCTCTGAGACACTGCGGCCCTCACCCTGACCCCGAAAAACATTGGCACATGGATGAAATAGGTCATGAACAGCAGTGATGGAATTTCTAAATGGAGGAATGAATGAGAGAGATTTCTAAGAGAGAGATTGAAAATGTCAGCCACTAGACATGTAATATAGGTCTCCTCTCTGATACATCTTCAGGCAATTCTTAGGGCCTAGGATTTGTTTCTGAAGTCAATGAGTGTGTGCGTGTGACTAATGAAATGTTTCTACTTCATGGTAAGGCTCTGTTCAATGTAACTGGACTCATTTTTGCCACAACTTTTAAAATGTTCCACTGCGGATAATAGTCACGATTATCTAAATATTGACGTTGGTTGTGCTATTTAAAAATGGCAGGTCTGTCCAAGATGTCCGATGCCTCACCATGCAGTGAAAATGCTGTATTGAGCATGTAAAGAGTGGTCCAGGAATAATTCCTAAATCCCTGAAATGAGTCCCCATTTTAGAACTTTTGGTTCCCTCGGCTCAAAGTTTCGTTCTACGACATAAAATACGTCAGTTAACCCAACTCTTGAATGTCCATAGCTTCCAAAAAAACAGCGGTTTCTCACAATTGGCTTAATAAGACTGCTTAACGTTTTCATGCCAATATGAGCCACCTGTAACTTAGCAATGGTTATGTGCAGACATGCGACTGTGGTGTAGTGGTTTTACTTTATGGAGTTCATCCTGCTTAACAAAATACAATTTCCTGAATTATTCCTAAAACCAATGGAAAAACATCATATTCCTTTTTATCCAGGGATCCGTTCAGATGCTTACTTCCGGGATGGCGCATCAAAATAAGTCCTCACACCACTCTACTGTTAATTAAAAATGTGCAACGAGTTTTCTCTCTAATTCTTCTTGGTAGGGTGTTTCACAATTTCAGGTTGACCAGTTGCGGTGTAAAACATTGTCTCTTGCTTCAGACCTCAGACAGAAACTGAGGCTCACAAGTGGAACCCCTTGCGATGCTAACTTCCTGGTCAGCTGACAGAAAAACGTCATCACTGCAGCACTCTATTGTAAGACACAGTCAAGTAAAAACACTCCCATCCCATGACATGAGCCATTCTATCACACCCAGCTTGTTTTCAGTAACATTGCCAGCTGACCTCCAGCAGGCGACACAGCCGCGGCTGGCTGACATGTCTCTGACCCCACAGTGGGAGAGGATGTAGAGGAGAGAGAGGAAGAAGAGGTCACAGAGCCACCGCCCACTCAGGCTTCCACTGAGGACTGATGATAACTCTCCGTCAGAACAACTCTGTCCAGTTGTTTAGTTTTCTGGGTCGAAGGTCAAGCTCAATTCTGAGTATTGTCTGTATCTCTATTGAAGTCACTAAGTCAGCGTTTCTCAATAGATGTGATAGGTGGGTCGCGAAATACAAAATAACTAAATAATTTCACACTGTTGGAATATCAAAACAACGGCCCGCCCAGGGTGCAAAACGCATCAATACCTCTACCACACAAAACAACACCTGTAAATAACCCAATGTGTGTTCTTTGAAATTGAAAAGGATATTGCATTGTGTTTGTTACTTTCGTTGCAGTTGTATGTCTTAAGTGTAATTTGGCATGCTTTTATTTTGAAGGCGAGTTTACGCTGTTGACAGTTGTTGCTATGGAAACAAGAAACGTTTCACAGTGGGCGGAACTTGTCATAAAGTCTGCGATAATAAAGCCCACCCATTTAGAGGGAAGATATGATTGGTCAATTGTACCGTCATCTGACATTACTCTCTCGTTCTGGCCCTCTGTGAATTCATAGCTGGACGTCCAATCAGCTCCTGTCTTCACCTCGCAGAGACGAGCTTCTTTCATTTAACCCTTCACATTCCAACAGAAACTGAATAGGCAGATTCAAAGGATTTATTTCTTTGGAAATGTTATTTTAAAGACAATTTAATCAAGTTATTTTTGGTAAAACTAATGACAAATATTACTAAAAACATATTTTTTTAAAATATATAAAGAAAAATATTTGTTTTAATGTTTTTAAATATTATTTTGTAGAATATCTTAGGCCCTCAGAGACAGGCTCGCCACTGGTAAAAATATCTCATACACACATGTGAAACGCTCTCACAGAACACAACACAGCGTTGCAGTCGGGAAGAAAAGCAATGTGGAGAGAGAGAGAGCGAGAGAGCAAGAGAGAGAGCACACCTTTATCTATTTAATAAAGTTTAAAAAAAGAAAGTAAGAAATCATTCCAATGTGTACTATAGGACAGTAAAAAGATTAAAAGGGGAGGGATTAGTCAAATATGCATAAATAAAAAGAAAGAATGCTAACTAGGTAACATAAGATAAGAATAAACAAGTTTAAATGATTTGTTGTGATCATATTCTAAAGATGTTTGGATTATTGAAAAGTATACAGCTCCCTTTCATCTGAGTGTTGAGAGCTGTATCCATAAATTCATGTTGGGCTCAAAGTAGGGCTGCTCGATTATGGCAAAAATCATAATCTCGATTATGGCAAAAATCATAATCTCGATTATTTGGGTCAATAATTGATATCACGATTATTAAAAACGATTAACCATTTACTTTGAAAACATCAATTTATTGAAGAAAATAATTGGAAAAGTATGTTTTTAACAGTTGATTACCGTGAACTTTAAGTATAATTCAACTGAAAAACCTATTTTAAAAAAAATAAAATCGTTTTATTTCGATTATGTTGTTTTCATAATCGTTGCAAGCCAAAATCGTAATTGCGATTAAAATACGATTAATTGAGCAGCCCTAGCTTCAACATTTAAAACAAATCTTCCTGGGGGTGCATGCCCCCGGACCTTAAAGGATGTGACGTCCACCACCAAATAAAGCAGGTTAAAATAATTAAATTGCATACATTTTATTTTAGTAAACACTGAAAACGGGTCCCACAGACCCAAACAGCACACAAAGGTTAAAGGTAGCATATAATAATGTTAAAATGTGCTAAATATATACACTGCAAAAAAACTAAAAGAGGAGTAAAAGTAGCTCACGACTTGTTTTATTTTTTTAAGTAGCTCTCATCCTAAAAAAGGTTGGAGACTCCTGTTATAGAACGATACATTTGACAATTTTAAGCTTGGCCTACCATTTTATTGGAGCGATGAGGAACAAGTGGGGCTTGAAAAGGCCCACCTGTTCAAAGTGGGGAATGACAGAAAAAGTTTGAGAACCACTGCACTAAGTGAACATGTAGGCTGATGCGTGTCTCAAGATGATTGCAAAAAAACAAGAACAAAATGTTTTTTCTTAAAGGCCATGTTAAGGTATTAATATACAGAATAATATGACCATGCAGGTTAAAAGGACATGAAAATCCAGTTATCTAAACTAAAATAAACCAAAGGTAAATACTCACTAGTGAATATATAAAACTCTTGAGCAAAGAAGATAGCTAAAAACTATTTAAAAAAAACAAGGTCTGTACATTTGAAGTCATTAGGCACTCGTTCTAAAAAAAAATTGTTTAAATCAGCTTAACAATGAACTTATTTTTTGTGTTGGACCAAAGAAAAAGGAGGTTCAATGCCAGAATGGTACTCAAAGTGTTGTGAAGTTTAAAACCTTTAATTAAATGCTTTCGATGTTGCAACATCAACACAAAAACGTTGTCTTTGTGTTGCATTCGGGGTGAAAAGACCTTGACAACCTTTCTGCTAACTTGACCGTGTGATGTCTACTGTTGTGGATAAAACATTTGCTGCTTGGTGGTTTTCTCTCCAAAATACACTTGACTCATCTCCAGGAGATGGTGGGATACTATTCCCCACGGACCTTTGATGGAAATTGATCTTGGCACATGTTTGAAAGACTTGCTAAAGAGGTACGTCATTTACACACATGCTTACTTTGTGTCTGTGAGAACATGCTGTCCGCTGTCCATGTGAGCTCTGTTATAGGCCTGGGAACAAATGAGGCGTCTGCCTGTGCTGTGCTTCTCCTAAGCAACCGTATCAAAGTAAACTGAAAACACAGTGGCAATTAGTTACCAACCATGCATGTGAACAACCTCTTAAAGTTTGCCCTGTAGTTTCTCAAGATTCTCTGATGTTGGTGTAAACATTCAAACAAAAATGGTCTCAGGTTGGCCATGAAATCAGGCAGTGGAGGATTAATTGCAACAATAACGAGGGGTTACGTATGGTAACCCTTGTTATATAAGCACATGCGGAGCCCTCTACTGGACTCTATGGTTACTACCTTATCATGCAAGCATTCACCTACTGAGACTTCTATAGACGTAGCCGGCCCCGGGTGGGCCCACCTGAATGCGTGCACATCTCCTCGTTAGCTCGGACACTCTCTTGGCTGACGTTAAGGAAAGTAGCAATGCTGTCTTCCACGACAGTGCTTTCAGGGAGGAGCTCCAGAGGCTCAAATGGTTCTGTGACCAGAGCCTCAAGCACCAACGGCAAGTCCCACCGCGGGGCGGAGGCGTGCACTACTGGCCGCAGCCTCCTGAACCCCTGTAAAAACCGCGACATCAGTGGTTGATAAAAGGCTGACCTGCCGTCAAATCCCTCATGGCAGGACGAGATGGCTGCTGCATACACCTTCATTGTAGAATGAGCAAGCCCTCTGTCCACCAGTAACTGTAAGTAGGACAAAATAGAGCCTAACTCACAAGATAGGGGCTCTATTCTCCGCTCCTCACACCATCGCTGGAATCCCAGCCACTTTGGCCTGTAACAGGCTGCGGTAGATCCCGCTCTAGCTGCCTGGATAGACTGAATAACACTGTCAGACAATCCACCCTGTCTCAGCCTGTCCCTCTCAGGAGCCAAGCCTGGAGAGGTTGGGCCCGATCGCACCTGCCTCTTGAGACAGGTGTTGGCCCACCTTCATCTGTGTCATCTCTGAGTACCACGGTGCCCCGACGCTACTAGGATGACTGCCAGACGTTCTCGCCTCACTCTCCCCAGGAGAGGGAGAATGAGACGCACTGATGGAAAGGTGTATATCAGCTTTCTTGGCCATGGCTCGTGTGCGAACGCGTCCACCCCCAAGGGCGGATCGTCGAGCCATGGAGAACCACAGGGCACAGTGGCTGTTGCGCCGGCTGGCGAACAGGTCCATCTCTGCTCTCCCGAACTGGGCCCAGACCTCCTTAACCACCTCTGGATGAAGCGCCCACTCGCCTGGCAGGGGCCTTTGCTGTTTTGTGATCAAAAGTTGTGTTCAAGGGAATACAAACGGTTTTAGGTGTGCTGGCATGCATTCACCAATGGTAATGTTTAGATGGATTTTAGGAACTTCCCCTCAATTCTATTGGCTCTAACGGTTCAAAGAGGTGTCAATCATCAAAATCGACGGAGGGGGGCCGGAGATATTGTAAATCCACCCAGATGACCCCAGAAGTGGTTTATTTTTGCTAAACCTGTCAAATGTCACTTGTTTTGCATCAATCTTGATACAGGGAACTTATATGTACCGTATATGTATGTGCGTATATGTTATAGTTTGGATTCCTAAAGCTTTTAGTCTACTATCCCATCATTCAAGGGTGGTTTTCACTATAAGTAATGTTGTTTTTTTGGATGGACATTATCATTTACATTTATTTACTATGTTCAATCTGAATTTACTTTAAAATAAAAAAATTCTATATTGATTATGACTTCTCTACATCCAACTCACAGGTTTATCATTGCTTTGAGAAAAAACATTATTAATGTTCCCCTTTTAGAAGTGAAGATATAGTCATTCGTTCTGGGCATGTCTTTTGAGCCTGAGACCTGGAAAACAGGCTCAGGGCTTAACAGGTTAAAGGTCACCTATTATGCAAAATCCACTTTTTCACGTCTTTTAAAACATAAACATGTGTCACCTCTGTGTAAAGAGATTCTGAAAGTTTCAGGAAAAAAGATTCGCTCACTTTTTGTCCTGATCCATTTATATGGCCGCTGCTGCGTCTGTAAAGCCGTTGTGTCCTTGGGCAAGACACTTCACCTGAACTTGCTCCTGTGGGTATTGTCCACAGTACATGACCATTGCATGTATGATATGTGTAATGTGTATTTGTAAAGCGCTTTGAGCATCTGGAAAAGCGCTATAATAAATGTAAGGAATTATTAATTATTATTATATAAAAATGAGCTGATCAGATTTTGGCCACTTTATGATGTCATAACGATTGTTTGGCTTGCGTAACCATTAGCCAATCACCAACCAAGGTAACCCCCCCCCCCCACCTTATCACCCGAATCTCCTCCTAGAGCACCATTGTGTTATTTTTAACCAAATATCTCTCAGAGGGGCGTGGGGAGTGGCTCCTTATTTTCATCTAAAGTAACAGACAGAGAATCAGCACCTTTGGAACAGGGCTGAAACAGAGGGGATTATGGGATGCTACAATGATCTGTTTGGTATTTCGAGCCAAACACTTCAGAGACATGTTTTGTATATATCTGAGAGCTATTATATATTGATGAAAAACAGTATATTAGGGGACCTTTAATATTGAAAGTTTCAGGCTAGCTGTTTCCTGCTGTCTTCCAGTCGTTATGCTAGGCTCAGCTAACCGTCCCTGCTAATCAAATACACTTTTTTGTTCTTTTACCAGAAGTAAAGCTCTATTCATTACGGAAGGAGGAAGTTGGGGTGGAGGAGTTAGACATTAACACAGGATCATTGCCCAAGGGGCCGCTGGTCTTGCCCCATGTACAATATTTTTTAATTGACCTCCTAGTAATGCTTTTTATAGATATCCCAACAGAAACCGTATTTTTACGAAGCTTTGTCAAGTTTTTGTGTTGTCTGTATATTTTCCACCCTTCAGGGGCGTGTGTTTGCGCACTGATCACTTGTTTTGCTAGACAATTGTAGTGGAATGCTATAAATAGTGTGAGGACCACAGTGTATATTTCCATGCCTTGGATGAAACCTCTAACCATCTCAAATCAATGCATGAAACCAGTCTAACAGGTGTAACTTATCAAGTCGTTATTAGCGTTGGGGCGTGAGTGAAAAGGTGGATATCCTTGAAAATCCCCTCTTTTATGTTCCCTTTGAGGGGGAGAAGATTAGTCATTCTCTTTTCCCACCCAAGCTTTTCCAAGCTGATTTGGACCAATACTGTTTTTATGGAAAGAATTTGATCTCAATGGGAGTTCCTCTGTTTTTCCAAGGGCTTAATGCTTTCACAGTTTTAGATTAGACCTAGAACTATTTGGGGTGACAGCTTTGACAAATTACTTTCAGGATTTTTCCAATGTCAAATATCACCCCACTGCTAACTGGTATGTCCAGAATCCCTATCCATGACTGGGCACACCCCTTACTTTGTTCCCCACCCTGTCACCGTATACTATGTCAAATAAATCGGCACTCGGTACACACAGTTCTCGTCTTCCCTGCAGGAGCTGTCGTCTCCTGCAGCTGCACTGCATCCAACAGACAAAAGAGCACCCCTTCAATCTTCTCTGGGGGATGACTTAGCTAGGTGTGTGAGCCGTCACACACCCTGCTGACAGCCTGCACTGTTCCAGCTCAACATCACACAGATGCTCTGTGTGTGTCTGACCTGTTTGCTTCTGCTTATCAACACAGAACAACTTCACTATGATGATTCATATCCAGGTTTTTCTCTGTGTTATGTTCTACTTACACTCCATTGTGGTTAGTTCCGATATGAACATAAATACTTTATCTGACTCTTACCACCAATTAATACTAATCATCAATGTTTCAGACCTTTAAAACCAAGTTGGACTGATTCAATTTATGTTGATTGATTCTGAAACACCTCCATTGAACTCCTTTGATTACTTCCGTGACATAATGACATCATTATGTATCACCTTTCTATTGGCTAGCGCTCCAAAATATTATAGATGATAGATTAAGTAACTAGACATCTCTAAGCGGTTGGCCAATCACAACAGAGCCAACCAACTAACCAATCAGAGCAGACTGGGCTCTGGTTATATCTCTCACAGGCTCCGCCCTCTACTGGACTCTATGGGTACTACCTTATCCTGCGAGCATTCTCCCACTGAGACTTCTATAGACGTAGCCGGCCTTGGGGCGGGCCTACCTGAATGTGCGCGCATCTCACCGTATAAAATGAGGCCTCGCCTTATGACTATCATCCTTTTTCTCTTCAGCAGCGGAAGTGATTCCACGGAGCTTTTAGACGAGAGAAAAAAGAGAGCAATGGAGTCAGTTCTTGACCACAGGACCTGCCCGAACCTGATCGCGGGGGCTGATCCGCACCCCTTCTGTTTTTTGTGTATGGGGCTGTGAGCGGTATTGGCCCAGCGCCGGCATGTTCAGCCTGCCAGATGCTTCCTCGGCTCACGCGTGAGCATTGTGGGCAGCATTTCCTGTCGAGGGAGGCCCCGCAGGAGGAGTTGGAGGAACAGGATTTCGACGTCGTCGAGATGGGCGATTCAGGAGACGAGGAAGCGCCATTCCGGTTCTCCCTTCCGTGGGGCCAGACGACCCCGATTCCGGAGGACGAGGACGCCTCGATGTCTGGAGGTCCGACTCTCAGGTCTGCGCGGATGGATTTCCCAGCGGTGATGACCCTGGCGGCGGAGCGCGTAGGCCTACCGCTCCCCCCACCGCTGCCACCGAGGTCTGTAAGCCGCCTGAGACGGGGGTTTTACGGCCCGGTGCATCCAGCGCAGCCGACCTTCGTTTCGCCCCAGCTGCCAGATATATGGCGGTGTGTGGAGAGGACATGGCAGCAGCCATTTAAAACGAAGGCCCCAGTAGCCGCTATGGCAGGCATCATCAAGGTGGAGGGCCGCTCGGACACGACATGTCCGGGTGTGGCCTCCCCTTGATGAGAGCCTGGCGGCCCATCTGCTTCCGCGGGCGGCTGGTTGGGCGGAGGCTAAACGAGCCCTGCCCCCGCTGCCCCGGGACCGAGACACCCTGGAATATCTAGACAAGATGTTCAAGCTCGGTAGACAGATGGCGGCTGCAGCTAATAATCTCGGCGTGTTGGGCGTCTCCCTGATAACCCCTCAGACAGACGCCCCCGCCCACACGGCATGAGTTTTCTTTTACAGAGACGACCTCATAGTCATGGCTGGGTCCCGGGAACAGGCAATGTTTTGCACAGCACGATTGATCACACACCTGATCAAATTGGGTTTTGCGATCAATTGGAAAAAGAGCACCATCATACCTCACCAACGGGCGCTGTATTTGGGTGTGGTGCTCGATGCAGGCGTGCTGCGCGCCACCCTGTCAGAGAGCAGACGAGCACCCCTTCTCCGGGCAGTGCACAGGCTGCGACAGGGGGCAACAGTGACAGCTTTTACTGTCATGCAGACTCTGGGTCTCATGGCGGCTGCTCACATGGTGGTCCCGTTAGGGTTACTACATATGCGCCGCCTGCAGAGGTGGTTCTCCAGCTGCGCTTGGATCCCAAGAGGCACAAACGGCGGCTGGTGACCATCCCCCCCTCAGTAGGGGCAACCTCTGGTTTTGGGAGTCCCCGGATCACCTCCGGAGGGGGTCTCCTACATCACAGTGTTCACGGCCCCCTGCCAAGCGAATGGGTGCTTCACCCGGAGGTGGTGAAGCAGATCTGGGCCCAGTTCGGGAGAGCGGAAGTGGATCTGTTCGCCAGCCGGCGAAACAGCCACTGTGCCCTGTGGTTCTCCATGGCCCTGGGCGACGACCCGCCCTTGGGGGTGGACGCGTTTGCACACGTGCCATGGCAAAGGAAGCTGCTATACGCCTTTCCACCGCTGCGTCTCATTCTCCCTCTCCTGGGGAGAGTGAGGCGAGAACGTCTGTCAGTCATCCTAGTGGCTCCGGACTGCCGTGGTACTCAGAGATGACACAGATGAAGGTGGGCCAGCCCTGGGCGGTTCCCCAGTTCTGGGGGGCGATGTCTCAAGAGGCAGGTGCAATCGGGGCGTTACCCACACTCGGCCAACCTCTCCAGGCTTGGCTCCTGAGAGGGACAGGCTGAGATAGGGTGGATTGTCTGGCAGTGTTATTCAGTCTATCCAGGCAGCTAGAGCAGGATCCACCACAGCCTGTTACAGGCCGAAGTGGCTAGGATTCCAGCGATGGTGTGAGGAGAGGAGAATAGAGCCCCTATCTTGTGAGTTGGGCTCTATTTTATCCTTCTTACAGGTGTTAGTGGACAGAGCTACCATCTCGTCCTGCCATGAGGGATTTGGCGGCAGGTCAGCCTTTAGTCAACCACTGATGTCGCGGTTTTTACAGGGGGTTCGGAGGCTGCGTCCAGTAGTGCACGTCCCCACCCCACAGAGACTCTGGCCTCGGAGCCATTTGAGCCTCTGGAGCTCCTCCCTGAAAGCATTGTCGTGGAAAACAGCTTTGCTTCTTCCCTTAACGTCAGCCAAAAAGGTGTCAGAGTTAACTGCTCTCTCGGTGCACCCAAGTTGTTTACTGATTCAGGGTGACCAGAGCGGCGCGACACTCAGACCGAACCCCTCCTTTGTGCCCAAAAACCTAAGGAGTGCGTTCAGGTCGAGGGCTATTCAGTTAGGGTGTTTTAGTCTTACCCCCCATGGTGGGGCCAGGGAAGCTAAATTGCACCTCCTCTGCCCGGTGCGTGCACTAGCATGTTATGTGGAGCGCACGGCTGCCCTTAGATGCACCGAACAGCTGTTTGTGTGTTTCGGGGGTGGTGTGATCGGGAAAGCTCTGTCCAACAAACGCATGGCAGGCTGGCTCTGCGAGTGCATTGCACATGCCTACGGACAGGCAGGGAGAGCCTGCCCCACGGGGATTCGTGCGCACTCCACACAGGCTGTGGCTGTGTCAACAACCTTATTCAACGGTGTGAGTGTTGAGGATATATGCACAGCGCCGTCTTGGTCGACGCCAGGCCCATTTATAAGGTTTTATCTCTTGGACATGTCTGGCTCTTTCTTCTCGTCTGTGCTTGCGGGGGCAACACAGGACTGGTTGGGGGTTGTGGGTCAGTTGGCATCTGACCCACTGTTCTCAGGCCCTCCCCGGGATTGGCGAGGGGCGCGCTGGGACCTTAGAGGCAGGAGGGGGGTAGCCCTCCACACTTTAGTCCACACGCACTCTGCACGGGGTCAGTGTTTGAGTGTGGGGCATGGGCACTGGCACTCTCCCTGCGATCCTTAGGGACTCGGGGAGGTGGGTGCACAGTGAGCCCATACATGGCTGGGGGTTTTCCCCATCCACCTGAGCACACTTTCTGCGAGGTAAGCGCAGCAGGGTGTGCTCTGTCAGCCGCTGCCCAGATGTCTCCTCGGTCACAACCGGGTTAAAGGAGAAGGTGGGGCAGCAGCTGCTGACCAGGAAAGCCCGTCAGGGGCACTATGGTGGAATGCTATTGCTGGACGACAGTGCGCATATACATCAGGGCTCCACCCACTGTACCCATAGAAACCAGTAGAGGGCGGAGCCTGTGAGAGATATAACGTTGGGTTACGTATTGTAACCCTTGTTATATTAACACAGGCGGAGCCCTCTACTCTGTCCTATTCCGCTCGCTGAAGAGAGGGGTACTCAAATACAAATATTAAAAGGTCCAAAATAAATGTTTCAATAAGACAAAGGTCCGTTTATTACGGTCATTCAAACTTTTAAACAATTGCAACAAGATTCTTAACACAAGGTTGCAAAAACAAAAATAATCTGTATGCAGCAGTTTTCATTGTTATTGTGTCTGTGCTTGACCCCTCAGAGTCGCAGTGTAAGAGCTGCACAGTTATGAATAAAGGCAGCTGCACCCTCTTTCATTCAGCATTCCCATTATTGCTTTATAAATGTCTTGCCCCCTTGTGTGTCCACTGAGGTTCGTCAGGCCCAACCATAGACTGTATATATAAATGGATGTCGTGTCCGTGACGTCACCCATATAATTCTGCAGAGTTGCCGAGAAGCCCTTAGTAGGCGGAGTCGGCCACTAACGGCTTGACAGCAAAGTCAGAGTATAATCCCGCCTGCTCCAAATAAGGGCAAAGAGGCGGAGCCGAGGCGGGACCTGCTGCCTCCGAACTGGAAGTAAACAGAGCTAGCTCAGGCTAAGAAGCTAAGCTAACATGAAATACATGCATACCAAGTTATTGCTAACAGTGTAGTTCCCCTATATAAACGTTACATTCATAATCAAATGAGACAATCTGCAAGAGAATTAGCTATGTTTTGTTATTCTTAATGCTTGTCATTCACACGTTAAGAAAATAAGTACCGATACATAGCAGAACAATTGTGGCGATGTTCAGCTTAATAAGCCTTGTTCAACATAATTTATTTAGCTAATACTACAGCAGGCGAACCAAGTCTGCGTTTCGCTGCATTCCTTGATCTTCAGTTATAACGACGGACTCCACCGCCCGGACCTAACGGAGCCGCAGTGGGCTAGCTCTGGGACGCCGGCTGGAGCTAGCCCCCTGCGGCTCCGTTAGCTCCGGCGGCCACCACTGGGATAATTGGGTCCCCTATTAACATTTGCTCCAGTTTAGCATTATGGGCGTCATAGCCATAGACTATAAAAGTCTTACCCAAGGCTGAATCATAAACTAAAATGTATATGTATGCATAAAGGGTTACGTCCTTAGCTGGCTAATAAGTAACAAGCTAAGCGACCAAGCACACAAACACCTGCGAAGGGGGTTAACATGTATAATATTATCATTTTAGACTTCTTGGAAGTTCTGTTAGTACATTCAAGCGCAGAGCACAACATTTTAATTGTCTGGTATTTGTAACAATATTCCCTAAAAGGCACAATCACCATGAACACGGCTAAAGCTAAAAGGTCAAGTACAGTACTCTGACTAACTAACGTTGTAGCCTCTATGGTTGTAGCCTAGCAGAGTGGACAAGTTGCTGTTAGCTGACAGTGAGGCATGTACTTGTCCATCAAAGTGACCACGCCCTAATTTATGCAAAAACGTTAAGACCTAATATAAATAAAAGGGTCGTGTTAGAAAACAATTCACTCACAGATTCATAATCATGAAGGTGGAATCTAACTATATCGATAATAATATTTATTGCATCCATGGGTAGAAACATGTTTTTTTCTGCTGTAAAGTTGGGCATTTTAACATGGGGGTCTATGGAAATTGCTCCTTTCTGCAGCCAGTCCCTAGCGGCCCATGTATGAACTGCAGTGTGTGGCACTTCCGTATTGGCGTCCCGGCTGTTCCCCAGAGTTTGCCGCTTGGGCCCAACACATCTTCAACAAACTCCCCCTTTGCCTCATCATAAAAACTCACAAACACCAGCAACTGAGTATTGTCAGTGGTGTCAGTGGACTCACCCACAGCTAAGGAAATGCACTGTGCATTTTTTATTCCATCACAAAGCTGATTAATCAAAACACCAGCCTATTTATGTTCTTCTGGTTGCTGTGGAATCTGAGAGGGGGATTTGCTTGATTTTACCTGTTATTTCCTCTTTTTGTTTGCCTTCAACATGGTCTCCCTCACTTCAGTCATGCATTATTTTATACTTCAGTTATTATCCAGTGGAAAGTCCTTACCTACTGGCCTAGTTCAATCAAAGTGGTTACTCTTTTTTGGCTGGGCAGTGTAGTTTTACACACCGTCTTATTTGACTTTCTCAGGACTTAAAACTGTTTTTTGGGGGCAGACCCCCTCAAAGAAAAAAATATATTTACACACGTAAGGTCATCTTGATAGTTTTGTATGCTCATCCGTGAGCAGAGCATCAAGTTGACATGTCTATTACAGCTGAATGTGGTGATTACCATGTTGTTCAGCAAAACGCCTCACAAACGTATTAAGATCAACAGCTTTAGTGCGTTTTGATTCAATGCTGAGTACAGCGTTTGACACTGTTGACCACAGCATATTACTAGACCGACTGGAGAACTGGGTGGGACTTTCGGAAACAGTTCTGAATTGGTTTGAATCCTACTTAAAGGACAGAAACAACTTTGTTTCTATAGGTAAATACACATCTGAGTTGACAAATATGACATGTGGGGTTCCTCAAGGCTCCATCTTGGGGCCTCTTCTCTTTAACATCTACATGCTACCACTGGCTCAGATAATGAAGAACAACAAAATAGGTTACCATAGCTATGCAGATGACACACAAATTTACGTAACAATTTCACCAGGAGACTATGCTCCAATTCAAACACTGAGTAAGTGCATTGAACAAATCAATGACTGGATGTGTCAGAACTTTCTCCAATTAAACAAAGATAAAACTGAGGTAATGGTTTTTGGAGCCAAGGCAGAACGTATAAAAGTTAGCGCTGAGCTTCAGT
The DNA here is from genome assembly GCF_902827175.1 of Gymnodraco acuticeps. Lineage (NCBI taxonomy): Eukaryota > Metazoa > Chordata > Actinopteri > Perciformes > Bathydraconidae > Gymnodraco > Gymnodraco acuticeps. The sequence goes on from NW_022990274.1 coordinate 3,248,283, forward strand.
GTGCAATGTTCAAAACAACAGATAAAGCCAGAAATCTAGGTGTAGTCATGGACTCTGACCTGAGTTTCAACAGTCACATTAAAACTGTTACTAAATCAGCCTACTATCACCTAAAGAATATATCTAGGATTAAAAGACTAATGTCACAGCAGGATTTGGAAAAACTTGTCCATGCTTTTATCTTCAGTAGACTCGACTACTGCAATGGTGTCTTCACAGGTCTCACTAAAACATCTATTAGGAAGCTGCAGCTAATTCAGAACGTTGCTGCTCGAGTCCTCACTAACACTAAGAAAGTGGATCACATCACTCCAGTTCTGAAGTCTTTACACTGGCTTCCTGTGTGTCAAAGAATAGATTTCAAAATATTGCTGCTGGTTTATAAAGCACTGAATGGTTTAGGCCCAAAATACATTTCTGACCTCCTGCTAAATTATGAACCATCCAGATCTCTCAGGTCTTCAGGGACTGGTCAGCTTTCTGTCCCCAGAGTCAGAACTAAACATGGTAAAGCAGCATTCAGTTATTATGCTCCAAATATCTGGAACAAACTCCCAGAAACCTGCAGGTCCGCTGCAACTCTTACTACTTTTAAATCCAGGCTGAAGACTTTTCTTTTTGTCGCTGCTTTTAATTGAACTATTCATATCTTAGACTGCACTGTAACTTTTATCCATGTACTTTTTCTTTTAATGTTTATTTTATTAGCTTTTCTTTTTAATGACTGATTTTAAATGCCATTTTCTTAATCTCTTTCATTTTTTGTAAAGCACTTTGAATTGCCTTGTGTTGGAAAGTGCTATATAAATAAACTTGCCTTGCCTTGCCTTGCCTTGCCTTACAGCCAAACCGACAGTCTCTTCTCTGTCAGTGTAGACCGCAAATACCTCATTCCTTCAGTGCTTGGGTCCGAATACTTCTCGTTTTGCGCCGTCCCGTTCAAATGAAATCGCCGCCAATCATATGCTCACGCCAGGACCGGGGTAGGGGTTAAATAACGTGCATCTTGTGCTGCATTCACTTGCACATTAGAGACTTTCTCTCATAAATGTCCGATGAGCCACAACTTTTCTTTCAAAACAAAGCTGTCAACTGGGGTGGCAGCTGGGGTGGCAAGGCCTATTTTTAGGGTGTCAGTTGCCACCCCGGGAGGTGAAACTAGGCTACTAGCTACAGTACAGATGGAACTAGATGAGCTGTTAACTCTCGCTCTGAATAATTTTTTTTAAAACTCTCGCTCTGACTCAGACAGGTTGACGAGACACACATTTTTCCCACCCGCATTCCGCGAAGACCCGCCCTACTGTGCCTCTGATTCGCAGATTGTTTGGGGGAAAAAACGCTGACGGGATGCTGAATGTGATTGGACCAATGCGTTGACAGACACACACAGACAGTGGAACAGGACATGCAGAGCGCTGTTTGCAGTCTATGGACATAGCGGATCATTTTGACTCGTTGCGTTGTGGCGATGTCTCGCAGATAACACAGATAATACATATGAAAAGTATAATTTGCTCAGAGTCCAGAGACAGTTGTGGTTCGGTCCGCATCCGGACCGGAGTCCGGACTTTGAGGATGCCTGGTGTAGGATGATAGTCAGGAGGCGAGGCCTCCTTTTTATATGGTGAGATGCGCACGCATTCAGGTAGGCCCGCCCCAAGGCCGGCTACGTCTATAGAAGTCTCAGTGGGAGAATGCTCGCAGGATAAGGTAGTACCCATAGAGTCCAGTAGAGGGCGGAGCCTGTGTTAATATAACAAGGGTTACAATACGTAACCCAACGTTTCAGACAGAGGGTGAAAAGAGGTGCTGCAGCACAGGCAGTATGAGAAAAATAAAGAGCTTTTTGATCATTGAAGCATTAAACATGTCACAGTAAATGAGCAAAATAGGGCCCCTTTAAAGCTTTGTGTATCTGAGAGGAATTACAGAGTTGGGTGATGATTGTGTAAACGTCATACGTTGTTATTAGAATAATTGATCAACCCCATAATGGAGATGTTCATTGTTTTTCTATTTCCCTATTGCAAACAGGGTTACCATTGTTAGTTTTTTGTTTACTGTAATGCATGCAATATTGTTTCTGCTTATTCGTCAGGCAAACAAACGCTTCCCCGACAACAACACTGACACAAACCGTGGCACTCACTGTTCTGTTATTTTTCTTTGTTTACGAGCAGATGTAAGTGAACACACGTTCCCTCCACAAATATTCGTGTAAGGCCAACTGAAAAGTCTCCTTTACAGCAGTGTGTATGTGTTTCAGGGTGGCTGCGTGGGTGGGTGAGGGCACATGATTCACAGGCATGCACCTCTTCATTCTCTGTTTAATTTCCATTGTACGAGCGAGGCCAGCTGGGTCACTGGTTTCACTGGTCTGCAAATGTTGAAGGAGCTGACTCAGCACAGAAGCAGCTAGCGAGAAATAAAAACCTCCCACAGATGAAAGAGGAGATAACTGCTTCACTGGGTTGAATGTGTTCCATTGAATTGGTTTGATAAATTCCCCTACACCAAGTATGCCTTTTCTAGAATGTGCCAAACCAACACACTCTCACTCCCTAAACGTCCAGGACCGACGCTTGGTCAGGGTCCCGTGGCGTGCAGTTGGGACGCACCAAGGCTCCTTCAGCTAACCGCCGCCGATGGGAATACATTGCAATCAGTTGAAAGCTCTTTGCGTCCGTTTATGAAGCTGAAGGAGCCTCGGCGCATCCCAACTGCACGCCATGGGATGCTGACCAAGCGTCGCTCCTGGACGTTTAGGGAGGGAGTGAGAGTGTGTTGGCCAAACCACTGCAGCCACAGAAGATATTCCAATCCAAACTATACAAGAGCTTCTGCCACTAACCACACTCTGACACAGTGACCAAGTAAGATACATATGCTTTTTCATAACCGAGATTCATTTGCGAAAATAGTGTTGAGATGAATACATTTTTGGTGCATTTTACTGTAATACTGACAGTTGTTCGGAAAAGGCAGGTTTTATCAAAGTCATAAAATATGCCAATAATCTTTTCTGTGGATTTTCTAAGCACATTATAAGAATGGGACACAGCGAAGAGCTAGCAACATATTGACTTCATTTTACTTCTATACATATATAAAGTGGAGTCTTTGTAAATGCTGCTGCCTTCAATGACTACGAAAATTTCTTTTTATTTTGGATATGACAGCAAACTTTATGGAGGTTTTGGGATTTTATGAAACTGTTGGCCGAGCAAGAGTGCAATATTAACATCAATCCCCAATTTCCATTATGTCAAAAGCCAACAATTCTTTGGTCTGGTTAGGCAGCCTTAAACGTAAGGGAGTTTGGGTATTTTTGGCCTATATTAGATAAATAGAGCAACTTGGGGTTGAGAGCTTGCCCAAGGATACATTGACATGTTGACTGCAGAGGCTGGGGTCACATGTCCACTCTTCCGATTGATAGACTACCACACTAACTCACAGCCATGTGGAATTGTAAACAGGCAAATTATGTTCAGGTTTAATCATCACTCAAATGAATTGTGTGTGTCCTTGGAGGGTTTTCTGTGTATTTAGAAACCTACATTGATTACATATACCATTACCAGCCAGCACTCTTCTCTCATGGCCATGTCGGGGCTATACTGGTGCTATGTTCACATTATTTACTGAAGAGTAGTAAACGAATGTAAACTCATTCGTACGGACACAACAGGGACCTATTTGTAAAAAAAGCTCCATAGTGCTATTTTAGGCCAGCAACTCCATGAGTACCAGAGAAAGTCAGACGTGCTACAAACCCATTGAACACCTCGCTACATTTAAGAAAATGTACTTCCTGCTTAAGCTTTGGAATTTGTGAGGTGTGGAACAAACCAATTTAACTGATTAATGTCAGTTTTGGTGTAAAGATTTGTCCTCTTATCCTTTAAATGTAAACTTCACATGAGCAGGAATTTGGGGGAAAACCTGCCACAACTCAGTCAGCTTGGGAAGATTTTTTTCAGGCGAATTAGCTTGGTTGCTAAAGCCTTTCACTTGTTTTCTTTTCATAGATGTTAGACACTGACACATTTTTTAAACTTGTTTGTGAAACATGTACAGTACATTAATTGAGATGGTGTTCTTTACACTTGAAATGTAAAGAAAATTAACCCTATCAACATGAATTGATATTGAAATACCTATTAAACAATTACAGTATTTCAGGACTCATTACGTCTCAACCCACGTTTTTTCTGTCACGCCCGTTCCCTCAAAGTTTCCACAGTAATGAACCAGAAAACAAGTACCATCCCACTGTGGCATGTAAATACTCCAAATGGAAACCTCCGCTTGCCTTATTAATTACCAGGAATGCACTCTGCGAGCACCCCTCCAAAGCTTGAGTGCTGAAAAGTATGCCATCAAGAAGCCACAAGGCATGTGAGTGTTTGTTCTCCCTGTCCAACCAATGTACCCACTCTTCGGTTTCAGTGAAATAGTTGTGCTCAAAAGGAAAGGGATGAAATGGTGGAGGAGAAAACACTTATTTGGTGGGAACAGTCTTTGAACTTGAATGCACTGGTAGAGTATTTATCCATCCTGCCATGGTTGGCGGTGTAAGTGGAATTTAGAATATAAATTAATATGAGTGCACCCATACTGTAGGAGGCCATTGAGGGCAAACTGTGTTTCAGATTGATTGGAGAGGAAAGTTAATAATGGCTCGGCAGTAGAAATAGTTTTGGTTTCCACAGAACGACAAACAAAAACAGGAGGTGTTGTGGGACACACACTGTCATTTATGTAACACAATAATCTGAACTGATCATAAATAAAGAGACATGCCAACGTTAAATGGTTTCCATTGAAGGCCAGTTGGTTGTTTATGTGTTTATGTCACAGTCTGCTCCATCTTTCACCAGTAGTTTTCCATTCACCTCTCACCTGTTAACCACACCCACGTTTTTGCTCACTCTCTTTCTTTTCTTTTTAGCTTCACTGCCAGTATTTAAACCCTCACCAGACACACACCCGTTGCCAGATCGTACTTTGCCTTATGCTAGTCTTTCACACGTTTGTCATCAGATTGCCTACCCGGTTCCGACCCTGCCTGTCCCCGACCTGCCTGCTCTGCCTGATCCCTGATCCTGCCTGTCCTTGGACTATCCTGCCTTGCCTGCTGTCTGACCCTGCCTGTACACGCTGACCGCCTCGCCTGCTCCCTGACCCTCTGCCCGGCCCTGACTCACCTTCTGCCCGCTGTCCTCCGGTTTGTTTGCCTGTACATCATCCGGTATTCCTCTGCTCTGGTATTATTACCAATAAAGTACATTACCAATACTCCGTGGTTTCTCGAGTACTGCATTTGGGTCCTTCATAAGATTGTGACAGAACGATCTGGCCAGAACATGGACCCAGCGCACTCCTCTTCACCTAGAGACCGTTTTGAGAGAGTTGAGGACGCTCTCCAGAGGCAGGAAGCCTCGATAGCCTCCCTGGCCACCGAAGCTCATCATGCTAACTCTACACACGACCAGACGCTAACCTATTTAGCTGCGCAGCTACAGCAGCTAACGGCTACTGTGCAGCAGCTAGCGGCAGTAGTGGCTGCTCCAGCACCTCTTCCCATGCCGCCGGCCCCCACTTCTGCATCCTTTCCGATGGGATTTACTCCAGAGCCTCGGGTGGGAACTCCGGAGCGATACGCCGGGGAACCGGAGGGCTGCAGCCCGTTTCTTACTAACGCTGCTTCCACACTACAGCGTCGACAGCTTCAAAAACAGTTTCCAACACGTCTGCCCATTCACTTTGAATCACGTTGCCTCGCTTTTCGCCGAACTGAATTGTGGGTAGCATAGCGGTCCGTCTCCGCCGGAGACGCCGGAGTAGCCAGCGCCAGCCAATCAAATCCCGTTTCTGAAAATCTGACAGCTCAAGCCCGAGCCAATCAAACCGCGTCTAAGCTGGGAGAGATATCCCGCCGTTCATTTCTATATTTCAAAAAAAGATGGAGGAGAAACTAATTATCGCCGTAGCAAATCACCCGGTTTTGTATGACCAGACCCTCTTCACCTACCGGGATACAAACCGGAAGAACCAGGCATGGAGGGAGGTGGCAGAGACAGTGGGTGAAACTGGTAGGTTTTCGCCTGTTTGGGGAGTTTATATAATATTGCTCGCATTAAATCCCCGGGGTTTTTTGCTTTGTATGTCGGGGGCAGGAGATTCATGTGATTGGTTGTTGGTCGCGTTGCTTGAATAAAATCCCCAAGCTTCAGACACGCCCAGCTCCAAGCTTTTTTTGAAGCTGTAGTGTGGACGCTCTGTAACTGTTCTATCCTGTTCGCGCTGCAGCCACAAACTTTCGCTTCTGACGCAGCTCGTGTGGCGTTCACGGTCAATCATCTTACTGGGAAAGCCCGACTGTGGGATGTTTTCAGCCTCCAGGAATTGTGTACAGATCCTTGCAACATGGGGCCGTGCATTATCATGCTGCAACATGAGGTGATGGTCGTGGATGAATGGCACAACAATGGGCCTCAGGATCTCGTCACGGTATCTCTGTGCATTCACAATGCCATCAATAAAATGCACCTGTGTTCGTCGTCCATAACATACGCCTGCCCATACCATAACCCCACCACCACCATGGGCCACTCGATTCACAACATTGACATCAGAAAACCGCTCACCCACACGACGCCACACACGCTGTCTGCCATCTGCCCTGAACAGTGAAAACCGGGATTCATCCGTGAAGAGAACACCTCTCCAACGTGCCAGACGCCATCGAATGTGAGCATTTTCCCACTCAAGTAGGTTACGACGACGAACCGGAGTCAGGTCGAGACCCCGATGAGGACGACGAGCATGCAGATGAGCTTCCCTGAGACGGTTTCTGACAGTTTGTGCAGAAATTCTTTGGTTATGCAAACCGATTGTTGCAGCAGCTGTCCGAGTGGCTGGTCTCAGATGATCTTGGAGGTGAACATGCTGGATGTGGAGGTCCTGGGCTGGTGTGGTTACACGTGGTCTGCGGTTGTGAGGCCGGTTGGATGTACTGCCAAATTCTCTGAAACGCCTTTGGAGACGGCTTATGGTAGAGAAATTAACATTCAATTCACGGGCAACAGCTCTGGTGGACATTCCTGCTGTCAGCATGCCAATTGCACGCTCCCTCAAAACTTGCGACATCTGTGGCATTGTGCTGTGTGATAAAACTGAACATTTCAGAGTGGCCTTTTATTGTGGCCAGCCTAAGGCACACCTGTGCAATAATCATGCTGTCTAATCAGCATCTTGATATGCCACACCTGTGAGGTGGGATGGATTATCTCGGCAAAGGAGAAGTGCTCACTATCACAGATTTTTTCAGATTTGTAAACAATATTTGAGAGAAATGGTTATTTTGTGTATATATAATTTTTTTTAGATCTTTGAGTTCATCTCATGAAAAATGGGAGCAAAAACAAAAGTGTTGCATTTATATTTTTGTTCAGTTTTCTTCAAGGTTGTGTCTTCCTGGTCGAATGTACTTATTGTAAGTCGCTTTGGATAAAAGCGTCAGCTAAATGCAATGTAATGTAATGTAATGTTCAGTGTATGATCAGAAAGTATAGGCAGCAGAGTCCAGCACTGCCTGAAGCACAGTGCTGAAGACAATTAATGATGTTAGCTGGTGTTTTAGGAGACTTGGTTTGCCTGGTTGATTGTGTGTTGGCAGATTTTGGTCAGACCACAGAATGGATGGGACAGATCTCAGTGGATTTTTAGCTGAGTCAGGCTTTGGGGCCATGCAGGAGTCTTGTTTGGGGTCTCGGCCAAGGCCCAGGTGTGGGCCATTCTCTCCATCTGGACAACATAACCGGCGTCCCCTGGGCCCAGCAGGAGGTGGGGCAGGCCGAACCAGAACATGCAGCCCCCAAATTAACTTTACGATGTAATATTTAGCCCCCCTTGTGTTGCCATGAAACCACTCATCAAATGACGCATCAAAGAATTCCACCCTTCGCCTCGCTGTTTGATTGTATTGGCTCTTATTCCCATGAGCAGTAGTGATGTCAACACAAAGTCAACGGAGTCATTCCAGCTTATCGTGAGGGGGGATTTTAAATACGTCATTTTTTCACTATTAAATCTATACAAAACATGGAAACAAAGCAACTTCAGCAGATTTATAACTGTCTTGTTTAACTTTTCTCCAATAAATTGCATTAATGCATTTTGAACTGTAGAGTTATAAACCTTAGCTAAACTGTACACCCTGGTTTCCTAGATCAGATGTTTCACCAGCATTGAGTTACCACTCCAGATTCTAAAGATGACATTTCATGGAAACCCGTCCTAAATATAGAACCAGACTAATTCAACAGACATAACTACATACACATACTCAGATGACAATCCTCCCTTTTGTTCCTGGGCTTTTACAGGGCATGTATGCACTTTCACACTACCATTCAAATAGGTGCAATTCTGTTAAAACACACATACTGCCTGACACACGTGCAGGCACACACACACCTTACCTTGGTGATTACCTTTGGGTTATTACAGCAGTCTAGACAGAGAGAAGACGAGGACTCTTGGGAATGCTCATTGTTGGGCAGATTTAGGTTTCAACAGTAGCTTAGACTGAAGCTTTAAGTGTAATCATTTGACAGGCTCTTGAATTGGATATGTAATTTGAACACAAACAAATTCACAGATATGAAAGGGACATTTTATTTGATTGTTTTGATTTCCGTAAGTGGTGAATAAACTCTTAAAATAAAAGTGCCAGAAGACCAAATAATAAATGCATGACTTTTGTGATTACTCATTTGTATATCTGTTATTTTTTTAGTTTAAAAAAATTATTTCTGTCAACACTACATTTCAAATCAATGAAAATCTTTTTTTATTTCAAAGTAAAGCAAGCTGATCCACACATTTTTCTTTTCAAGACATGTATTTTTCTAATTAAATCTGACACTATGCTGACTTTTAATTAAACTACAGAGACTTGAGAAGCATTTGCTATGCGCAATAGTGACACTGTCCTGGCTTATAAAAACTCTCTGACTGACACTTATGAATAAAAAAAGCATTTCTCATTAAAAGTATGGCCCTGCCACGCCGTGCTGTCTGGACGCACAGTTGTTTCTCTTAAACTCTTCTCCAAATTATACCAAACAAAAAAAGGCTTTTATATATGCAACATCTTGTTAAATTCTTCCAGAATCTGAATTCTTTGAAAACAGACGTTGTGTTACTCAGCGTCTCAATTATCAGAGCAGAACAGTTTAAACTTCAAGCTCAATTAGGATCGGTTCATGTGTTTAATTGACAAGCTCTGAGCCAGAAAGCTGGCTGACTAATTGAAGCAGCAGAGACTACATTTGTAGGTTCTGACCTAGTAAAGCCTGATCAAAGATACTCAGTTAGGCACACACACAGCCATGGCCAAAGTCATATTGTCATATACAGTACATATGACGCCTTGGCCACACACTTTAAATGTTAGCAGCCTTTAAATGTTAGCAACAAAAAGCTGTGTTTAATTCTAACCTGAAGGATTTATCTACCACCTAGTTGGCTCGAAAGGCTGTAATCCTTTATTTGCAAGCTTGGTGAATAGGTCACGGTGGATGTACAAGGAAACAAATACAGTACTTTTACAGAGGAGGCCACTGTTTGTGTCCTGTATGGAACAAAATCAAGACGTTGATTGCTTTAAAAAGTGACACTTTTTCTGCAAAATCTAAAATACATAGTTTTCCTCATGCCTTCTAATAATGACATGGTTTTGGTATGAGTTGAACAGGGTTATAGAGATTTAACATATAGACAGACGCCTGCCTTCTTTTGAATATAATGATGGCAATCAGCTTGAGGTCCACAAAGTGCTCATGACAACTCAGTCAGGGAGATTGCAATACATTCTCACTCCCAACTCGTACTATAGTGACGTTATGTCAGGATCCCTTGGCGTCACTATCAAACGCAGTGGGGGCCCTACAGTATAGCGTCGACTTTCAACTATCAGGGAGTCTCATTGACTTGCATAGAGCTCCCTGAACGTTGGTAATAGACAAGTTGGGATCGCGGAGAAATGCTCTCAGCAGACCCATTCTCACAGCGTTTATCAATCTTTTTCTTACTCAATATAGGGCCAAATTTATTGTTTTTACTTCTTTATTTTAATTGTATAATGTTTGACTTTTGAAGTCCGTCAGTTAGGGGGAGAGTAGGGGCTCAGAATACTGAAATCTGTATTGTTTCATCGTTTTTTCCTTCTAATTTTGTATTATTTTCTAAACACTGTTATTTTCTTAACAATAAGACACAATTATCCTTGTGTTTATTTATTTGTTTTATTGTATAATGTCAGACTTTTGGAGTCCGTCAGGACCGAGGGTCGGAGCAGCTCATTCGAACACAGGAAGCTGTATTTTCAAAATAAGAGTTCATTTTAATATTATGTTTGAAAATATATTTTGTATTTACTAGACCACTGGGCAGTGGCGCCGGAATTAAGGGGGCCAAGGGGCCATTGGCCCCCCCACTTTACAGCCCTGCCCCACATTTTCGCAGCGGTAGATGCCGCGGAACACTACATCCCGTTTCAATAATTCCCCTCTACTCTAAAGTTGCATCTAAAAAGAACGCGATCTGAGAAGGACTGTTCTTGCTAGTAATGGTTTACGCAGAGTCCTTGTCATTCCACTGACCTGCACATTTCGACGGACAAACTAGGTAGCACCGCATGTCATGGTTAGGGGGCGTGCTAAGTGAAGTTTGAGTTTAAATGCCCGCGGATTATGGCGGCAATATACTTCCAACAAGCAACATTTTAACCCATTTTGCTCAGTTATAAATACAAGGTAACCGCCTACGTAACAATTGCTGACGCGTATGTTTTATACAAAGAACATCAATGCATCTACAGCACGTCGGAGCAGAGTGGTGCAGCGGAAGCGTGCTGGGCCCATAACCCAGAGGTGGATGGATTGAAACCATCCTCTGCTAGTCAATTTCAGCCGTGAAGCGTCTACAATGAAGATCTTTTGTCACAAAATCTAAACTTGTTTGTTGTGAAAAGACATAAAACCCTCCAAATAAATTACAATTTATTTGATAAATGTCTCAGTAAACACCTCCCACTGCTCAAACATATTCTCCTTTTATTAGATGTAGACTGTTCCAATAGTAATACACACGCACTTTTTGCCCCCCCCAACTTCTGAATGAATCCGGCGCCGCTGCCACTGGGTCATGTTAAGACCATCTTTTCTGTCGGTTTGGTGTTACGAATATAAAAACAATATATGTGTGGATAACAAAATACATCCGTCATAAACTAAACTGGAAACAGCAGTATATTTGATTGTGTTAACACTGTACACAGTTCTTTAACCCGCACCACCTAGTGGTTAAAGCACGTTATTGCATTTTTGTGTGGAATATGTTATATTTGATGAAAACAATAAAAATATTAAGAGTGCATACAAAATAGACAGGCTAAGCCAGTGTTTCTCAACGTGGGGGGCGCGCCCCCCCTGGGGGGAGCAGAGGCATGACAGGGGGGGCAGGTCTCCCTTGAAAAAGAGATCTATGATCTCAAGGGACCAATCTGATTAAATAAAGGTTTGAAATGAAATGAAATGAGAGACCAGGAGGAAAAAAAAAAAATAATAATAATAATAATTCATAATTTCAAAAATGATTGATTCGAAAATAATATGATACAGTACAAGTAAGTCTGGGTCTCTGTGTTTCATTCAAGCTCGGCTCTGTGTGTGTGTGTGGAACGAGCCATTTTGTGTGCGTGCGAGAGAGAGTGCACCGGTACCGGAGATCGTTGTTGTTAGCTTCTGGTGCCAGCGAGCTAGTGGCCGGGTCTCAAACGTTTTGGTCACGATTAATGTAAACAATTATTTCTGAGGCACACGTTTATATGATCATTATAGTTATGAAAAAATAAGAGAATAAATGGAAAAACAGGTATGAAATACTACATGATAGAGGATACAGTTTAAAAGGGGAGTGATTTGTAAAATATCGATAAAGAAAAAGAACATCTGTTTACAGTTCTGTTTCATGGGTGTTGAGAGATCTATCCATAGATCTCTTCATTATGCTCTCAAAGTGCACCAGATTGATGCTTTTAACTTCAATATTTAAAAATAAATCTTCCCGGGGGAGCATGCCCTCGGACCCCCCTATGTGAGGTCCACACACCACCTATAAAAATAGCACTTTACCCCTGCTTACACCTACAGTATATGCCGTGAGCTGATTATCGAGCCTTCATTGTAACAGGTGCGGGTACACTGTGTATTTGCGTGGGGAATGTTGCAGTAGAAAGTTCCACTGTAGCGCCCGGTACATTAATGGGAAACCCTAAATGTTTGAGCACCCTCTATGAAACGTCAAGCTACCCCACAGCACCCCCAATAAATCTCTGGCACCGCCACTGAGCCTGCAACCCCATTTTGAAGAAATGTGCAGTGCAAAACAAGCTCATTGCAGCCACTAATGCTGTGATAAGACACACTTTTTGCCAAATATCAGCATTTTCTGAGTGGCAAAGTATTATAACTTATTGTTCTAGGATTGCACAATTGTAATTTGTTTACCACACAGATTTATGGAGCATTGTTTTATTATCACTGTTCTAGCAAAGGAATGCTCACTTTCATATTGATGTATTTTAATAAATGTTAACTTGGCCCATTACGTGACTATTTGTGCTGGGGGGGCCCAACTTTTTTTTTTTTTTTTTCGCTAGACAGTATCACGCAAATGTGATGCTTGAGTTGAAAATATTGAACTTTGCGTCAGTCATGCCACCGGCACAAATTTGGATCTATCCATGCGCAAAATAAATTGCATTGCGTCTGGTGTGAACGTACCTTAATCTGCATAAGTTGCTTCGGTAACAAAATATGCGGCAATAACTACATGGCTATGCTAGTGACCATGGGTGTATAAAGATAACTGGATAAAGCGTTGGAGGCAGGACCCCGTTCATTCCTATAAAGGTTGCTCAGTGGCACATGGAGCCGATTTTCCATAACGAAAGCACCCGTATCCGGGGACTTGTAATTTGCAGCATCACAGGAAATCTCTGCTTTCTGTATTTTATTTACATGTATGAAACGGAACACATTTGTGGATCCGGAAATACAAGTGTGAATCATTTTGCGGATCATGAATTACAAGTTTGAATCCTTCTGTGTGCATGTGTGTATTATGCAACCTGGTTTCACCACGACTCCTTAACACTGCAGTACGTGGTGGAGTCACGGACTCTGCTGGAAATCTCTGCTTTGTCAAATTAAGAGATGGAAAATAATTCTGGATTCAGCTTCAAGCATATTTTACACCTCAATCCTTATGTTTTAAAAAAAGGCTAAAAGGGAGTCGTACTGGGAAGTCGATTTAGTTCAAAAAAGTTATCAGCCGATACACAGTTGTCTCTTTCACAATATAAGTCAATGGGAAATAGTATTTTTGGGCCCAGACACAGACTGACACATACGTTGTAGTACCACCGTTTGGCCACAACGACTTCAAGGTCCAGTGTGCTTCCAGGAGGCATAGTGACGTGTCGTTTTAACGATCAAGCAAGAGGAATGGTTGTTGATCATTTCCCCAACAATTGCAATGTTGAAGAAGACGGGGTGCATTAGTGGTTATATGTTGTCTGTCCCTGGACTATTGTTTTTGGTTCCTCCACAGTACTCTTTGGTCACTTCAGTTGGTCTGGATTTGATGTTGTCATCGTTTGTTGAATTGTGAGTGACACAATTAGGAATTCTGAAATCTGAGAATGTCCGGTTATGAGACTAATCTGTGAAAATCCAATTGAATTTGAAATCACCCTAAAGATTTGTTTATAATTAGCAAGAATCCCATTTTACATGTTTTTCTGAAATAAGTGTTAAACCAACAATCTTAAAAACAGTGTGTTTCAATGAGCACCGAAGGAAAAAAGGTTTGCCTGAGTAGCATTCTTTTCTGCAATGATACTGTATATACCTTGGCTTTTCCCACTACTCAAGGAAACCACACATTATGCTATGCAAGTTTCTGGCAGGTTTTAGCACAGAAAGCTATCTTTAGCCCTGGTTGTTTAAAGAACACACAACATGTACTTGAGGCAGTTTCCCTCAAATCTTCTAAACTCTGTTTTCTGGTTCCTCGTGTTGATTTTAACGGAACATTTTTGGGCGCTTGGTGTGAAGTACGATACAATATTCCAGTACGGAAGAAGGCAATGTGTAAACACGGATATGGGTGCTATGGAATGATTCAGAGGCTATTTTCAGTCAATGAATGGCAAAGATAGGAAGTGAGAAATGGTGAGAGGAATGCAATTGGTTTCAGCGGCTCCTCAAAGGCAACATGGAAAACTGGAGCAAGATGGAATATGTTCTGTTAGAAGAAACAAATTATTATTGCAATTTACTATAAATACAACCCTCTAGCTGTTGTTGGCAGTGTGTAAGGAAACATGAAGAAATACTACCCCAGCCGACTTCTCTTACATGAGTCTTAGTGTTTGTATTAATATTTCCTCAAACGGAAAGGCTGAAGTTTGCATTCAGTTTTTTATCGTCATAAACTATGAATAATGAGTGGGTTAAAATAAATGTAAATAATCACGAAATAACTTTATTTTTTAGGCTATCATTTAGGCCGATTTTGTACCATTAATGTTAAGCCTAAAAAACTATTTTACTCTGCACGGTTATTTCTTTGTTTTAAAGTACATTAACTTTATGTAACAGTAAATGAGGCAGGCGTGTATATGTCAAGAAATGCATGCTTTTTGAAGTGCAGAATTTCTCTCTGCAGTTTGTCTATGTAAAGAAAGACAAGCCAGATCATTTTTTGTGTACCAAAGACTGATGAGGGCCACTACTCCTTTCTCTAGGGATGTTAAGGTATTTCATCTGTCCTAACAAAATAAGATGAGGAATACTACCGTGGATAGTTGGCGGGGGACAGCCTTTTGTTCTGATGGCCCATTATTCTAAAACCCTAAAAGTCAAATAAAAGCTGATTTACAGGTAAAACCAAATGCAGATTACTCTGAAAACAGAACCTCTTTATGCAGCAAACAAATCAAACCAGGACGATTATCATGCAGAATGACACCAAGATTATATATTTCATACTCTATATTCACAGAACAATAAGCTTTGGGAGCACTTGGTATTTGTTTTCTGGAAAACGGGCTATCAGACAAATGGGCTTTGAGTCCTACAGGTCATTTTTGAAAAAATGTTTATGGGTTTTCTATACAATGGATGGTCAGAACAAGGTAAATGCCACAGCCGCCGGCGCCACCTGCACTAGCGAACCTTTCCTGACGATGCCCTTGACCTGCCTTTTAACTGGACACAGAAAATATGGAGTAAGTGGAATAAAAGTTATCCATGACTTTTCATTGGATTTGCAAAGAGGCTATATTGATCTCCCTGCCGCTCGCAAAAAAATCCACATTTGTGCACCTTTCACAAGAATGGATTCAGGGAAAAGTCAGCTGTGATCAACAGAATAACCTGCGGAAAAAGACTTATAAGCACTTAGAACCAGGCACACGAAAAAGCGATTGAGATTTCAGAGATGAGAAAAAATATGTACTACCAAATAAGGTAGGCCTATTGGCAATCAATATTGATCTAATGCAGGAAACATATACATCTTTCAGGTCTGCCTATATGATTGCCAAAAAAATAAATGGGGCTTCCCCAAAAGCAAATGGGTAATTTGAACACTGGTCAGGAGGATGCTTAACCTAGTCATGAGAGCCAGCTATCCAACAGTCAGGTAAAAAAATATCTAATCATAATTTATGTTTTATGCAAGTAGTACAAATTGACTGCTGAACCACTTACCACCGTCAAACCAACACAGTCTCACTCCCTGATAGTCCAATAGCGACGTTTGGTCAGGGTCAGGGTCGGCTCTAGAACAAATCGAATGGGGGGGCAATCATTTACCAAGGGGGGGCACACACTGCCGTCAACAACCAACACACAAACACCAACGCAACTTCAATTTAAAAAAACATGCTGTGAAGTCTATTGTCTTTCACACACATTGCAGGGGTGTAGTGCTATTGTATAGCGCACCTATGACTTGTGCATACATGCACGGTTGTGGCACGACCACCAAAACAGAAACATATAAGGACAGAGGGTGTCATTTTCTCATACTGATATTCTGCACAAACTGTGCTGTTGTATTTGCTGTAAAGTGTCTTTACTGTAGGTTATTTTTTATTATATGTGTTATGGAAATAATTATCATAGACGCCAATTTGTAACATACAGGACAAACCTTGATGTCTGTTTACCTTCTTTAAGGACACAGGCGGCTTAGCCAATAATGTTATTGTTCCCATTCTGTGACCGGTCAATACTGGGATACAGATGGTCTGTGTTGTGGGTACACTGGGACATTTCCTTCTTTGTATTTGTGGACTCCAAGGTAAAATCTTCGAGGTCATAAGTGTCCGACGCAAGTAGCTCAGTGTTCCCACACTGTTTAGGCTATCTTCTCAAATATGTTGTTTACTCTCTGCGAAACCAGTTAGATGGGCTGGCAAGAGAGAGGCTCTCCAGAATTGACGTGGCAACTCTACCGTGAAGTCAGAACCTCTGACTCTTGGATTTGTGATGTGAATACTCTGGTACCAACTCCAAATAAATCACAGTGGTTTGACATCAAAGCTCCGACTCTTCCCGTGTCTCCTTCCTGAGTCGGTGACTCCATTGCATGCTACACAGAAGTTTCCTTTACAATATGTACAGCACTTTGGCTCGACCAAAAATCGTTGAAAAATGTGTTATATAAATAAAACTTGATTTGATTTGATATGGACATAGGCCACCATATAAAAAGTGTGCAAATGTATTTAGTATCCTATCCATGTGAACATGTTTTAGGTGGGGGTGGACCTAACCTCCTCTAGGAGGGTCTGAGGGCAAGCTCCCCCGGGAAGATTATTTTTAAAATATTGAATCAATCTGGTGCACTTTGAGAGCAAAATGAAGAGATCTATGGATAGCCTACATCTCTCAGCATCCATATGAAACAGAACTGTACACAGATTTACTTTTTCTTTATGGATATTTCACTAATCACTCCCCTTTTAAACTGTATTCTTGTGTTACTGTCCTATAGTATTTCGTACCCGTTTTTCATTTATTCTCTCTTTAATAACTATAATGATCATATAAAGGTATTCCTCGAAAATACTTACATAAATGGTGACCAAACCGTTTGAGACCCACTGAGATAACTTACACTAAAGTGAACTATCTAAACACTGAGAGAGTCCTTACCTCACTGAGCTGACGTTATAAGATCCTCTCAGTCTGACAGGAGAGGACTCTCCTCCACCTTGGTGTAGAAACAGCCCTTTATATCCGTTAGCATAACTAGCTAACCAGATGCTAACAACAACATTCCACGTTACCGCTCGCGCACTCACAAAATGCGCTCGTGCCACACACACACACACAGAGCCGAGCTTGAATGAAACACAGAGACCCATGTACTTGTACTGTACTGTATCATATTATTTTCGATGGCTTTACTGTATAATCAGTATAACAGATGAACAGATCGCCACTGGGCTTTCATCTACACACACAGCCACGCAGGGGCGGACTGGGGGGAAAAAGTGGCCCGGGGATTAATTGACAGACAGGCCCACTTAATGCGCGGCATGTATCGGCCGGCCGGCGACGAAAGTATGTTACTTAACAAAAAACCCTATGCATTTTATGTTATTTTGGACAATTATTCATATAGTAATCACATTACCTGAGCCCTTGAGTTGCCTAGAGCAAAATAGTTACGGCATATATTTAGTGATTTTAATGTTAACAGATCTTTGATGCAATAACATTTTGACCCAATTTGCCTGACTTGACACATGGAATAAAACATGGGCGTAGGAAGCATCCTCAATGTGGGTGAGACCATTTAACAGGGGGTGTGGGCAGGTGGTGGACCTCACCTCCTCTAGGGGGGTCCGGGGACAAGCTCCCCCGGGAAGATTTTTTTTTAAATGTTGAAGTTAAATGCATCAATCTGGTCCACTTTGAGAGCAAACTTAGGGACTAAATCTATGGCAGTCAGTAGGGGCTTGGACTGTGAGCAGTAGGGTCGCCGGTTCAAGTCCCCGACCAGACCTATTTGGAGTGTGGACTTCTACTTGGAGAGGTCCCAGTTCACCTCCTGCCGTGGTGCCCTTGAGCAAGGCACCAGACATCCCCCTTCCCCCCTCACTCCCATTGCTCCGCAGGCGCTGTACAATAGCTGCCCACTGTTCCTAGTACTAGACTCCTGGTGCTAGGATGGGTTAAAAGCAGAGAACACATTTCACTGTGTGTGCTGTGTGCTCTGCATGTGTGACCATTAAAGAGGGTTTCATCCCTCCCAATTATTCTTCTTCTTCTTCTTCTTCTTCTTCAACACCCATATAAAACAGAACTGTAAACAGATTAACTGTTTAAGTGACTGCACCCAAAACAATAAACCTGCTAGCTAACTAGCCTAAACTCAGTAACAGAATGTGGGCAACACGTTCTTCTCCACAGCCGCGCGACCTCTGAGTCAGACATCACTTCCCCCTTTTCTATCCTACGGGTACAGCCGTACAGCAACTCCCCCTGAACCCTGTTGTAACAACATAATACACTTTTTGGGGATGCAGCTTGGGATGTGAGGACATGGCTTAGAACGGGCGTGTCGCCTTCTGTCCTGCCAGTGTTGGCAGGACATTAATTAAAATGTCGAACTCGGACTTCATTTTAAGGATATTTCGGCCAGGGGTGTAGAGCTATATTTGTTTAAGCAAATATAGCTCCTTCACTTCATGAAATCTCTGCAGCACCAGGAGCCAGCGGGAGGGTTAACTCAGCCTCTGAGAAGAGGAGCGCGCAGTGCCTTTCACGCACCGCCTTTCACGCACCGCCTTTCACGCACCGCCTTTCACGCACCGCCTTTCACGCACCGCCTTCACTGTGTTTACCTTCAGAATCATTAGAAAGGCTAAAGAGCGGTGTGGCTGATGTGTTTTAACCACACACACCTCTATACACACACACACACACACACACACACACACACACACACACACACACCACACACACACACACACACCACACACACACACGATTTAAACGCAGACTTTTGTTCCTCCATGTTACGTTGTTATTGTTTCACTGAGCGGACCCGCAATTTTTTTTCAAACTCTCCCCTTTTTGGTCCATCTGCGCGGTTTTGTGCGCTGTGATGATTCGGCTGTACCTTTAGTAATGAATATTAAATGTTGTGAGGAAATCTTTCCACCAATAATTCCAATAAGTTATCCAAAATGTATTCACTTCAGGTTTACGAAAGTAACTGTAATCAGATTACTCGTTTTTCAAATGTAACGCGAGCTGAATACAGTTACTTGATTTTTGTATTCTGATTACGTAACACCGTTACATGTATTCCGTTCACAACCCAACCCTGGCCACACCCCACTGGGCTGGGCCGGAACACTTACAAATGTGGGCCAGTAGGATTTAGCACCGGCCCACCGGGGAAACTCCCGGTATTCCCAATGGCTAGTCCGCCCCTGCAGCCACGTAATGATAACAAAAAAAAGGTCGGGGGTCATTGGTCAAGCAACACACCAATCAGAGAGCAGCAGTGAGCACACCTCAGGCTGTGTTTTATATTTCTATTCTTTATTTCTGATGTATTTCACTCAAAAAACCTTTAGTGGAAACGTTTTCACTTATATGCTTAAAAAAAGAAAAAACCGGCAAAGTGGCAAGGCTTGCAGGTGACTCATTCGGGGGGGGCATGGCCCCGCGAAATGACCCCCCATGACGCCAACCCTGGTCGGGGTCCTTTGGAGTGTCTTCTGCCATCCTAAACCTCGCAGAACATAGCTCAAGGAGCCACTGATCGCTCTGATGGTGGTATCTGGGAGGGTGAACCATTTAATTTTATTACAGTAACAGTCTCAGAGGTGCATAAAGCCCTGAAAAGTTTGGAACCAAGAAAATCAGCAGGTCCTGACAACCTGGAGCCGTACCTTTTTTAAGTTAGCAGCTGATTTTATAGCTTTGCCCTTGGTTTATCTTTTTAATCTGTCCTTGGAGACAAACGAAATTCCCCTTATTTGGAAATCTGCTTTTGTTCTCCCACTGTTAAAAGGGGGTGACCCCACTCACCTAAACACCTACAGACCCATCTCCAAATGATGTGTTTTAAATAAAGTACTGAAATCACTGGTCAATTTCCAACTGAAGGAGTTTTTATCAATAAATAATATTTTATCTGAGTTTCAATCTGGTTTTAGGAAAAAACACAGCACTACAACAGCAGCCTTAAAAGTAGTAAATTATCTTATTTACTTCTTAGACAATAGAGAGCATTGCGCAGCACTTTTTATTGACTTGTCAAAGGCTTTTGACACAGTGGATCATGCCTTACTGTTACAAAGACTTGTTAGTATCAGTCTTTCAGGTAAGGCTGTCTGTTGGTTCGAGAACTATCTTTCATGCAGATCACAGTGTGTGCGGGCAGAAGGCTTAACTTCAACATCTCTTCAGGTATCCAAGGGTGTGCCACAGGGATCTGTTTTAGGACCATTGTTATTTATTATTTACATTAACAGTCTTAATAACAATGTTTTGAATGCAAATTTGCATTTTTATGCTGATCATACAGTTATGTATTGTTCTGCGTCCACCCCGAAGCAGGCTCTTTGTCAGCTCCAGAATGCTTTTAACATTGTACAATCCAACATGTGTGATTTGAAACTTGTTTTGAATGCTGCCAAGACAAAGCTAATGATGTTCTCGAAAGGAAAACCCAAGGTCTTGAACCTTCCTCCTATCACCACCGTACAGGGGACGGAGATTGAATCTGTGTTGCAGTATAAGCATCTTGGAATTATAATTGACAATTTGCTTTCTTTTAAGCCACACATTGTGGAACTCTTGAAAAAATTAAGAATACAATTAGGTTTTTCCTATGAGGCCAAAAAGAGACTAGTGTCTGCAACCTTTCTGTCTGTGCTGGATTATGGAGATGTGGTTTATATGAATGCATCTTCTCAGTGCCTTCACTCGCTGGACACCGTCTACCACGTCATCACAAACCTCAGATCCTTGACGCACCACTGCAATCTATACACTCGTGTTGGATGGTCTTCCCTGACCACGCGTAGACTAGATGCTTAGCTAGATGCTTCTTATGAGACTTGTGTTTTGTTTTGGTAAAAATGGTTTGTATCGTCAGTTAGGTGTAAAATTCTCCATTATCCAATAGGAATGGATTACATTGCCTTTAACTGCCGCCGACATGGACCGATGCGGTGCTTCCCTGAGCATCAAATACCGCCGCCGATGGGAATACATTGTTGAAAGCTCTTTGCGTCCGTTTATGAAGCTGAAGGAGACTCGGCGCGTCACAACTGCACGCCAAAGGACCCTGAACAAGCGTCGCTATTGGACTATCTGGGAGTGAGTGTTGGCCAAAGCACAAACTGTAAAGCTGCTAGCTGTTAGCTCATGGACAAACCAACCTAATATATGATGTTATTCTGTGCTATTGTTTTATCTGTCTCTCTGTGTTCTGAATCAGACTCAACCCCAAGTTTTGCACAAATGTTTTGCTCAAGGTCAAATATTGTCAAATAACTTTGCCCCTCCCAGGGGACTCTTATGTCCATTGAATGTGTGTGCCCCCCTCAACCTACATTTCCCTTGGGCTTTTATCTTAGCACAAAGTCAAAACTATGCACAATCGCTGCATAGTTGATTGAGTACTGCAGTATATAGGTAAGGTTAACCCTAAATATAGTATATTAGATGGTATATCAAACCTAACCCTAACTAGTACCTACCTATTTGTTCATACTCACAGTTTGAATTCAGATGATTTACCAGCAGGTCCCTCTGCTCCATGAACTCAGCACATCTCTCTCATATGGAAAAGTTTTACTCCTCTCTCTCTCTCCCCCCGCAGAATGCATTTAAAGGAGGAAAAACTAACTGGAGATATGCCTTTTATTGTTGTCCACGCATCATTAAGCACATCAAGTTTGTTGGAAACAATCACTGAACCACTGCCACGTGTGGGTTGGAACGCTTAAAAACCTGTAGTTTTATATATTTTCCATCTTGCCGGGTTCATAAACAGACAGGCATATCATATAAAGATGCTGGTTTTACGGAGGTCTCTTCTCTGCAGGGCCTCAACCACTCGAAGTGATAAACATACCATAAAATAAAAACTTTTACTTTATTTTTTACCTTGGGACCCAACATTTAAATGTGGTGTGTCAGGACCAATGTTCAAAGATTGATAGATGAACTACCATTATATTCACTATTCTCTCACTCAATAGACTAGAAACATTAAAAAGAAATACTCCATAGATTCCATTAAACTCACAATATTGTCAATTATTATTTAACTGACATTAACAGTTCTTTAATTAAGAGTACACCAACTAACTAACAAATGCTCTTTAGATGCTCTTCAACCACTAAACACTGTCATTTGAAGCTTTGTTTGTTCTGGAAGAATTCCCTTGCATTTGAGAAGGCCCAGTTCATTTGGGTCAAGTTGGGTTTAGCCCAAAAAGTATTTGTTATTAAATACTTGTCAATGAATCCGAGCAGCTTGGTGATCCCTGTAATAAATACAAATGATCTTTAGAACATTGCCAAATTATACTGTATATGTTCTGCCTCTGCTTAAGGCATTGGCATACATGTTTCAGTAGAGTAATAGTGAGACGTGTCAGGATATAATGTCCGTGCTGTATACCTGTACGTATACAGTATGTTTAGACGTTGCTAGTCAGCTAAACAGCCAAACAGCTGACGAATGAGCCAGTGATTGTGAACCATGAATGAAACAGCTGATGCTAATCAGCTGATGCAAGCGACTCTGTGTCACCCGCTGCAGTCAATCTTCATTAATTTGAAGTGCTCATACAAAACCGAATAAAAGGTTTACATTTCAAAATGACTCTGGTTTTTTATGCTTAGCTGTGGGCCTGAATGTTACTCAAACTGACAGAAGACCACTTCATTCACTTTAGAAGGTCATTTAGGGACTTTGATTAAGATTAATAGTAGCACAACTCACACTTACAGGAAAACCATGGACAAAAGTTCACTAAAGTACCAATGCAAGGAGGAGCCACTTTGGCCTTTTGACCTCTTTAAAATCGTTTTGTAAATGTAAACAGGATATCATGCCAAATCAACTCTTGAAAGGTTCCCCAACCTACTTTGGGTTGGGACCAATAATGTCAAACAATAGCATTACATTGGGAGTGACTATGCACTGTTGACCTGTTCTTTTCTATAACTGGACCTTAGGGGAATAAAGCTTTACCAGCACAGAGCTGAGCCCATGTGACTGTATTTTGAGTCCTACTTTAGATGTTTCACCAAGTTATACCAGCAATACGGAAACTTAAGAGGATTCAGATGTAAAATGCTTTCTAAACATATTGCATTTTTCGTTGGATGAGTTAACCACAGAAAAGCCTTTTTAAAAGCTACTTTTCTATGGATGTCTGTTTTTGACAATAAGGGCAAATATGTGGCCTGCATCAAACTAGCGGCGGGTTTTAGCCTTTTGTTCGGATTTGCCTTTATCTACTGGTCGGTTATGTTGAGTAGTCGGCAGTCAATGAAGGTATAAAACAGTCAACAAAATTGTTTTTCAAAAATACAATCAGTCATAAAGAGCAAAATAAAGATTGGGCTAATGGGTCCAGTAGGTCAGCTAATGCAATGCAGATATAATATTTATAAGCAGAACGATTACTTTTAGATTTATTTTATGTGAAAGCCTATTTGGCAAAAAAAAGTTGTACCAAGTCAGCTCTTACAGAACTTTGTTTGTATAGTTGGTTTAAAACTGGAATACTGCATATAGAAGGTTTTAAGTCATATTCATGTGTTACCTTACATGTTTGAGGAAGGACCTTATGTTCTTTGTTATACTGTCACTTATGATTCAAAGTTTTTTCTTTGTTGAAGCCACGCCCCCCAGCTACACCAGGGCCAAAGTCTGACAAAATACGTACTGAAAAAGAAAACATAAAATCTGCATATAAAAAAAAGCTTGAATTACAAAAAAATATATAAAGTGTACAATTTAAATATTCAACCTCCAAAAAGAAGTTATACACTTGTTTTAGTTTTTTTACATAAAAACTTGAACTTTCAGTTAGAATTTATTTTCAAATAATCAAAACCCTTGGCCCAGATTTAGCTCGATAGAGAACTCCTTGTAGTCCACAGTTGTTTGACAGAGGTTTGGACGTAAAAGTAACCCACATGAAACTGACAGCCACCAAACTGTGTTATTGAACTTGACTGATTCAATGGATAATATTACTGTCTTCAATTTTCCAAGCGAATCGATTAACATGTAACAGCCCTCAAGGCCCTTCAAAACGCTTTCATGGTTTCCCTCTGCTATTTCACTTTGTTTTGAACCTTTTAGCGATGAAACGTCAAATAATTCACATCACTACCACATCGGTCGTGTTTGGACGGGGGAACAAGGCTTCCATGAGTGATTCATTTATTCTGACATCTGGGACGAACAAACTCAGAAGCACACAGCTTAGCTCAGCTGCACACACGTGTACAGTACGCACGCCAATAGGTCAACCCAGCTATCGTCATTTGATAATGGAAGTTCCAGCCCCGAGTAAGGGCTTCCATCTGTGGTGACCAAAGAAAATATTATGATTAATTAATAACGAGATTGATTGTGCCAAATGTTCCTCAAGAGGTTCGTTCTTACATCCAGCTAAAAGATCCCATGGTACCTTTTCCAAGAAAGCACTGTGAAAGATTGGATGACGGATGCAAATTGAATAAAATGGCCTTGGCTCAGGCAGCTGTCAAGAGGCATCGGTGGATATTATTTTGAATGTTTTCTAAACAACTATCACGAATGTGCTTATTCAGTGCGTGAGCTGTACCGTGTGTGTCTTGGCGGCTGCCAGGAGCAGAGGTAAAACAAACTCTCAGTGATGCATCAATGCATGAATATTAATGCAGTATTTTTTCTTAAGCAAATGCAAAAGAGTTATTCACAAAATCTATTGGGAGCTCTGTCTGTTGTGGAAACGTTTTGCAGGATATGTCAGTGAGTGACACCAGGCCCACGTTTCAGGGAGCAGAAAACAATCTGGCTGAGTTCCCCGCCTGGCTGGGCATAATGAAGAATTGGCTGCCAGATGTGTGTGTGTGTGTGTGTGTGTGTGTGTGTGTGTGTGTGTGTGTGTGTGTGTGTGTGTGTGTGTGTGTGTGTGTGTGTGTGTGTGTGTGTGTGTGTGTGTGTGTGTGTGTGTGTGTGTGTGTGTGTGTGTGTGTGTGTGTGTGTGTGTGTGTGTGTGTGTGTGTGTGCATACAGTCCAATATAATGGAAGGTCTAGTTAAAATAGGCTTGCCTTTTATCTTTTACTTTGAGATTAAACAGCAGAACTGTTATACACCTGAGTCAGAAGATAAACAGGTGTACAGGTCCTGACAACAATCATTATACTTTGAATTGATCAGATAGAATTACTTCAAAGTGACCGCATTCAGTTTGCTATGTAGTGAGAGCACCACATACAAACTAATGGTCAATGTTTGGAAATACATCTTAAATTGACACAAAACAGACATATCAATCATACTACATTTGTATGTAGTTTATTTACATGATATTTTATTACATATCCAGCTGTTTAGTAATATTAGGGTTAGGGTTGTCAAGTTCATTTTAAGACATACTCACATACTTACGTTGAAAGTTCTTGGCTGCTGTAAATTATTCCTCATGTCCATAATGGCCATGAAATTATCACTAACAATTACACTGTAAGAGAAGACTGACGCATTCCAAAGACCTGTAATGGAAACATTCTGATAAGTCGCCTTCTGTTTTCTGATTTGGAAAATCCAGTGGTTACGATTGTTTTGGTAGTCCTATATAGTATGATACTTTTATATTGTAGAAATTGTTTTTGTTCCCTCTTCGCTTTTGACGTACAGATGGCATGTGTGATTTGAAGATTTTGAGTTGAAAGTATATCCCTTGAACTTTTTTGTCATAATGGTAAGAAATAAATCTCCAAAGCATACATTTATAAACCTTTGGACCTACATAGAACCCCACCTGACCTAATGTGCTCAACATTGGTTGAATAAACTTCTCACTATTGATTTAAAAATGTTTTTTGACCTGGTTAAGTTCCATGCATGCACTAGACCAGGGGTCGGCAACAGGCGGGCCGCGATCCGGACCCAGACACCGACCTATACGGACCCGGACCTATAATCAATATATTAATAGGGGATTTCAATTTTGACGAGGCGATTCTATTTTAACCGCCGCCGACAGGGGGCGAAAGAGACGAGTGAGCGATACAGGGAGAGAAACACAGAAGAAGAGACGAGAGAGCGGCAGAGAGAAGCGGAGAGGAAAGTGAGTGAAGAGAAGAGTTTGCGATACAGGGAGAGAAGCGGAGAGGAGAGTGAACAGGCGTGTTAGCGGCAGACAGGGAGAGACAAATAATTACACATGGCGCTCTCCAAGAAGAGGAAACTGGACAGTGAGAACAGAGCTTTTAACCCTGAGTGGACTCATTCATGTTCTTCCTGCTGGGAGCACAGAACCAGTGTGTCTCGTTTGTTCAGAGACCGTGGCGCTCATTAAAAGTGCCAAAACGCCACTATGAGACAAAACACAAAGTGTTTGACCAAACATTCCCTCTCAAGTCAGAACTGAGGTCACAACAAATAAATATCATTCCAGCGCAGGCTAACCGAGGCTAACCGATGAGCATGTGTGTATGAGAATGGCCCTGACACCATTTCAGCCCAGATTTAAACTCCTGGCAGGACAAGCTCCAGCTTAATTCTCGCACTGAATAAAACAAAGTGAGAGAGGGACTGCAATATAAGAGGGAAAGAAAGAGACACTTTAAAACTGTTCAATTGTTATGATGTGTAAAGACTGATATTGTTCTATAATCGGCTGAAACTGTTAAGTCATGATGTGAAACGGTTAACAAAGAAAAAGGGACACTCAAGCTGCTGCTACACTTTATTTTATTTATCTAAAATTAAGCACTTTTAAGATGCACACATTTTCAAAAGCTATTTTATTTATTTTCTCTATTTTATTTTTAAATGCAGCCCGAGAGGAACATTACACATATCCACAGTATTTACTGTATATCTGTATAGTTAACAATATTTGTTGTTACTTGGTCAAGCGTGTAAGCTGAATTGTATACACTGAATTATTTGAGCATGTGTCATTTAAAGGGGATCTCTCATGCTCATTTTCAGGTTAACATGTGTTTTATATGCCCCTACGCAGCACCTCTTTTCACCCTCTGTCTGACACCAGAACCCAGTCTGGGATTGGTCAACCGCTTGGAGATGTCCCGCCCCTTAGCCCATCACATACAATGTGTGAGCTAAAAGAAGTGCAAGTGTTACATAGTGATGTCATTATTTTAAAGATGTTATCAAAGGAGTTCAATGGAGGCATTTCAGGCAGGGGGGGGGGGGGGATGTGTGGGTGATAAACTCCCTCTGTAAGGAACTTTGGGATTTTAGTCTTTGCAGACCATTTACATGCACAAAAACCTATATAACACACTACAGGAAAGGGCGAACCCCAAAAAGCATAATAGGGCCTCTTTAAAGAATAGCTCTACTGGAGCAGCTAGTATTTGTAATCTTCTAATTTTGTGTATTCTGTGCCAAATGTCCTATCCCATAAAGAGAGACCTGGCATTCTTATGTCATGGAAACTTAGACTCCTTCTATATTGCTCTGCTACAGCATACCGTTGAGTTTTGTCATTAAGAATTGCGCACTTTCTTTTTCCAAGACAATAAGCTAGTCACCAACAAACATCATTCTTTAAAAAGGTACAATTTTAAAAGCAGTAATGGCACTAATTTAGATTGAAATTTGGCTACTTGTGTGGCATGTGTACGATACACATATTGCATATTAAAACTTGAGTACAAAATGTATGTTAGCTTCCAAGACTGAAGAAGTATTGCCAAGTGACAGTTGGCGAAACTTTCGTTCTGCAAAGGTTCATGTACCATCTTGACATACAATGGAAGCCCCCCCCCCAAACCACCACCCACTCAACCATAAACAGCCTCGTGATGTGCTGACTGGCAGACACAGTGTGCCCATTGATCATAATTTCTCGGTTTTCTATCCAGTGTCTGTGTCTCCCACGTAGAGGAACACGATACACACTAACGGAGATAAATGATGGATTAGTGTTGTTTCAGTTTTGCAGAATTACAGACATGCATACCATACATGTCCATTATGGAATGGCTGCAGTACACAAATGATTGACGGTAAATTTAGTATAGTCTCCGTTTTTCTTTTAAATCATGGATATGAGTCGTGAAAAGTTCTCTTGACTCAAGTTTTTCCAGACAGAACTGTGCACGCTCTAGCATCAGCATCAGTGCACTTTGGACATTGTGTATGTTCTGTCCAAGTAGGTCAATATAAACAATTAAACCTTGTTTTCACCTTAGGCACAAACATTAGCAATGACTCATGGTACAAATCACATAGTGTGGTATCGTTAAAGGGGACATCTTGGTTATCTGAAGTACCTACCAACCCACACAATGTGAAATAAGACAACCCAGTCTGGTTTTTATGGGCTTCCTCTGCCAGAAAACAACACGATTTGGCTCCCCTTCCTATGTCACATGCAAGCACATGAGAAAACACCACCCCCCCATCTGAGTATGTTCAATCACAGCTTGAGAACTACCTTTGCAATATTTCTCACAAGTCATTAAGAGCAAACCGTAAAGAGACTGGCACTACAGTGAAGTGTTTCAGAGTGAATCATACGGACATTACGAGATAAATAATGTTTTTTGAAGCATGTAAACATGTTCTGTTAGTGACCCAAAATACAAGTATGAACATGAAAAGAGCATGTCTCCTTGAAAGGGGTCTATGACAATTTCGTATAGTGGGAGAAGACTCAAGGCTGAGACAGTTTGACTTTTAGTCCCTATAACAAATCCAGCTCCAACAACAGAGTTTCCCATAATACATCTTGTTAAAGTATTTTAAGCCTTCCTTGATTGCTTAATAAAAAAACAAAAAAGGACAAGAATATGGAGGAAGAAAACAATTCACAAAGGGATTAAACTGTTTAAAACACATGCTCAAAGTAAGCCGGATGTTGCCGATGTGTTTATGTGGATTCAAAAGTCGTAAATAATCTACAAAATGGAGGAGACCGATCTGATCAGAGCAACTGTGACAAATAATCCAACTGAAACCGGCATGGACAATGACTATGTTTTAAAAATGCTGAGCCCAAACATTTATGAACTTCTTGCACCCAAGATGAGATGCCAAGTATCTGGCTTAAACTAGCATCACAGAGCAGCAAACTGAGTTTACATGGATGTTTCCTTTTGCACTGTTTTTCTTGCGACAACAGGGCATGTTTGGTTTTTTCTTTTTCCTCGACTAGTACCTATTTTTTTATTTTGGCCCACTGTGTATTTGAGTTTGACACCCCTGGTCTAGGGGAAAACAAAACATTTCTATGCATTATATACAGTACATTCTTTACATGTTTTATCAGTATAGCATAACGGGTTGATGGATGGCAATATAGCCTTAATAGTCTGTTATCAGCCCCTCCACTCAAAAAGCTAACCATTTCACCTAAGGTAATCAATATACGCTGCCGGCCAATGATTAAACCAGCCCACTCTCTTCAGTCTGCGTACAAATGACACGACTTTGCAAAGGCGTGCAATAGATACGCAGAAGTCCGATTTTGCGTGCATATGATACTCCCACGTTACGTTTGTTATGAACGTATCTTAAATGCGTTTATTTTCTACATATCTTTGCCATTTATTTAACCCTAACCCTAACCATAACCCAATAAGCTGCTGTGTCGTTTATTGCACCGCAAACATTAAAACTGTCATTGGAACGGCGATCAAGCCTGAAGCCACAGAGCTCTTTGTTTTAATGTTTGAGGTGCAATATCAGAGTATCATATGCACGCAAAATCGGACTTCTGCGTATCTATTGCACGCCTTTGCAAAGTCGTGTCATTTGTACGCAGACTGTGAGACCGGGTTGGATTAAACACATATATCAAAGGGATGTTTCAGATGTTTTGAAGTCGGTTGTATGAGGTGCTTATCCATAGTCAGCGTTTTATAGTACAGACAGACACAGAGGCTAAGAAATGTAAACGTGTGCAGCAGCAAAATGTACTTAAGACAACTCACAAAATATGCTCCTAGAAAAGACAAATATGCTATATTTCCAACAGAGATCAGGAGCTGTTACTGCCATCTTCAAAGCTACTGGACTACTTGGACAACAATGTTATACCTTGCAGAACATGGGACATGATGGTTTCCCCTGCCTCAATCTGTTACTTAGTTTTACATTACTGTTTGTGTCATAGGAGTGTGGTAACTTTGAATGGAAAAGGCTTTAGTTCCTGGTCAATAAATACAATAGATGATGTGTAGACAATCATATTGAAGGCATAGAAATGGAAATATATTACCCTGAACAATGTAACTTTGGCCCTTCATTATAATAATAATAATAATGCATTTTATTTATATAGCGCTTTTCACAACTCAAAGACGCTTTACAGTATGAGGGAGGGTAGACAAACAAGGACAGGAAAACAAGTAAGTAAAAAATAAAAAGGCAGTCAAGAGGAAGTTGATTGAGAGGGGGGGGGGGCGCTTATGGGTAGACAGAGTTGAAAAGATGTGTTTTGAGTAGGGACTGAAAGACTGTGAGGGACTCAGAGTCACGGAGATCTTGGGGGAGGGAATTCCAGAGCCTAGGAGCTGCCACTGAGAAGGCTCTGTCCCCAAAGCTGCAGAGTGTGGATGTGGGAATGGATAGATTAGATTAGATAGATTAGATAGGATTATGCAAGCAATAACTACATATTGAAGTACATCTACGAGTTTATAGGAAATGCCTGTATGAGTGTAATCATGTCCCCTCAGCAGTGCCATGCTGTGTCATTGTGGACGTGTGGCGGCAGCTGTGTTGAAGTTCCAACTCATGTTGATTGGTTCTGCTGTGTCATTGTTACCAGATGATGCCCACAAATGCTACAATGCTGTGTCTTTGGCCTCAAAATAGAGAACACCCCCTTCCCAGAGTCCAATTTTTGGCCCAAGTGCAACCATTCTAATATAGACCCCCTGGGTGTGTGAATCTTCCGGCAAGTGCCCATTTAGAGGCGGAAGGGGGTGAGGACATGGTCATGGACACGACCAGCGGGAACACCAGCAGTTCTTTGATATGCCAGCACCGCATTCTGCCAGGGGACATTTGCATATAGACTCTTATTACACTATTTCACTTTTTTAAACTATTTTCTTCTTGTATTTACTATTTACTTGCACTATATTTTTCTGTTTATCTGTGTTTTGTGTTGCACTGTTGGAGAAGCCTGCGACACAAGATTTTCATCGACATAACTACACTGTAGTTGACAAATAAAGAACCTTGAACCTTGAGCGCACTTTGAGAGTGTTTGGCATTGAGCCAAAGGAAGTTTTATAAAGAGAACTGGCATGATATCAAGGCAAAAGCAACACATATGAGACTGCAAGGGGCAAACCATTGTGTGGAGAATTAGTCCCGTTTTTAGGTTGCTAACCAATTAGAACAGAGGGGTTGTCTGAGGTCAGTAAATGATAAAATGAGCCAGACTGGACACTTGTGGCTCCCAGACAAAACATTCACCCTGGGGCTCTGGTACCGCTTTTAACTCAGTAGACCATGAAATCCTATTCCGGATTCAGGATATATATAAAATATAAATATATCTTGAGGGATACCGACAGACAATATGTTCAGTCATATTTGAGTGGCACTAAAAATGGTTCTAGTCACACTTAATATTTTGAATAGTAGAGATGCACATGGATAGTGGTTGACGTCAGCATAGAGATGAGAGTATAATTGTTAAAGAGGACTTGTGATTTTTGAAGGGAAAGTTCAAGTACTTATGAGGTAGCCTACTCATCCAAAGTCAGCTTGATACCTACAGTGGAAGATAGCCCTCAACTCAGCTGGTGGCAGGGGCAGCAGCAAACGTATTATAACCAGCTTAAAAAAAGCCAACCTTAAGAAAAAAACGTAATAAGTTGCTCTTTCCAACAAGGAACTGAAGCTATGCTCTATCCAAAGACACTGAAGACTTTGAAAAAAAAACTGTAATTGCCTAGAGCAGTTAGTTTGATTTCACATCTTTGGTGTTGGGGTTTCAGAATAATGGGCCTGCTTAACAATGGGAGTACACAGTTAGACCTGCACTCCCATGTTCTGTGAAGAAGAGTAACTGTTTTTGTTTGGTACCAAATCATTAATTTGAAATTTGTAGAACACATATGATGCTCATTTTCAGGTTCATGTTTGTATTTTTGGCCTCCACTGTGACATGTCTCCATGCTTTACTGTTCAAAAAGCTCTTTATTTTTCTCATACTACCTGTGCTGCAGCACCTCTTTCCACCCTCTGTCTGAAACCAGAGCCCAGTCTGCTCTGATTGGTTAGCTGGCTGGTTCTATTACGATTGGTCAACCGCTTAGAGATGTCCCGCCCCTTAGCCTATCACGTACAATGTTTTAAAGCGCTAGCCAATAGAGGAGCGAGTGTTACATAGTTATGTCACTATGTTATAGAAGGAGTTCAATGGAGGCTTTACAGGCAGGGGGGGGAGTGTGTGGGAGAGAAACTCCCTATTGATGGAACATTGGGAGTTTAGCCTTTGCAGACCATTAACATAAACACAATTCTATATAACATACTACAGGAAAGAGAAAACCCAAAATAAAAATAGGGCCCCTTTAAAAAAGGCTGCTAGATAGATCCTACATATTCAGTCTCTACAGTGTTGCAATTAGTTGGCATGCAAATTATAGACTGATTGTTTAAGACGTGTGTGTGTGTGTGTGTGTTTGTAGATAAGTGCATGAGACATAAGGTTGTCCACGTTCCTCCTTGTCCAGGCATATCAAAGGCAGGTGCCAACCCTTGTGTTGATGCCAGCCTGATACTGTGCCAGATTCCAAAGGTTAACAAGGACTTGCGCTCTGCAACTAACCGCACACAATAGTGCCATTCTTCTCTTTGCACATACCTTATCCGGTTCTCCTTGCCAGGATCTACTTGTTGTGACGCACAAAACCAGGCTTGTGGGATTTGAACCCAGGGACGTGCTGCTGGTGAAAGACGATTATGACATTTTGCGTGTAACAACACCTTTTGGTTTAACAGGGGAAAATCCTTCTTTAGATTATTGGAAAAAATGTAATTGTTATGCGTATTGTAGCCCATTTTATATCATGTAAAATTACTGGATATTCATCAAAACTCTATAATATGGAATAACTATAATTATACGTCAATTAAGATGCATAATTTGTATTGGCTAAAAATCGGATATGTTACATAACTATAGCTGTCAAGTGGATGTAGTAGTGGAGTGAACACTATCATATTTACTTATGATATGTAGTCGTGAAGTATGAAGTAGAACAAAATATAAATACTCAGTACTTGAGTAAATATACGTCACTTCATCCAAAATCTGATAAAATGTGAAAAACCTTCCTATTTCAGAAAGGCGAGTAGAGACTATGACAACAAATGGTGGTGCAAAGTAGGAGGTCTGGAACAAATGGTTATTATTAAAGCTTTTAATAAGGTGCGGTAATTAATGTTTGGATGTAAAAAATGACTTTAACACAGTAAAAGAGTTAATGTTTTATGTCAAAACGTTAGCAGGTGCTGGTCCAAGTATAATTGTTGGCTCCAGACCTCCTCACTACAGGTTCGGTAACTTCTTTAAGCACAAGTTTGTATTAAAGGGGCCCTATTATACTTTTGTGGTTCGCCCTTTCCTTTAGGCCGGGGAGTGTTACAATTCGTAAACACAGCGTACCTCCCTATCTCTCATCAATTTCCAACTAAGGCTCCAGTGGGGACCTTGTTCCCTGAGTATGCCTATCCACCTATGTTTCTTACTCTCTTACTTGCTAGCCTTTGCCCTCAACCTATTCTAAGGGAGTGCTTGTTCTTCCGTCTGTCTGTCTGTCTGTGTATTCTCTTGTTCCGATTAACCCAGCCACATTTTTTCTTGTTTTGTGTCTATATCTACGCCGGGATCCGGAGTCGAGGCTGATCTTCTTGCTGTGGTCCTGGATCCTCTATCCTGAGTTCTGGATTAAGTCATGGACTTCGGGTCGTGGCTAAACCTGTCTCTGCGGTCCTGCCTTGGGTCTCGTCATGCTGCTTCCCTGATGGCTTCCACAGGATTGTAGCTGACATCTTCGTAGATTCATCTTCTTATTACAGACACATGCATTTCCTAACATTCGGTCTATATGCTGTAAAATGTATTATCTCTTCGATGTACACACGGCATCTATTGCACGTCTGTCCGTCCTGGGAGAGGGATCCCTCCTCTGTTGCTCTCCCTGAGGTTTCTCCCATGTTCCCTTTAAACTGTGGGTTTTCTCTGGAAGTTTTTCCTTGTACGATGTGAGGATCTAAGGACAGAGGGTGTCGTTTTTTTTCTCATACTGATATTCTGAACAATCTGTGCTGTTGTATTTGCTGTAAAGTGTCTCTACTGTAGGCTATTTTTATTATATGTACAGCACTTTGGCTCGAGCAAAAATCGTTTATAAATGTGCTATATAAATAAAACTTGATTTGATTTGATTTAGTGTGTTATATAGATTTCTGTGCATGTAAATGGTCTGCAAAGGCTAAAATCTCAAAGTTCCCCCCAGAAGTGTCACACTCCTAGGTTTATGTTACGCTTGTAGTTTTGTATGTTTGGGTGTTTGCTGTCATGTTTTCCTCCTGGCTTATTGTCTGGTCCTTCTTCCTGTGTTTTTCCTCCCGTCGTTAGTTTCCCTGGTGTGTCTAGTTGTTTGATTGTGTTCACCTGTGGCCCTTGTGTTTCTCCTCCCCTGCCCGGCTGTTTCTCGTCTTGTGATTACCCCTCCCTGTATTTAGTCTTGTCTACTCCTGTGTTCAGTGTTGGTGCTTCTTTTGTTTGTGACCTAGTTCACCGTAGAGTGTTTTGTTTGTTCAAGTTATATATTAGATAAGGTAATAAAGGTATTATCAAGTGTTATCTGCGTTTGGGTCCTACCTGCTTCACTCTGCGTATCAAGAAGGAGTTTCTCTGCCACACCACCCCCCCCCCCCCCTCTCTGAAATGCCTCTATTGGACTCTGTTTACTTCCGTAACATAGTGACATCACTATGTAAAGCACCTTTTAAATATTAAAGCATGTAAATATGGCAGCGTGTGTGCTCAAAATACAGATATGAACCTGAAGATCGCATAGTATGTCAAATCAATTCAGTGCCAAGAAAACTAAATATTTTTGCAGTGTACAGTCTGGTTTTTCTGTCTGTCTTTGTCGGTTCGTCGTTTGTATGTGACTGTGTTCACCGGTGAGTGTTCTGTCTGTCCAAGTTCTATTAAAAGTATATCAGTTTAATCTGCATTTGGGTCCTGCTTCCTTCGCTCTACCGTGACAGGTTCAGTCTTTTAAATCGATGTACCTGTTTAAATGTTTTAATTCATGTCATCGGTAAATAATCCATTCCCCTCTATGATTAAGGAACTGTAATTTACCAGGGTTATGTCTTGGCTTTGTTTCTTTGGGATCTTTTTTTTCAGTTTCAGATGTTTTGGTTTGGAAAAAAGTCCAAAAATGGTACTCGTATAATATATATTCTGTGGGGTAACCAGGAAAAAAATAGCCAATACATTCTAAAGTTTCCCACCAGTAGTGTATCTATGTCTCCTTCATACCTATATATTATTCATTCTTGAATGAAGTCATAGTCCAAAAGAGGTGGAATATCTGTCCGTCTGAGTTAGACTGCACTCTAAGGAAAGTTGAAACATTGATATGTCTACTAGGTGGTTAATAGACTGGAAGCAGGTTTCTGCAGTGTCAAGCTCAGTTGCGGAGAAGAAAACACAGAAAGTATTTTTGGATGGCAAGTTAGATGGTGCATTGAAGAGCCCAGACTGAGGATGAAGCTGTTGTGTCAAGGTGTAGTTGCACTATGGCAGTGTTTCTCAAAATGGGGGACGCAGAGGCATACAATTATACAATTATGATTATGAAAAATCATAATTTGAAAAGTAATTGATTTGAAAATAATATGATACAGTACAATTACGTCTGGGTCTCTGTGTTTCATTCAAGCTCGGCTCTGTGTGTATGCGCGCAAGAGAGAGAGAGGGTACCGGAGATCGTTGTTCTTAGCTTCTGGTGCTAGCGAGCTACGCTAACGGATATAAGGAGCTTTTTCAACAACAAGGTGGAGGAGAATCCTCTCCTGTCAGACAGAGAGGCTCAGTGAACTAAAGGACTCTCTGAGTGTTTAGATAGTTAACTTTAGTTTAAGTTATCTCAGTGGGTCTCAAACGGTTTGGTCACGATTAATGTAAACAATTATTTCCAAGGCACACGTTTATATGATCATTATAGTTTAAAAAAAATAAATGAATAAATGAAAAACAGGTATGAAATACTATATGACAGTAAAAAAATAATAAAGTTTAAAAGGGTGATTTGTAAAATATCCATACAGAAAAAGTAAATCTGTTTACAGTTCTGTTTCATGGGTGTTGAGAGATGTATCCATAGATCTCTTAATTTTGCTCTCAAAGTGCACCATATTGATGCTTTTAACTTCAATATTTCAAAATAAATCTTTCCGGGGGAGCTTGCCCCCGGACCCCCCTATGTGAGGTCCACACACCACCTATAAAAATAGCATTTTACCCCTGCTTACACCTATATGCCGTGAGCACACTGTGTTTGTGCGTGTGGAAAATTCAACTGTAGCGCCCGGTACCTTAATGGGAAACCCTAAATGTTTGAGCACCCTCTATGAAACGTCAAGCTACCCCACAGCACCCCCAAAATAAATCTCTGGCACCGCCACTGAGCCTGCAACCCCATTTTGAAGAAATGTGCAGTGCAAAACAGGCTCATTGCAGCGACTAATGCTGTGATAAGACAAAATATCAGCATTTTCTTTGCAAAGTATTATAACTTATTGGTCTAGCAAAAGGATTGCACAATTGTATTATGTATTTATTTTTTTGAGCACACAGAATTATGGAGCATTGTTTTATCACTGTTATAGCAAAGTGATTTTTTTTAAAGGAATGCTCACGTTCATATTGATGTATTTTGATAAATGTTAACTTGTCCCATTACGTGACTATTTGTGTTGGGGGGGGCCCGACTTTTTTTTTTCTCTGAAGGGGGGGGGCCTGACAGAAAAAGTTTGAGAACCACTGCACTATGGGGAAAGGAGAGATAGATGATGATCTAAAATGGTCTTACATTTCTTCAATCTCGATGCCTGGGTGAAACTGAAAGCATAATCATGAATGAGGAAGTGGACAAACTGCCGGTTGGGAAGACCCTACAGGGCAGACTTCTGGGTGTTTTGAGTATCCGTGCAGCTAGAGGCCATGCTTTGTGGGGACATGGAGGTAAGTGGTATGGGCTCCGACAACAAAAACATGTGTAAAGTTGAAATTGTTGCAAACCATTCTGCCGCCTTGGTGAACAATGGGCCATCCCTTTCTGACATACCATAGGGGATTAGTCCACAGTCATGTAGACCGGAAGAAGGGTGGGCGGTTTGGGTGTGTTGGAAGGTGGAAGTGCAGCAGAACCAAGCCTTCAAAACACAAAAGGAGCATGTCTGGGGTGGGAAAAAGTACAGGGAAGCGGAGCAGTAACAACACAAAGGATGGCTGAGTTTACGGCCAAAGTTGCGTGCCAAGCTAGATTTTGTGGCAAAGAGGATGTAGTATGAGTAGAAAAAGGTGTGGCCAAACGGCAAGGCTTAATCAAAGATGGTGTAAATGTACTCATCCGGCTTTGCCCTGCAGTTGGAGAAGAGCAAACAAATGGTGTTACAGTACAGGGAAAAAGCAAAAGCACCTGGAGGCGAGGGACTACGATGGGCTTTACCATGGGGTGTGGAATGGTCTTTAGGACCGGGCGGAAGCGCAAGTCCATCGCTGGAAGAGCTGAGCAAGGTCAATGTAATTGCCCACCAGTGTTTTATGCCCGAGGGAAGGTAGAATAGGGAGAGGTAGTGCGGTTGGAAGTGGACGAGCAGGGGGAATCGCAGAAGCCAAGGGGAAATTGCTGGTGGTTATATAATTAATGATGGGTGTAGAAAGGAAATCGGTGGCAGGGACAGAAAAAAAAGTGGGGTGAGGGATGGGAAGGGAGGGGAACAGGGATAGAACAAGAGGAAATGGAAAAGGGCCTTTACGAGGGAGCTCCATGGCTCAGAGCGACTGTAGGGATACGAATGGCTTCATGGTGGTGGTTGCTGCTAAAGAGGAAAGGTGAGAACCTGCAGAAGCAAGTGAAGCAAAGAGGCTATGTTAGAAAAATGACCACAATTTCTTTAGCACTGAACGGATGGAACATACTGTACTATTTGTCCTCTTGCAATACATCCTTACTCAAGTGGGCAGGTGATTCCATGACTACCGTTTAAAACAAACATGGCAGAGGAATGTGTACTGCTGTACTTACTGCACAGAACAGAAAAACAAATCTATGGGTTAAAATGTATGAATTTATGGTGAACATTTTGTTATTCTTCTTAAAGCTTTTTTACTGCTTTAAGTAGTAGAAAACTACATTTAAAAAAATAAAAATAAAAATGGTTGGATACAGAACCAATATAGGGACCAGATAATTGTTTAACTGTAAATGTTTTGTGTCATACTGAAAAAGAAAAATATGTATTCAATTAATAATTAATCTTTTAGGATTTACTTTACATCCTAGGACTGTGATAGTGGACAGTGATTATACAACATGATCTGGAAACATCCATAATAAAGTCATTCAATTAATGGGTTCATGAGCAGTGTCAGGATTACGTGTGCTTTGTATTTCCTGACTCATTGTTTAATATAAACGGTTGGCTTGGGTTTCAAGTGGCATTTGTGGGTGGGAATTGCAAACCCCAGGACAAGTTGAAAAGCTTAGCTCTCAGGAAATGTCACTCACTCAGACATGAAGTCAGGCTGTAACCAATGAACTCGCAGCAATTCATCATCTGAAGCGTTCCTGTTACACTGCTCATGTATTTACTTCATGGTCTGCAGTGAAAGAGAATGGACTCTTGTTCTGCACTGCTAAGGTGTGTGTCAGTGAGAGTCCGGCTTAGGTAGGTACCCACAGCTTCCCTGACATGAAGCATTTCACAAGGATTAGAGAAATGTCAAACAATGTAATACTATCCGTATAGACAATGATCAGAGGGAGGAAAAAACAAAGGGAAGAGTCCTTTTTGAATAAGATAACATACTCATATTTGAAGTGCTCAAACAGACATATCTTGTACGTGTAAGTTGATCGTTTCAGATTCAGATCAGATTCAACTTTATTGTCATTGTGCAAAGTACAGGTACAAGCCAATGAAATGCAAGATGTGCTATATATAAATAAAAACAAGGTGCATATTATAAATACTGACAATACAGGTAGCATGGAATGAGGATAACATCTACAATATACACATGTAAGTATTGACAGAATATTAACGGAGTATTAACAGAGTGCAAGTGCAGATTGTATGTACAAACAGTGATATTATAAGAAGA
Source organism: Gymnodraco acuticeps (assembly GCF_902827175.1). Lineage (NCBI taxonomy): Eukaryota > Metazoa > Chordata > Actinopteri > Perciformes > Bathydraconidae > Gymnodraco > Gymnodraco acuticeps. The sequence continues at coordinate 3,288,054 of NW_022990274.1, forward strand.
AATGGTTATATGTACAGTAACACTATTGTGCAAATAACATGTCCATTAAGTACGTTTAATCAGTGCAGTTGAGTGCAGGTAAGTGCATGGGCGTAGGAAGCATCCTGAATGTGGGGGGGACACTTTTAACGGGGGGTTTGGGGATCCCCCCCCACGAAAAAAAAAAATAGATTTCCTGTATTCTGGTGCATTTTAACAGGTTGTTTGATACTTTTATGTGGCTATACTAGCATGAGGAAAATGATGGGTACATTTTGTAATTTCATCCAGTAGTAAAGAAAGGAAACATATTTGATTATTCATTCAGAGCCGTCTTTTAATTAATAAAAAGCAGTTTAAATGCCCATTTTTTGTACATTTATATGCAACAATAAATATTTGTGAGTGCATTGAGAGATATTGTTGTGGAGAGTCATTTATATATAAATCGCAAAATACATTTGTGAATCCTTCTGTGAGCATTTATTAATATTGAGACTGATCTGACTCCATACAGATGTTAAGTTCACCTAGGAATGGTATCATTGACGTAAATGTTCAAATAAATGTTGCACTTCTGTCTATATTGGCCACATGATGCCCCTTGACTGAAATGCTTCCTGTTCAATATCCCCACTGATTTCCTTAACATTCTGGGATGAGAGTCCACATCACAATTGACTCTAAACTGTCATTTCCCTTTCATCACTCACCTCAGCAACGGACCTCTCTCCACTGTCCCTGTGTTCTGCCTCTGACTCACTCTCAAGCGCCTAGATGTCAACAGAGGTGGTGAAGTGATCATTATGTATTGAGCAGTATACTCTTTCACATTGAATCATAACAAGTCATACTGAATGTAAATACAACTGATTCTAAAGTAAGTCCCAGTCTGTGACATTGGACATTTTGAAGACTCAAAGTCCCAAGCAGAAGGTAGAATATTAGCTAGTCTATGTAATGTGCACAGAAAATAAACAGTTACCTGAATACGGGGATGGAAATGGCCTATAAGCACTCAGTAAAACATGAACACACACAAAAAGCTTCTGAATGATAGGAAGTATAATTAAAACATAATGCACATTACCATTTTGAGAGAGAGTACCTTAAAGAACTCCGAAAATAATCTCTCATCGAACTGAGGCTCCAGTAAAACACACTGACTGCGTCTCTACATGACATCATGGTGTTTACATGAGCACAGAGAGATCGGTTATTCATGTTCCCTGTATACATGATAAATACTAGTAACCTGGCATTTCGATGCCTTTTCTCATCTAAACTATTCAGTATTTGTATCTCTCTATCATGACATAAAGACGAAACTCCTCTCCAGAAGTGAGACGCTTTTGCCCCCGCCGCCATCACTGTTAACTGATTAACTGCTACCAGCTGAAGACTTACTTTCCTCTTCTTTGAAAAAAATTTTCTCATGTCCATGTTGTCTGGGGGAGAAAACATATCAAACCAAGAGATCGTCAGCTTTGATTTTCGCTGTATTAACAATGTCCTGAACACTTGGTGTGTGTGCCTTACCTCCGCTATCGACATCGCTTCATGCAACAGATCTGAGCTGTCAACAACACTCCTCCTTGAACATGCGCGCGCTATGGGAGAATCTGCCTTGGTGCAAAGTAGCAGTGAAAACATGGTACGGAGTTTCATTGATTTGGGCATTCTCTCAATAAGCAAGTGGAATGGATTTGATAGCGAAGCACTGACACAGCGCTCTACCAAGTGCAGCGAGTGGATAGACTGATTCACGGACTTTCCACATGGTAAAAGTGGGGGGGTCTAAACTAATCATTTCAAAAAGTGGGGGGGACTTGTCCCACCCTCATATAATGGCTGCGACGCCCATGGGTAAGTGCAATGATGCTAGTGAGTAATGGAGAGGAGTTCAGCAGAGTCACAGCCTCGGGGAAGAAGCTCTTCCTGTGCCTGGAGGTACGGGAACGGAGGCATCTGTACCGCCTACCGGATTGAAGGAGGGTGAACAGTCTATTGTTGGGGTGGAAGGCATCCTTGATGATGTTCCTGGATTTGCCCAGACAGCGTTTGAGGAAAATGTCCTTAATGGTGGGTAACTGGGTGCCGGTGATCCGTTGGGCAGTTTTTACTACCCGTTGGAGTGATTTCTGGTCTGAGGCGGAGCAGTTGCCGTACCGCACTATGATGCAGTTAGTGAGAATGCTCTCGATGGTACAACAGTAGAAGTCCACCAGGATCCTGGGACCAAGGTGGGCTTTCTTAAGGCCCTGTAGAAAGTAGTGACGCTGCTGCGCCTTTTTGACCAGGATGGAGGAGTTCAGAGACCAAGTGAGATCATCGGAGATGTGAATGCCAAGGAACTTGAAGCCCGACACACGTTCCACTGCAACTCCGTTGATGCAGATGGGGGGGGTGCATGGCTCCTGTCCCGTCTGAAGTCCACGATGATCTCCTTGGTCTTCTTGGTGTTAAAAGCTAGGTTGTTGTCAGCACACCACGAGGCCAGGTGCTGTACCACATCCCTGTAGGCCGCTTCGTCGTCACCTCTGATCAGGCCTACCTGCAAACTATATTATGGTGATAGAATCATAAACAGCAGCACAGTCATGGGTGAACAGGGAGTACAGGAGAGGGCTCAACACGCAGCCTTGTGGCACACCGGTGTTCAAGGTAGAAGTGGAGGATGAGAGGTTGTCTAACTTCACAGACTGGGGTCTGTTAGTCAGAAAGTCCAGCATCCAGTTATAGAGCCATGTATTGATACCAAGCTGGCGAAGCTTGGATATCAGCTTGGAGGGGATCACAGTGTTGAATGCTGAACTGAAATATATGAACAGCATTCTGACGTAAGATTTGGGGCTATCCAGGTGGGTCAGGGCAGAGAGGAGTGCCGTGGAGATGGCGTCCTCTGTTGACTTGTTGCAGCGGTAGGCAAACTGGTATGGGTCCAGTGTAGCAGGCAAACAGGATGGTGAGGCTGGTTCTTCATTTGACCCTTCTAGGCTTGTCCTACCTGTCTGTCCCGCTTTCCAGTCTATCTTCAGCTATATAGCAGAACTCTTCCATCGCTACACCCCAGCCAGAGCATTAACGTCGGCTGACCAGCAGCTGCTGCTAGTGCCCTTGACCAGGCTCAAAATCCGAGGGCACCGAGCCTTCGCAGCAGCTGGCCCTAGGCTCTGGAACACTCTGCCCCTCCTTGTGAGGTCGGCCCAGACCCTAGAGGTTTTTAAATCAACACTAAAAACTAAATTCTTCTCTCTGGCCTTCTAGTCAGAGCGGAGCACGACTCATGACATTTCCCTGTGTTTGATTTTTATATTTGCTTTTGTAATTTATTGTCTTCTGTTTTGCGATTGTAGTAAAGTGTTTTTTATTATTTGCATGTACAGCACTTTGGCTTGACCAAACATAGTTTTTAAAGTGTGCTATATAAATAAAACCTGATTTGATTTGATTCAGCTGTTTGTATATTTGCATCATTTCTGTAGCTTAAGCGTGTTTCTCCAAATGTCGGCCACTGGAGTTTTACAGCTGGAAAGTCCAGAGTTTCTCAAAATATTCCTTTTTTATACCAGAAAGCCCTTTATGGTCATATGGTCATCTACAATTAACCACAGATTTACTAGACATTACTGAGGTGGTTGGAGTCTCGTAAAAGTTGTAGTTCTAATCTGTAGATGAGCAGTCGTATAATTAAATTGTCCCACTGAGGGTGAAATCACACGGTGAAACAGGTGTCAAAATATTGTCTAAGTTATATCTCCAACAGCGCTCATTAAATCAGTTCCAGACTAGACCTGCTTGGCAACAACAAACACCCTGACGAAGCTGTTCACATGATGGCAGTAAAATATGGAAAACCATTACAGTGTTCCCCTTTTTCCACTATATTTGTCTTTGATCCTATTCCGGATGTTTTTCTGATTGGATTTCTGTTTGTTTCACAGGAGAGAGTGGTGTGTACACATTTACTTTTAAGTATGATAACTCTGTGCTTTCAGGATTAGTAGGGAAGTCCCTCTTTTGCTATATTGGGGTGTTGTTGTCTGCTCAGAGATATACTGTAATAAAGCATCAGGGCATTTAATCCTGGCTATCCGCTCAAATGAGTATTGCTGTGTGCCAAGCCACTCTTAGACAACTTTTTTAATGGGTTCGGTGGAATGTATCCAGTGATGATCTTGGGCTATCTGTTACTGAGTGAGTAGCTTCTGTGTATCGATGCTGAAAGGGACACCAGCACATTACACGCAAATATCAATATTCCCACACAAAGAAACATGCATGCAACTGTGGCCTGTGGCCCTAACAACTAAAGACAATTTGAAAGAGGTGAATGTGTCATCTTAATAAATCAAAAAAATAATGAAGATTAATTACTTTTTACTCTGAAACCGAATACGGTATTGAACAGCCTTTTATGTTTATTATTTGCCTTCAGGTCTTTTCTACCAGGGTGGTTTTCACAGTATCCGGCGCTCCCATGAAATATTTTCACAGAGAGAGTCATCAGCCGTGTGATGTAGAGTTTTTAATGTATAACATAAAATAATCCAACAGGAGTTCCCTCTGGCTTAACGTAAAGGTTCACCAGCAGTTCCCGAGTTCATTTATAGCACTATATATAAATATTTCTTATTTATCACTGCAGTATATGGGAGCTTTACAGTGGCGGTTCTAGAACATTTTACATGGGGGGGCAAAGGGGGGGCAAGAGGTCATGCCAGGGTGGCATGGGAGGGCGGACAGTACGTAGTATTTTATACTGTATATAACCTATTTATTGTTAATTCATGCCCTAACACAAGTGTTCTTAATGCACAAGAGAAACAAGGTGTTCAGACAAACAATCGGGTGCCCTTTGAGTCCCCCAAGCTTACCTCAACCATTTTAAATGAAAGGAAACTACAACATGTATTTTAAAGCAATGAATTAATGGAACAGGTTTTTTTGCATTACAATGTAAAACTAAATATATATTTTGTTATTAAAAAATTGGTTTTCTTAGTATTAGACAGACATATTTGCATGTCCTCACTAAGCATTATTACATATTAATTTAATATCAAACCAATCAAAATGGCCAATTATCCCAAAATGTTGCTGCTAATATAATCATATGCTTGTCAACAAAAGTGTCAGTTTCTTCTCTTACATATATTTCAGTTTTTGTATTTTCAGATTAAGATTGACAAGCTCAACATTTCAACTTATAATTAAGTACACAAATGACATCACCCATCTCTTCAGAGAGCTGAAGGTGACCTGTGCAGCAACACATTTCAATCAATATTTGTCAATACTAAGAGCTGCTAGATTGTGCTGCTGTAATGGAATATGTAAGGAGAATAAGAACATACCATGTGGTCCAACTGGAGTTTCATCTGCCTCCTGATCCCTGCCTCTGTCCCTCTTTCTGATACTTCATCTTTATTCCTCACATACATTTCTTCTTCTTCACTAATGTCTTCATCTCCTCCTCCTGCTCTGACCCTCCTGGTCTCTTCATCTCCTCCTCTTCCACCTGCTCTGACCCTCCTGGTCTCTTCAGTGAACTCTCTTTTCCTTTTCCTCTTTCTGTTCATCCTGATCACTTCTCATATGTCTTTGTGCTGTTGTTGAATCACTCCTATACTCTGGCCTGCAAGAGTCTACTTGTGAAAAGCACTGGTACAAATGCTTGTATAACTTTACGCGTTAGGGCCATGTAGCCTAGCTAATATGTAGCATATCATAAATATAACATCAGAAAGTATTGATCAAGCGCACACAGGCAGCTGTGTTTGGATCCAGTTTTTACAGTAAAGGATGTATCCTGGTTTCATTGATCTGGCCTCATTGCTGTGATGTGTAGTTTACGTGGATTTAATAGTAGGCTACCGCGTAGTTTAGCAAAGTGATCGATCTCCCAGCTAACGCTATATGCGTAGTATTTTGTAACGTAACGCCCCAAACAGCGCCCGTCTGTTAAACGCTATCGATTCAAACGGCAGCGTTTTATTAATATTTAGTTTCAAGCTCTCGTCCTTAGTAAAAACAAAACTAGTGGAAAGGGAAATGCTCCCAGGGGAAGCTGATCCATAGGTGCTGGGACAGCTCGCTCCCTCTCTGCAGCGGTGTGAGCCGCTGTCTGTGTGAACGCTGCTCCGCAGTTTAATGCAGGGCCGTAGCTGCGTTTTTAACGGGCCTAAAATTATATTTAAAATGATTCACTTTTAACTAATGTAATGCTTGTTTTGTTGCTTGAGAAGCTTGTAAAAATAGTGTAGGTTTGTTTTAGTACAGTTTTAGGGAAACAAAAGTTAGGGGGGCAGCTGGGGGGCAAGGCTCTACAGTGGGGGGGCAGCTTCCCCCCCTTGCCCCCCCCCGTAGATCCGCCCATGGCTTCACAGGGAACACTTACCCACCTTCATGTAGATGTTGAATCAGTGTTGACAGCAAATGTAGTCAATGGAAATAAAGCATTCTAATAATAAAAAATGTGTTAGACTCTAATATCCCAGACCCTGCCACTATCGTCCAGTTTCTCGACAGGCTGTGTCTAGATTTGACTAGAAACCATCCAATAAATTCTGTTGCAGGTTTTCACCATGGCGCTAAAATATGTTATGTTACACCTTTCCAGTCTATCTCTTTTATACAATGAAAAAGGCCCTTAAGAATCTTAAAAAAATGTAGTTGTAATAAGTTATGTATTCTTTAATAGCGTTATATTTACAAAAGGTAAGCCTAGATTTGTAATTTGTTGGCTGTTAATTATTCCTTAGAAATTCTAAATAGCCTCAGTTGTGCTTTGTCAGCGTACGCTCTACTTAGCCTTTGTATGGAGCTGAAACTAAATGAGAATGCTTTAGGTTTAGATATTGGACTGGTGTCTTTGACAAGTGGAACATTTGACAGTTTTACAAATGTCAGTTGAAAAAAATCTGGGAATTGCCAAAGTAATTATGATAAATCATCAACCATAAATGTTTGTACAGTATTTCACAACAATCCAAGACAAACCACCTGACCAACTGGAATCGACATCAAAGCCATACTGCAAGTGTGGTTGAAACATTTTTCTAAACCTCTTAGAAAGTCTTCCAGTAATAAAAAAGATGAATGACAATAGGTCATGCAAAGCTTGTCATGTGTTTTGTCTCATTACATATGTAAAGAATAAGGACCAATGTTTGTGGCTTTGATAAGGTCCCAGAGTGACACCACACATGGCGCTGATCTGATCGGGAGTGTGCTGGTTGGCTTCAGTTGCATGTTGGACGCCTCACAATCTCTTGCTTGCCAAATCTCTGGGTTTCACTTCTACAAACAGCCGACTTTGGGGATTTGGTTCCCCAGTAATTGTTGTGTGCGATCATTGCTGGGCTCTCCACTGTTTTTTGCCATGCCCAAGTGGCCATTGTTGTAATGTTGTTCCCAAGCTGTAAGCATAGGCAGATGGCTGCGGGCCTCGCTGCTCCATCTTGATGGGGCTTTCCTCATATAAATAAATGATGTCTGCACACTGTGAGGTGTGATGTAAGGTGTTTTCTTTGAGAAGGATGTTTGTTTCTGAGTTCAGGGACATCCATTATTTCGATGTTTGATTTGATACACTCTCTATCGGATATGGAAATGTCTGAGGTAGGATCTCAGATAGTTTGTCCAGTCGTAATACAACAGCATTCACCTTTTACTTGAGTGGCCTCTCTGAAGAACCAGCACCTTACCGTGGTAGAGAGGTTTGTGTGCCCTGATGAACCTGGGGGCTGTGTTGTCTGGAACCTTGTGTTCCTGGTAGGGTCTCCCATGGCAAATTGGTCTCAGGCAAGGGGCCAGACTAAGATTGGTTCAAAGACCTCATGAAAGAAAAAACAAGAAGTGAGAATACCCGGCCCGGAGGAAGCCCGGGGTCCCCTTCTGGAGCCAGGCCCAGAAGGAGGACTCGTCGGCGAGCGTCTGGTGGCCGGGCTTGCCACGGAGCCCGGCCGGGCCCAGCCCGAAAAGGCAACGTGGGCAACACCTCCGCTTCTCCGTCCCGCGGGCCCACCACCTACGGGAAACAGCGATGGGGTCAGGTGCGCTGCCAGAAGGGTGGCAGTGAAAGCGGAGGGTCTCGACGGGACGAGAGTATGTGTAAAGAAGCCTGATGTAAAAGGTACTCACCTTGTATCGAAAGCGTTTGAGCTCCATACTGTTTCAGAAATAATCCTTGATGTGGTTTGGAACATAACATTGCGTTTAATCACGGCAGCGTTTAGCTGAGTTTCTGCTGGTAGAGTAGACACTTTTCTCTTCACAGAGCTCACTGCGTGCATGCGGAAAGGGGCAACTACTATTGTACGTTTATCGCTCTTGGGAGAAGGATCCCTCCTCTGTTGCTCTCCATGAGGTCTCTTCCATTTCTGGAATAAACATTCGACACATCAAGCTACCCCAGCCAAATCTTAAACCATCCTCAAAATGTGGTTTTCATTCAATATAGATTAGCCAAACACGTAGCATGACTAATCTGATCCTCTGGGTGCATTTGCATACTTTTGCATGTGTCCGTGGTACAAACAAACAATTGCTTCAGCGTGACTTAATCAAATGGTAACCAGCTCCATGAGCGGCGAAAAGCATAAAACACTGCATGGGTATGTGATCCCCCATCACACATTTTATAAACTTATTTTACCAAAACTATGACTACATTCAAAGCTGTGTTTGCACCCCTCAAGGTCACCCTAGACTCCAAACTGTCCTTTTCCTCGCACAGCTGCTCGTGCTGATGTGTTTGTTACCGTTGCTGGCCACGAAGCAGGCCAGTTCAGCTTCAACTGACAAAACAATGAAAAGCAATCAAAATGTGTGGCTTGTAACAATGTACTGCGTATTGCTTGTGTGGATTATCACTCGAGCAGAGCTGGATTTGATTAAGCAGCCCAAAGCTAAACGCAATTCATAGAAGTACGCTGAACGTGTCCCACAGCACAGGCCTGAGGGAAATGGAATGAATGCAACAAAAGCCACAATTGTTTGATTACATATGGTTTTGATGGCACAATCAAAATATTTATCCATGATATCTGTGGTGGCAATATGTGTGTGGACTGATTCCAGCACACGAAAATATTTTGGAAGGCATAGGCGATTCTCCTAAAAATGATTGCTTTCTGCCTGAGGAAAAACATAGAACTTGCCAACTCTGTCTAAGTTTCAAAACACTCTCACAGGCCTCTTTTTCTATTCATCTCCTATTTCAAGATCACTCATGTTTTCTTTTTCAGTTTAATCTGATATATCACGGAATTAGAATCCATGTTACTGGATGAGGGTTTGACCAATATTCAGCTTGAGGTGAGTGTTTTTCTTCTAAAATTACCCATGTTTGATCTTATCAGCCTGGTTATACTGAATAATATGTTCTGACCTGCTGATAAAGCTCTCTTCTCTTTCTGGACAGGCAAAGAGTCTGTCCTGCCAAGGGCTAAGGGGAACTAAGGCCAAAGAGTGAAGGAAAGAGCGCACTAAAGGGGCCAAAATTAAGCCATGTGAAATAAGGTGTGGGAATCCCTCCCAGTATGAAGCTGGGAGAGAGCGAACAGTGACAGGAATGCTGTGGGCTGTGACATTCCTGGAAAGGTTAAGTCAGAGTTACATAAGGATTTGTGGACAGGCACGAAAAGCCGGGAATAGAACACCAAAGGCATCAAAAGCCATTAAGCAGTTCAATTATTTTTCTAGAAGAGCAATAAAAAGGTATTCTGCATTCCCACACTGAATCACACCACCTGATTCCTGGAAAAGTCTTCCAACCCACATGTCTTTTTGGCCATGAGACACCTCCATGATACTTTGCAACTCTGACTTCACCTCCAAGAAAAGAACACTAGATATAATTTGTCTAATGAGCTATGACTCCCCTTGAAAAGGAAAATGTGATACCCATTTACACCCTCAAAGTCTTTTATCGCTGTCACTCATTATCTCGTTACTCCTCCCCTCATACTGTGCTGATTTGTACAAGGGAGAAAAAAGACGAGGACAAAGTCATGAGAAATAAAATGATTTATTCAGAGGCCGTGCTCTGTGCATGGCCGAGATGCTAATTTACTGCTAGGTACTAAAAGATTTACAGCAAGAGCAGTAAGGTTTCATTTGATTTAGGATAGAGAGTGTGCCACATGCATAAGTTTGCAAAAAAAGGTTTAGATCCCACACCATGTATGCTTTTTTTGGAGTTCTATGTAGTAAACTAAACACTAGCACTGTTAACTGTGATGGTTATTCTCGCGTCCAGGAAAGAGAAGCTTAAAAGGAGACTAAATGGAGTCTCTGAGATGTTTTCAAATTGGTACTTTAATTAATAAAAAAGGCGCGGTAAAGTCACAAACAGGATATTTTCCGACAGAAAAGCAGCTGCCTCTGGCTCTCGCTAGCAGAGAAAAGAGGCCGAACCCCTCAGGTTTCGTTGTTTATATAGCCTCTCCTGGCTCCTCCATGGGGGCCGGCTCTCCGCGTATTTAATGTCCATTGTTACGCATATCACAGGATACAGACATTGTACATTCAATATATATCTAAACACGCCTTTTCTCCTCCTTAACTCTTTCATTTAACACATTCTAAACGCTGTAATCAATACTCCAAAAAATACAGGAAATCCTTCACAGCAATTTGATTTCCGGTCGTTCCGAATGTTGTGACATGCTACCCACTACTGTAAACGATAACGTACTCAAATAAACTGTACCTTCATTTAATATCCAACAATAATAATATCTCGACGTCTATAGTTGTAGTGTTGAAATCAGTAGGTTTCGGTGTGCAACATCATATTGCTGCTAAATTCACCTCTATAGGAAATGGTATATTAGCCTCATGCTAAATGCTAACCGGAGGTGAAGAATTTTCAGAATAAAAGTCTAACTGGTTGTGCACAAGAACTTCTGGTTTTTCAGTATAAAACAGCATTTAAACTAAAGGTACATTTAAGGTACATTATGCCATCAAAACATTGATTTTAATTTCTAACAGTCCCTCCTTACACACCTAAAAGGTGTGTATAATACTGAAATCAATGAGTTCTTCATCTGAACTCTGCATAGTACATAACTCATATCAAAAACATACAATCAAAATGGAATGGTTCAAATAGCCTCAATTTTACAAAAATACTTTGACTGTGTTCAAACATAAAAGTTTTCCCTTTTGCATAACTTCTAGTGTTAACATTCAATATGGCTCTTTAAAATAGCAGCAATGGCTTGGTATTAGAACATTTCTTCCTCCCTCCTTTCACAGAAACCGTTCTCATACCACGCTCAGTGTTAAGGCACTTGTTTTTACAAAGTGAAAAGAAACGACCCATTTTAAAATAGCAATGATTTATAAAACATGGGATCCATCATATTAGAACAGTATAGAATAAAATATCTTGTACCAGTGTAATGTAAATAATAAAAATACACTATCTTGGAATAGTATAGTATAATAATGAATAAAATAAACTATCTTGGAATAGCATAAGTAAATTGAAATGGATTCACTCAATTTTAGCATTTTTCTTCTTCACATGATTTCATCATTTAAAGAATCACCTCGGCTGGACATTCATTGAACATTCTCATCTCTGAACATCCATATCATTTAACATCATTCAAACTAACTCATCATTTTCATTCATCTGTATACAGGGGTGGATCGTCCTGTTCTAATAGCATTTGTAACTGTCCCCCATGAGAAATGTACCCTCCCTCCTTTCATATCATTTAAGGTATGAAAGTAATATGTTCTCTAGAAGAGGCCGTTGTAATCAATTGGTGTTTTAGGACATGGAATTAATGCAACATCTAGGCCTCCCCTGGGCGCCCCTATGCTATCCTTGTACCCTGGAGCCTAAACTCCCCCTGGGACTGGTCTCTTAGCCCTACTGGCTTTGGGGTGGTCTGTTCTAATACAGTGATAAAGTCCCTGAAATGGTGTGAAAACCGGTGGAATATCAATAACTCATTATACTAATTTATTTTCATTTCTGGTCTACTTAAATAACTATGCTAACCTCCTTAACAGTGTGTGGAACCTTGGGTGCTTTAACAAGGACTTTAAAAACAGAAGTCATTTAATTAATGGTTTGTAGTTCAATTCAGGAATTTTCACTCATGGCAGATATGTTTCTCCTTTTAAATAACATCTCTAAATGTCAGGTCATCACTGATTAAATGGAGGAGCATTAGGAGGTGGTGGCACTTGTCTTTTAAAACTCATACTCTGGTGCCGTGCGCTCCCTCTGAAGCTGCAAGTAAGATTTAAAACAACTGCAGGGTGGGTTGAGCAACCCCTTCTCCCTGAACGATATTTGTTGTTGAAAATATGCACCATTAAAATGAGTGATACAAAGCCCCGCATGTATTACTCCCAATTATACTAGTTTTTTCAAAATTAAAATCTTCAATCGCTCTTTGCCTAGTGTCTTTTTAAAACTCTACATCTTGGACGACAAACAAATGTTGTTTCCACCTTAACAGTTCTCCTATGGTAATATCCATGCTACAATGGTGAAATCAATACTCTAGATTGGAATACTTTCTTTGGCTTGGTTCCAGCTCTACCTTTAACATTTTCCATTCAAATAAAGATTTGCCTGCTATCTATATTGTAACAAATTAAATCTTCCCCAAATTCTCACATGAATAAGAATCTCTATAAGAATAATTTGTTTATATTATGAAAAGATTGAATAATATGTTCTACCCTCAGTGTGTTTTTAGGATTATTTTCTAATAAGTGTGTTTATGTGTAAACTCACTCACTACTGTGTTCCTTCTCTCCCCCTCTGGTCGTCAAGCCACGACCCCCTCACGTTCTGCTGGCCCATGCCAACTCCTCTGGTTCTGTCTTCTCCTCCGTCCTGTCTTCTCCTCAGTCCATCCGCACTTGGATCTTCCCGCTGTAATTCTTTTCAGTGGCCCAACTGCTTTGCATTTCATCTCCTCCTTTTCAGTCTCTACGCTGTTGCATGGAGTGGTGTATTCTGCTCTCATGTCCCACACTCTGCTATTGTGCCAAATCTCGCGGCTCAGTTTGGAACTTCATGTCCTGTTTGAGGGACCGATGAGAGTTTGCCTCTTTGTCAGCATGCTGGTTTGGTTCTGGATGTCTCAGGTGGAGATGATTCTGAATGCCTCAGGTCGTTGTTGGTTCAGCTCGGGTTGTCTGTCTTTAAACCGGAGGAGGAGGAGTCTCCTGTGGTGAGGTAATTTGTCTGAAGATGGGGTCGTAGCATTCTGACAGGCAGAGAGAGAGAGAGAGAGAGAGATCTCGGGCCGCATTACCTATAGTTAATTCTAACACACTGAGGTAAAACATATCCAATCCTTTCCACTCTATTTTCCTAATCTTACTATCTGTCTTAGATGTTTAATGTCTACTAATGGTTGTGCCATATCCCTAAACATTGTTTCCACCCACTGTTAACATGGCTACTCCAAATAACTCTTTCAGAAAACCATTTTCTTCTATAAATTAAAAATACCTACATGTTTCAAGCACCACATATTTCACACACTATAAAAGAACGTCCCCATATTTTCTCCATTACTTTAAATCTCACTGTTATTTAGAACATAAGTAACTTTTGTGACTGAACATATCTGCAATGTCGCCACAATCTGCTGGGGAATTTTGTTCATAGAGTTTGTACGTACAAAGCTGTACTTGTGGGTTAGTAGCCTGTTTCTACTGTAATCATTTTCAATAATTGTGCTCAGGTCACCGGTCGGTTGTCCATAAACTTAACAGGGGTGTTTCTGGCACAGACTAAAACATGGATCCAGTGTATTTTTAGATTCCCCTAATCTGTAAATTCACCTACATATCCCAATCACTTAAACCCATCTCATCATTTGATACAAGAACTGCATATATGGGGGGTGAATCATCTTGATTGTAATCGCCTCACCTTTGGGACCGAGTATTTCTAACTCCTCCTCTTGTTGCTCAGCTGATCTTTTGGCTCTAGGGATAAGTGAAACTCTCTGAAACACAGCTGGAGTTTTGTTAGTGATGTGGGCATTCTCTATGAGTGGACTAATGGATCCATGTCTTACTTGATATTTTACTCCCCATCCAACCAGAAAGGTGCCAAGTGTAATGAGCACAATCAACAATGCTATTCTGACTCTTATCCCTATGGGACCCCACAATAGCTTTGGCTTTGTTCTTGACATCATCTCTATTTTCTCCCTTGGTGTCAGTTACAGAATTTAAATAATGAGTACTATAATAACGTATACAAAAATTGGACTCTTTTTCAGATGTAAAACAAAAATAGGTTTTCACTTTAGTGTACTATCTATAAAAATCTATAGACAATTCGTCTTTTGAGCTGTTTCTATCTTTAACTTATTTCTATTTATTGTTTTGTTCCAGCTCTGCCAAATCAGTCCTAACTCCCAATAATGTTCTGGAAGTTGCCAGTGAAGGGTGACAATGTGTGAGGTGGTGTCAATTTGCTCCTTTTTCTTTACCTTTAAACCGGAGCGCGTGTGAAGTTCGTTACAACTTCTCACTGTTCCGTCCACCGGGGATCAGCTCACTGTCTTTTGTGAACTTTCACCCTCACCCAATCACCTGGCCGAACAGGAGTCTCTTCTGGTGTCTTGTCTTGTATCTCTGTAGCTTTCTTAGCCTGTGTAGACAAAACTTGGATAATATTACTCAGAGTTCTGACATATTCATTACTTTTATTCGTCTAATATCTAAAACTGGACCACTCCCTCCTTGGAGGAGGCCCAAGCTTTGGCATACCTTTTGTCGTTATGAGACCTATTATTAACTACATGTTATTATTTATTAACTACAACGTCACTGAAATCAATATATCTGTATAATCATGACACTCCCTCCTTTGAGCAGAACTTGCTCAATTAATATCGCAATGATTACCCTATTCTGAACAGGACATGTAAAACCCATAACGTTGCACAAAATAAATATATAACTTCTCCGTGTACCCATAAGGTGTACACAAAATATCGTATGATGTGTGGCTTTCTGATGGTATAAAAACATATTTACTAAAATCTGCCATTAGCACAAAAAATGGTTTACTTGTTGCAATAATGGCTTTTGTCCTGGTATTATGCATCATTGTTGCTGCGTAAAACAATACCCCTGGTGTCGCTAATGCGTCTCAATAATTCTAGGATTAGAGGATTGTTTGATACTGCTGAACAAAGATATAATAAAATAATATGTATCTAAACTAGAGGGAAACATACGAACCATTCTCACAGAGGGTGACATGCATGAAGGGCTGGTGCCCCTCACTCAAAATGAGATATTGCCTTACGCACTACATTATAAATCAGTAAAATTACTCAAGAATAAATAAATAAAAACTGATTCTTGAAACTGTTGTAAAAACCCTACAACTTCTTCATCCAAGCTCTCAATCAGTGTTATGTTATTTAATCTGCAGCTCATTGCCTTAAAACAGATACTTCAGACCGATTATAAAATTGTGTTTATGAGAAAAATGTAATCTGACTCCATAAATCACATAATTGTTTGACTAAAAAACTACACTTCCACTAACAATAAATGAAGTTCCCCTTTAAACACAGCCCCGGTCTTCTGACGGGGTCTATCTATGTACTGGCTGGAAAATGTTGTGCCAGTCTCTGTCGCTCTGTCACTGTTCTCCCGCTAACAGTCACTCTCTAGTTCTGCTGGGTTCTTGTTGACTTCTTCACTGGTTTGAGACAAGCGACCCTATCGGACACCTCCCTTTGTAGCCAGACTTCACCACAGCAGAATCGAGTTTCTGTTTTTAGGTCTCAACAGCTCCACGTCAGGTGTATCGCCGCCCCTTGAACTGCAGTCGGTGTAAACAGGAGGATTTGGTATGGATCCTCCGTCTTGGGCGAGTACTAGGTTTCCGTCTTCATATTTTTGGGTGGAAACCCCATCGTCTTGACCTCACTAGCTGTGTGAACACAATAGTTTTCTGTGTGGGGGAACAACATCACTCGTAATCTCTATCCTTCTCATAATTACAAAAATAGTCTGCTAAATGTTCTACTATGTTTTAATCTTCTACTAATCTGTGGATGCTTTATGTGTAAATGCAATATGCTACTCACTATCTCTTTAAATAACATTCAACTTATCCCTCCTATGGTGACAGATATGGCTCAATGTAGCTGGATTTCAAAAATACCCTTGTGCTGAAGATGCATCACCTGGTGGTCTGGCCCTCTGAGCTTCCTCATTGTTGTGGTTGATACCAGGGTGTCAGTGGCATTTGGGTCATGTTTGGCAATGCTGTTAGTCTTTGACATCCCTGAGACCCCCTGCCTCCGTTGTTATCATGGAAACCTACCCGGGGTAACTGCATGGAGGGTCGTTGTTTGGTGCAATGTTCTGCGGACAGTCTCTGGACCAATGTGTCAGCTGACCACATTTGTAGCAGCCTTCATCTGTTCTTCGTCTTGATCGTGGCTCTCCTCTCCATTGTCCCTTTTGTTGATGCTGTATGGGAGTGTATGCCTGTGCTTGCGGCTGTACTTGGGTAGGATGATATGCAGGTGTTTACTGTTGCCAAAATTGTGTGGGAAGATATTCTGGTACTTGCAGCATCCTGTGTTGCGGACAATATCTGGCCCAATGTGAGAACTGACCACATATGGAGCATCCTTCACCTTGGAAACCTTGTCCTGTTGATCGATTACCTCCTTGGAAACGCCCTCCTTCTCTGCCACTTTGTCTTCCTCGGAAACCTCCTCCCCCTCTTTGTTGACTCTGCACCTGAATCTCTGGCACTTCCTGAGCTTGAATTGTTGGAGGTGTCTGACCTGCCTGCTCTGGAAGTTTCCCCTCCCTTCTCCTTGTCTTGTTCCTACAAGCTACGGTGTCTTTTGTTTTTTCTGCTATGTCTTCCCACACTGGCAGGTCTGCTACTCGGACCACATTTATGCTGTGTGCCAATAGGCTGGCATATTCCAGATGGAGTATCAGACTTGTAACTCTTATAAATCTTTCTTCATCTTCACTCCATATAGTTCTTAATTGGAAAGGTTAAAGCATCTGATCAGATTATTACCCTTTCCTTGATATCTGCAGTTGAGTCTGGCTCTGCGTCTAGTCCCAGTTTAGTTTGTTTTGGTAACATGCTCTCTTCCTATTCGAATGAATATTATTAAGTTATCAAAGATTAAGCACCAATCCTCTGACTAGCACCGTCGTTCCTGATAAGTAATATCCTATGTCATCCGAACCTAACTTTAAACCTGGGCTTTTTGAAGTTTTTTTTTTTCAATTTATAGATTTAAAAAAAAAAAAAATGTTAATGATTTTTTAAAATAATAAAGTTAATTAAAAGATACAAATTATGCAAATTTTAAAATCTGAAATGCTAAAATAAAAATTGTACAGTGTATGGTTTTGACTTTAAAAATATGAAAATTAGAAATCATACCAAAGTGTATGAAATTACACTTGTGTTAGCTTCAATACATTTGTTTGCTTATTTGAAAAAGTATTGTTTAAAGTTTCCTATCTTATAATTAGAAACCACTTTCAATTATATCCTGGCGATCAAGCATGTGTTTATTTATAACACTTCAAATTAAACTTCTATTGAGTGTTACCTCTATGTAATAATTCTGTACTTCCAGCAGAGTGCGCTATTGTAATTTCCAGCTTAATCCACTAGGGATTACTGTTGCAAAACTAACCTCTATTTAACAAGAAAAGCTTATTTTTCTTCTTAAAAATGGAAAGAGAATTACACTAGGTAAGAACACTACACTATGGTAAAAGAACACAGCACATAAACGCCAAAACACATTTCAAACTGGAATATTTTTAAAAAAACTTCAATTTACACTTGCAAGCAGAAAATAAACTTCTAAAATCAGATCCCTACAAATACCAAACTTCCCACGGTAAAATAACCTGTCTATTTTATAGTTCCAACTCTGCAAAGAAATATGATTTATCCTTCTCAAGATGGAGTGCCTAGCCTCATGTGAGTAGGACTGAGTACTTTCAAATGAGCATTTCACGAAATGGCGACTGCCATTACTCATTGTAAACACGAGGACAAGACAAGATGGCAACTGATTTTCCAACCTTTGACCTGAAGAACAAAGGGATTTGAAAACACCTCGTGGCTCTCAGAGCGGAGTTGAAATAATGAGGGTGTTCTTTTAATTCTAGAAAATTCAACACAAAACAACACTGCAGTTTAAAATAACATTTCTATGTAATTTACAATTATAAATGGGCCTCATACCCTTACGTCACAGCCTTCAACCTGTGTACGTAAAGTTTTGACTTTAAGAGCCAGTATGGTTATCTCCTCTGTTTAAACACGCTATCATGGGACAAAGTAAGAAGCTAATCAAACACAATCAGTAGAATATCGTCTATCTAACGCACGAATGTCGCATTTCTCGTCGTAATCCACGCGCAATGTCTGTTTGAAAACAGCAAAACAACCACTGAAAGCTTCAAACTTTTCAGGCCTTTTCCTCAAATAGGACTTTTTTTAATAAGAAAACCCCTTGCTGTAATTAAAACACTCACTCAACTGTGTTCTTGTCTCAACCAGTCCCCACTGATTAATGGACTAAAACCATTCACGTTTAAATTAGGACGTAACAAGAAACACTTTAAATGATTGCCATCATCACACAAAGAACTTTTAAAAAGAAAAACAGCCTCACACTGTCCTTAACACAAACACTCACTCCACTTTTTTCTTGTCTCAACCAGTCCCCACTGATTAATGGCCTAAAACCATTCACGTTTAAATTGAGACGTAACAAGAAACAATTGAAATGATTAGCCTCGCCAACATGTAATAACAGACAAACAAATAGCATGCAGGGTTAAATATAAGAAAAATAAGTAATTTGAACTCACCCTGCTTGTGAAAATGTAACGCCACGTGTTATATGATTGTTATTGTTATAAATTTGGTTGTTTTAACATTAATTTCCCAGCTATTTTCAGGAACCGGAAGCAGCCGTCCAACACACAGTCCTAAGATTGTCCTGCATAAACTATTGAAGAATTTTGATTTAACAGGTTTCTCCTTACCGTGGTTTGAGCTCTTTGTGTGTCGAACGGGATTGCCAGCGGCTCCGGAGAACAGCCGCGTGTATAGTCTCTCCCGGTGCAACGAGAATCACGTCGGGGTCATTCCAATTGTTAACTGTGATGGTTATTCTCGCGTCCAGGAAAGAGAAGCTTAAAAGGAGACTAAATGGAGTCTCTGAGATGTTTTCAAATTGGTACTTTAATTAATAAAAAAGGCGCGGTAAAGTCACAAACAGGATATTTTCCGACAGAAAAGCAGCTGCCTCTGGCTCTCGCTACCAGAGAAAAGAGGCCGAACCCCTCAGGTTTCGTTGTTTATATAGCCTCTCCTGGCTCCTCCCTGGGGGCCGGCTCTCCGCGTATTTAATGTCCGTTGTTACGCATATCACAGGATACAGACATTGTACATTCAATATATATCTAAACACGCCTTTTCTCCTCCTTAACTCTTTCATTTAACACATTCTAAACGCTGTAATCAATACTCCAAAAAATACAGGAAATCTGAAAAAATGTTGTGACATGCTACCCACTACTGTAAACGATAACGTACTCAAATAAACTGTACCTTCATTTAATATCCAACAATAATAATATCTCGACGTCTATAGTTGTAGTGTTGAAATCAGTAGGTTTCGGTGTGCAACATCATATAGCTGCTAAATTCACCTCTATAGGAAATGGTATATTAGCCTCATGCTAAATGCTAACCGGAGGTGAAGGATTTTCAGAATAAAAGTCTAACTGGTTGTGCACAAGAACTTCTGGTTTTTCAGTATAAAACAGCATTTAAACTAAAGGTACATTTAAGGTACATTATGCCATCAAAACATTGATTTTAATTACTAATAGCACCCAGTCATTTCAGCCATACACAACACACAACCAGCACCTAAGCAACATTAAAAAGCAATATTGTATTACGAGGAATTCTCACCAGACAGAAACATCAGCAGAGTAGAAGCATCCATGCGTTCAATATGCACCAACGTCAACCTCAGTAATGAGAAGCTAAGAGTAGCCAGACAGTCTTTACTAGGTGTAACCCCCGGTTACTAAGATACTATGAGATGCAACTGAGTAACCCCCTCTGCCTTATTTTTTTTAAATTCCATACTGATTCAAATCATTATTAGTTGTATTAACGGTAACTAGGAGTACATTATTATGAACAAATAACAATTGAAGTGACTTTCTATGCCATGAGTTTCCAAGAGCATCACCTCTTTAAAAAACACCCTTGGTGACCCTTTTTGTCACAGCTTGCAGCTCCTGTAAGGGGCGTAGGCAAGGAAAGGAATCAACATTTTATTATATTCAATTTTTGTTGTAGATAACATAGAAGTAACGTTTATATTGGTGACTGTGGTTGAGGCCAGGGAGGTTGATTGCTTTTTAAAGGCCCTGCACACCAATGGCTCACTTTTACAGGTGATTTAACTAATGTTGCCTGTTAAGCCCTCAAATCAGTAATGTCCAAGCTTGATTGACATCTCCTTTCTTCCTCTACATTCCACAGTTACGACGTGCTTGTAACTGTATTTATTCAGTGTTGTCAAATTACTTCAACTTGAGGAGTTATTGTGGATATTACATTAGAATTTGAGCCTCAATAGAGACATATGTCATTTGTCATATCAGTTCCTACAACAACATACAGCTATGCTTAGCTACTGATCTCTTCCACATTTTCTCTTCATTAGATTGACTATGCGAGTCTTTACTCTGCAATGTCTGTGTGTAAGACTGTAAAGAGTGCCTTAGAAAATGATTGATAGACAAAATATTTTTCAATGACACAGTATGTATTTAACAGAGGGTGAAAGATCCTACCATACTGTACCATATCGTATCACATCACAGAATCCTATATTTCATTCAACTTTAAAAGTAACAATTGTCACTTTCCTCCCTCTTGTCCTCCGCTTCACACTCTCCATGGCTTTTATTTGTTCCTTTCTGGACCATAAATCTTCCTGTTTCTTTAAGTGGATCCTGGGCGTTTGTCCCAGCTTCAGTGTGTTTCTCTCAGGGTATTTATGAAGTCTTTGAACTCATTTATCACACAATGACACAGCCTCCCTGACAAAGCAAATCAGTCCTCTATTAATGGCATTTCAATATGATGAACGGCAGCTACCCATTTCTATTTCCAAATAAACTGTATGACCCCCACTGGGAGAAAGAACAAGTGGATACCAAAGCACCTCTCATGAACTGGCTTTAGACATGGAATACATAACATTGCTAGCTTCTCTGTTAAAGTATTGGCTTTTTGGCATTCAAACACACGGAACATGTCACAGAA
Source organism: Gymnodraco acuticeps (assembly GCF_902827175.1). NCBI lineage: Eukaryota > Metazoa > Chordata > Actinopteri > Perciformes > Bathydraconidae > Gymnodraco > Gymnodraco acuticeps. Next base: position 3,309,412 of record NW_022990274.1, read on the forward strand.
TTGTTCCAATCAATTATGACAAGGGCTGTCCAGATCGTGCTGCAGTTCCTGTAAGACATGTATCTTCTTGTTCACAGGAGGGAGCACAAAGTACCATTTCCTTCTAACCAAGATGACAGCTCAGTATCATCATTTAGTAAATCAAATATGTATATTTTTGTAGGGTTCAGGCTCGACCAACTGTCTCAGTAGCTAAATGCTAATAGTAGCCACGATTCTTGTGTTGTGTCACGTTTTTAGTTTTGTGTGTCGGGTGTTTCTCTGTTCTCCTTGTCATGTTTTCCTCCCTGTGTATTGTCTGGTCTTTCTCCCCGTATTTTCCTGTCTGTCATTAGTTTCCCTGGTGTGTCTAATTTCCTGATTTTCACCTGTCACCCCTTCTGTGTCTCCTGTGCTCATCAGCGTCAGCCCCGCCCCTGATTGTTCCCACCTGTGTCTTATTGTCATGTGTTTAAATTCCCCTGTCTCCCAGTGTTCAGTGTCAGTTCGTTTTTGTCTATTGCCACGGTCAGATCTTTGCTCTTGCCACAGTCAGGTCTATGCTCTCTTTGAGCTATTGTAAAGTTTTGTTCCTCACCACGTGAGCGATTTTCATTTTGTTCTTATTTTTGTCATCTCAGCTAGAGATTCAATAGTGACTTTTTTTTGTTCATCTTGCCTGTTTTTGGAATAATAAAGTATCTTACCAATACTTTACCTCTGTCTCCCGGGTCGTGCAATTGGGTCCTACCTCCTAAGTGCCTGAGTTCTTAATAGTGATGGCAAAATGAAGCTTTGAATGAAGCATCGAACCACTTGGACAATTGTGTTGGAAATAGGTTCATTTCTCGAAGCTTCAGTTACAGCGACCTCTCCTGGCGAAGTGCAAGGCTGCAGTGGGTTTAACGTATACAGACCAGAGTCCTGCACGGGTCTGATTTTCAAGACCCGCTCCCGCCCCGCACCCGCGACGTGCAATACCGAACCCGCCCCGCTACCCGCACATATTGCCAATTAGTTCCGCAACCCGACCCGACCCGTCGGCACAAGATCCGCAACCCGACCCGAACCCGCATAGCCTATGAGCAGTGAAAACGTGCAATTATTAACACACGCAGTTGCATATTTGTCTCAAAAAGCGTGGGATGTTGGTTATTTTCTCCATCTAGGATGACACAAAAAGCCTCCCAGACGTTGGATTTCGCTCTTGAGGAAGTGTTATTGAAAATGCTGTATTCTCCGCTAGAGAGCTTCACCTCAGCCATTTCGAATGTGGCGCGCTCAGCAGCAGATTGATGCGCTGCAGAGGTTATGATTATGCGCGGTCCCGCGGGGGAGAGGTCTGAGGATTTTAAACATTAAACTAATTTATTATTATTTTAATATTTATTATGCAATACCCGCGACCCGACCCGCATCATCTTTGTTTTACCCAGAACCGAACCCGGAAAAAAGCGTTTGAAAAAATACCACCCGCGAATCACCTTTTTTGCGGTTCACCCGATGCAGGACTCTGATACAGACACACACTAAGACTGAATATCATGTTCTATTTGCAATTAAAGATTGATAATTGTGTGTATTGGGTTATTGAGAAGAGACTAGAGAGTGCTGGAAAACATTTTTTGGGAGGAGAGGGCCTTTTATCAGTTATTAAAGTTGAAAAGCAATGATTAAAATACATCCATTCCGGGCTTTGAACCAGCTGCGCGGAGGACATCACCGCATTCGGTCCGCCGGCTCGACCCACTGGGCTATCTATTTCTTAAACCATTGGACTGTTTTTATATTACTGATAATTGTCTTTTTGTTCACAGCTTCTCCACATTTCCCGAGCCAGAACGACCGATCTTTCTTCCTGGCTTGCTCTATAATGATCCAATTCAAATGCAATACCAACAACAACTCAACAGCAACAACGCAAACTACGACAACAACCCACACATTGCGCATTGTTTAGAGCGGTCATAAAGTGTTGAAGCGCTCAAATTTGAAACTGTTTCAACTAGGGCTGTCAAACGATTACACATTTTTAATCAGATTAATCACAGCTTAAAAATGAATTAATCATGATTAATCACCATTCGAACTATGTCCAAAATATGCCATTTATTTATGTATATTGTTGTGGGAATGGAAAGATAAATGAAAGAAGGCGGATATATCCATTTAACATACAGTATCTATGTTTATTATAACATTTTTCTGCTTGTCAAAATGAAAGACAACCCACACACCTATCAATCATCAAACCGTGGGGCAGGGGCGGACTGGCCATCGGGACGTTCGGGACGAATCCCGATGGGCCGGTACTGAAGTGGGCTGGCCGGCCGGTAACCGGCAGGGCTCGACATTAAATGGCCCGCTGGCCCGGAAGCACTATTTAGACACCCCGGGCCAGCATAACGTACTTTCCACTTGCCCGCTCGGGCCACTAAAAATATTGCTTTAAAGAAATTGTCCTGTGGTATTGGTATTTTGACTAGCAATTTAGTTAAATTGTTTCGTTTATCAACGCTACAACATAGCGTTCCGTGAGTCGGTTGTCGTTGTTGGGTGAAAAGCAAACAGCTGTTTGCTGCGGAGCGCAGCGGGAGCAGGCTCCTGTGAGCGGGAGCGCGCTCCTTCACTACAGACTATCGCGCCACCTAACCATTCGCCAAATGTTTTTAATACCAGCGGTAACCGGCCAAGCGCCGGGCAAAAAACAATCTTCAAATAAAAGAAAGTCACCGGAGGAGTTAAAGGAGAGTGACAGGGAGTATGAGAAGAAGAGGGAGAGAAAGTTTCAGCCAGCTTGATCATGGAGTTGGCTGCAGTGACGCGTCCTAAAACCCTTTTATAATCTATCGATTAGATTTATGATTAGAAAATTATAAAAGTAGGGTAGACATGTGGAGATTATCCGGCTGAACAAAACGTGCATTTATCAAACAGGTTTGTTTTCCACAGACCTTATTTCCAGCTATTTTCCAAAACCCTTGTCGAGGGAACCAGCAGTATACTTCCTGGTTTTAGGACGCGTCACTGCACCTCTCAATATGATGCCAATATAAACAAGGCCTTCTGTCGGCTCTGTACATCAATGTCGACCTATGCTGACAAGTAAGTGAAGAGTACAATATAAAGGTATTGGCGAAATGTCCCAGCAGTTTAGGATAATGAAGGTTCTAATCAAATCAAGAGTCCCGGGCTGATTTGTAGTCCCAGTCCGCCCCTGCCGTGGGGTCTTAATTCCTTACGTGTTGATTTCAATCAACGGGGAGTACTTCAGGAGAGTCGACAGAGAGAGGGGTGGGGGTGGCGGTTAGTGGAGGGACCACAGAGTGTGAACGATCAGCTGTTTTAGCGCAGTTTTCCAGTGAAGGGGGGGTGGAGTCTCCCTCCGCAGCCGGTTGGCGTAGTTTTGGCACAATTCCGTTGTACAGACCGACGTTAACAGCAGCCCTGTCTGTGCACACGGAGACCGACTCTGTCGTCCGGCGATCTAACCGCCTTCTGGAAAAGCTTCACAAGTACGTCGGTACGCAAATGCGCTTTGTGACACAAGTGACGGTACGCATTTCAGATTACACACATAACCTGCGTACCAGTTATGTGCACCCCTGTACTACAGCAAAAGTATTATCCATCGGGACTTCCTGCAACAACACCACGCCGTTATCAAAGATGTTCTATTGAGAAGACGATCACTACGTGACAAAAGTTTTCAAAACCGTGGCTACTGAAATCAATCTTACTAACTGCTGTCTGTGCAATTTACTATGCGCGAGTTGGCAGACTTTATTTTGCCCACTTTAACATCATTTGTCATGGTGGGGCTAAGCCATTTCTTGGTATGGGTGTAGCCCATGGTGTAGCCTACCCTGGCGCTGCCACTGGTGGCACGTATGGGGCGGGCCATTCTGCACATGCGTTAAATATTTTAACGCAATTAATTCAAAAAATTAATTACCGCCGTTAACGCGATAATTTTGACAGCACTAGTTTCAACCTGTCACCTGTCAGAATCGAGACGAGGCAGTGCATTGAATCACCTGATTGGACGGCGAACCAGTGAGTAGATTCATTCAGGAAATGAAGCAGTTGCTGCTTCGGACGTCACATGTCACGTGATTTGAAGCAGTTGCTGCTTCGGACGTCACATGTCACGTGATTTGAAGCAAGCTTCGAAGCACTGCTTCTATGGAATAGGAAGTCCAGGGTTGAAGCTCTGTTCGAAGCTTCAGTGTCAAACTGCCATCACTAGTTCTTAACATAGCCGTAACTTACTGTAGTCTTTTCCTTAAGAGATATTTCGGAGATATTATTGCTTTTTAATTACGCATTTAACAACCAGAAGTTGTCATAAGCAGAATTGTTCATATACTTTGTGAGACTTTCTTTGTACTGTACATTGAACTACTTTTTGTATTTTAGCCTATTTTGCAATTTTACAATAATTCATGTACAATAAAAAGTAAGTACAGTCATGCAGGTTAAACATTCTTTAGTGGGTGTCAAGGCCAACAAAAAATCTATTCTAGTTTGAATATTATTTCAATGTAAACAGTGTATACCCATGAAATACACAAAGACAATAAAACCGTTTTGCAATAGCACAAAGGTGAACTCTCATGCAAATAGAATTCAACTAATCACAAAACGTGATCAGAACTGTTACGAAACTACACATCATATGCGAGGTATGCATTTATTTAAGTTGACAAGAGAATAACAACCTAACGTCACTGCATACTTTCCTCTTTTGTACTTTATATTGCCATTGTACCGCCCTTGATCTGGTGCTGAACAAAACATTTGTCATGAAGTAAAATGTACCCAAGTGATTATTCGGGGACAGTTTTGTGTCAATCAATATACTAATGTACTATTTTTGAGTGCATAGGTATGTCCCAATGCTAGGTATGGCAAAGTACACTATGATTATCTGGATGGTGCACTCATATTGGTAAAAAGTTCAGTCGGGAAAGCGAAACAGTTCTCACACTCACAAACTTTCCTATGTTATGGAAGCAGCGCACCTAGCCACTGTAAGGTTGCTCTAGTAAAACAAAAATACAAATAAACGTTATACTTATAGGTTTTCACTATTCAATAAATGAACTTCTATAAGGGTTTTGAAAAGAAGCCCCTGTTTATTCAAGTACCCCTCAATGCAGTACGCAATGCCTCAATGTTGCCGGAGCTCAACATGGGCGGAGCTCAACCTTTGAGGCACGTGACGTCCCGACTTGGGACCCGCGTGGGGTTAGGGGTTAGGGGTGGGGGTGAGGGTCAGGGTAGCATGGAGAGAACAGAACTACTACTCGCGCAGCAGCATGCAATGCATCATCTGTTGAGCTCCGGCCCACATTGAGGCATTGCACACTGCAGTGAGGGGCTTCTCAGTTTATTTGATTGGGTTAATTGAGCAGGTTGCAATGATTTGCTACAGCAAATGATTACATTACTAGCTAGCTTCTTTGCTAACAGTGGCATCATCACAGTGAGGGCCCAGTAGTTGTCTGCGTTTAGAGACAACACTAACCAATCAAAAGTCACACACTGCTGAAGTGTGCAGTCAAACGAGGACATTCACCGATGTAAGTCTCTTACCCTTCAGATTCAATAGTCGCCCATCCTTGAGAGGTTGAATGATAAAAAACAAATATGGTCTGATCTAAATGTTGTCATTGTAGCCTATGTGCATAAAAAACATAAAAGCATCTAAACAGCAAGCAGACATTAGGATAATAATGCTGAGCTGGCGCTTTGGCAGCAGACCGGCTATCTGTTCTGGATTGAGTTTATACAAAAAGGGTGGGGGGATGTGGGAGCTGGTCTGGCGTCAGCCACTGTGTAAGTCTGGGTTTACACAGAGAGGCACAATGGAAACTCACTACATTCAACATCGCTAGTACACAGATTGCATGTCCAAAGTCACTCCTGCACAGTGCAATTAAAGCTTTGTTGGGAGGATTACTTCATACAAACACCCTAAAATACACCGTGAGATTTACAACGTTACAATCCATTTCGGAAAGAAACTGCGGAATTGGCTCTAATCAGACATTAATTGCCTCTCGGTTTCTCTGAGAAGCCTCAAAGGTAAACAATAGCTTAGCAAAGTCAATATTTACTGCATCTGAGGCCGTTATTTCAACAGGCCGGCCAGAGCGGGGCCACGGACGGACCCCTCTCATTGTCTGGAGCCTGTTTATATGTTGTTTAGCTGTACTGCAGATGACCTTTGAACTCTGTTCACATACACGCAAGCATTTGCTATTTTCTGCTTTTGATATTCTCATCAAGATGATTGTCACTTAGCAACCACAGTCAACAGGGCCAGTATCAGAGAAGTAGATCAACATAATGTAATTTTTTTACACTTTCCATGAAATATCTTTGTATGTAATACGTTAGATGTGTTATCATTGGCTCTGGAAACCAGAAGCTTTGACAAATATAGTTGCAAAATCAGATCGTAGCAGGGTGGTTAAACTCCTTCCAAGTTCAGCATGAACACTTGGATTCTGCTTAGACGAATGTGGCACTACGGAGATTTTTCCGATACGTCAGCGTGATTTCTGTCAGGAGATTTAAACATCTTAAAAGCCAATTAAAGATGTTGGCTGTTTTTATTGTGAATGAATCCAAATCTTTCAGTTTCAGCAACGTTTCCCATATGCTTGCTCAGCATTAGTAACAGATGTCACTAACCGAGAGCACAGAGAGGCTGATGATGTGACACGGGCAGATGTATGTTACAACTTCCTGAATATAATGACCCCGGCTTATATGTCATTATCTTAACTCTCTATGGCATTCCACTCGCAATCACTTTGCAATGCAAGTGTACAGCATTTTACATGATATAGCCGTTTACTGTAGAAGGGTGAACACGTTTTATCACCAATATGGGATGCCGGGGCTTTCAGCTGTCATGCTGTTTTTTCTCACTGTTATCATGACAGACATGTTGGCTGCCAGAAAAGCAAAAGGGAATAATAGGTCACAGAAATAAGCAATCATTCTCGATTTATTTTGACAAATTAAATTGAAAAAAGCCAACAATGAGTTGAGTCCATTAACTTCAGACTTTCTGGAGACAAAACATCTTTAAGAACAGTTCAGAAATATATAGGTTTTCTTCTCTTATATTATCTCCTACGACAGCTGGGTGTGGTTGTTTTTAGCAAATGTAAGTTAGACAGGAGTACCTACCTTACCTTTGTAAATAACTATTTTAAGGTATGTATAAAACCCATTTGGTGCACTGGTGAGTATTAATAGCAGCAGAAGGGTGGATCTGGGTCTATTGTGCGTGTGTGTGTTCATGAAGGAACATGTCATCCATGTGACAGGGTGGCTTATTAATGTGTTTTTAGTAGTTTTACAGTAGTAGGTGGACAATGGAGCACAGCTTAACTTCTGTGCTGACACAACTGTGTGTAATACATGGATATGTTTCTTATTAACCCCACTTCAAAATATTCAACTGTAAATCTGTAAAAGGCTGAATTAATGGTGTCAAGGTATTTCTTGTTTGCAGTTTTGTTCATATTCAAGTGTGGGATTAAAAGGTTTAATTTAAAGAGATAAAAAAGAAGACTCCAGTAATGTAAACACTATATTTACATCAAAAAAATTGGTTATGTTTAGTTTTTATTTTAGTTTTAATGGAACGTGGGCATTTTGTGTTTTCGGGAAGTCATTTGTGTGGTCCTGTAAATTATCAATAGAAAAAAATAATAATGCAAAGAATTGGTAGAAACATTTATTTTTTATTCTCATACTCTATATATGAAGTACTTGCCTATCTTTAGTCTGTGATTTAAATTGGAGCATTCCAGTTTTTACACTTCACTCCTATTCAGTTTAATTCCTGCCCCCTTTTCTTTCACTTTCTTGCTTTCCCCCGTCTGGATTTTTTCTGATATTTCTTACTTCATTATAATATAAGTGGTGGTTCCACAAGTGCCTTTTGTTTCAATCTTGTCTATCCCCTCCCAGTACCTGTATCTGCGAGGAAGGGGATGTCCAGTTGGTCTGCTGCGTTGTCGTTTGTAACTTTTTTCCTTCCTGTGGATATAGAAATGCTTTACCTCATGAGAAAAGAACCTGCAGGCCTCTGTTTGAACATGTCCAATGTGCAATTATGCTGGATCATTTGTTCTTCTCACGTGGGTGGTATGGTAAGTAGGTGTGCCTTTAAGCTAATCATAGATGTGGGTGCTCCTAGGTTGGGGGCATGACAGGGTCTCTTGTCATGGGAGTATAAATAAGATGAAAAACAATTCAAATGGAGCAATGCCAAGGGTGTGTGAGCATCCTGCATACGTTCAATTTGTTTGTAAATGTGACAGTGTGCATTGAATTGGACGGACTTCAAGATTCCCATTCCAGTCTGTCTCTCCCTACGTCCTAATTTGCCAATCTGTCATCGCGCTACTTCGTTCCAGCTCTCTCCTTTCTTTCTCAGCAGTCTCTTTCTCCACTGGCCTTTTGGCCCGGTGTGTCTGTCACGTACAGAGCGAGAGACTCTGTGGCCAAAAAAACCCATCCTTAGGGATCTTTAACTTTGCTCACCATAACAAAAGACTGGTGCTGTCAGATTGCACTGTAGCTATTCAGTTTCTGTGTTACCCAAGCTTTCATATGCTAGTGTTATGAAGAAGTCACTAGACGGCCACATCACAGTCATACAGTGTGAGGTAACATTTAGGTCAGGCCTGAAGCAAAAGATCTGAGCCAGTCACTGACAATGACAAATGCATATTCATTGTTAGTTATTGTACGATCGTTTGTTGGTTTAAGTTCTGGCTGAAGTTTAAGTTCAGTTTTTTTGTGAAAACACACATCTTGTTCCTTTATTTTGGACAATTGGAACAACAAAATGCATCCCAATAAGAAATCACACGTAAGGGAATCATTCCTATCATAATAGCCAATTATCATGCTAGTGCTAATGGAGATCCTAATAAAGAATAAGAATTATAAAAAAATTAAGTAATTTGTGTAACACCAGCGAATTGGGGCTCATTTCCCAATATTTTCCTAAATGTAACCCTAAGATCTTGAATATCTACTTGAGAAAGGTTCGAAGTAAAGTCTACATTAGAACCCTGACCTGATCTCAGACCACAGAGGTGTTCAAACCCTTTTTATTATAAGGATGACTTCTCCATTGTCCTTATTAGCAAACGTTACCACACTGCCAAAACTCATAAAAGGACATGAGACTGCAGGGACGCCAAAAACGCCTGAATGAAACGCATGTTAAAAGACACTAGTTCTTAAGTCTAGCTACCTTTGCTGTAAGTGTACGTTAAACAATCTTAAAATGTAGTAGTGTCAGTTGATATACAATATATAAATGTCTAATAATACAAACACCCAAAAAGGAAAACATTATTGAATATCACAATTGTTTTAAAAATCTGCAGACATTTATTTTCAAGAATGGAATGAGGCCCATTGATAGTATATTGATCCGAATTTGGGAAATTATTTAGTTATAAAAGCAGTTGTGTGATCAGACATTGAAATACAAATACTTAAAAAGTGGAATAGAAAATAATAAAATGAAAGATATATCAAATATACACAATAGAAAATATTGTATAGAAAATGCCCAAAATACTACAGGAACCAGTCACATACAAAAATACTACAACCAGCAACTTGTTAGCTTATATCCTGGAAACAGGGGAAACAGCTAGCACTGTGCCCAGCCAGGAAGAAGATGTTTAATTTCAGTCTGATTCTGACTATAGCCAAACGGACTAAGTACTTCGAATGAGCCCTTTATAAGTCTTGTAAGCATATTCTATTATTTGTTGAGAGCCTCGATAGCTGTTTCCAGGTTTTGTGCTAAGCTATGCTACCTGTCTTCTAGCTGTACTCTTATATCTCTATATTCTTTTGCATTTTCTGTCATTAGTATTGACTTACTGACCCATTCCTTTAACCTTTAAATGTTCATTAGGAACTTGTTAACCAGTTACATTACGAGCATCATGTTGTCATGCGATGGTGACATTTAGAGGCCAACCACTGACATGGTTGAGTGAGAGGAAACACAGCAGCGCCCCTGTGGAGACTGGGTCGCCCCGGACTACGACCACACCGTCTGCTGTGCCTGCAGTAAAATGCTAGGCAGCAAATTTAATTGCATGTCTGTCTACTGCTTGACAGATCATTAGTGTCTTTATACGTGTGTAATAATAGGCTATTTGTTATCATTAGGTATATGGATGGAATGTTCTCTCTGGAATGCCGTTAAGTGGGACCAGAGACATTTTGAATGGCAAAAGCCTCGACGAGAGACTGATTGTTGTTTTTAAAGCTCTGCCGTGGACTGGGGTAGATTTCTCTGTATCTTTAACTTCATCGTGTTGCATTTGGACCAAGTATGTATGTACTCAAAAAGCTCCATTTATTATCTGTATCCTTATCTTTAATGAAGTAATCTGATTTATGTTTTGCTTTTAGACTTTCTCACCTTTGCTTGGACATTATCTTTGGATGAGCCTATGTATGCACAACAAGAGAAACATGGAACTGGCTTCTGAAAAGAGACACAGAACAGGGAGAAGTATTTCATCAGAGGCGGTAGGTAATGTTGTTTTATATAGACAGAACTGGTGGCACACAGCACTTGAAATGGACTGATGTTGTAATGGTTTTTACTCAACACAACTGGAAATCACCAGCTTTAACATCACTCCTGTCGTCATTCTAATATGAATTCAGTAACTGAAGGCGATGACACGTTCTTTCTACACCAGCATGTTGTTTTCAGACCTGGATCAAGTATAGGTTGAGCATTAAGACTACCAAAATGATTTACTGCATGAGGTCAGCGCTTATTGTGCCTGTATGTTAGCGAACCCCATTCAAAATAATCTATATTGACTCTCAGACTGACTCTAAATAGTCTCTCAGTGTTCTCGGCGCGTTCTGAAGTGACCAGCTAGCAAAGTTGGTTCGAGACCAGTTTTGAGGGAATGCTTAATTATACACCCATGTTAACGCTACTATCCAATTTTAACACAGTCATCTTTTCAAAAGGGGAGGCCAGTTTGTAAAGCATATTGATTGCAAAAACAAAAAATTGAAGAATAGCTAAGAGTTATTATTTCTGATTAGCGGTTATAAGGGAGCACAATATCCACTTATGCTATAACAAGAGTAGCTCCATGTTCACACGGCATTTATCCTAGCGCATTAATTTGCACTTGTGGAAAAACATTTTTTAATTGCGTTGCTAAAAAGGAAAATAAAAAACATTGACAGAGTCGACAAACTTAGCGTTAAAGTTGACAACATATTGGGATAAAAACAGCAAAGTGGTCGGCAAGAAAGCACAAGTGTTAACATGATAATTATATGGTATTGGACATGCTGACTGACACACACATTACAGCGTTAGATGATATGTGTATACAGTTTATGGTATGTTTACTCAAATAACTGCATAATCCAGTCCAAAGAAAAAACTGATCACAGGTATAAAAAAAAAAAAAGATTCCATTCACCTGCTTCAGTCTTGGTATAATAACAGTTGGCTCACTGTCACATTGTTGTGGCTTACCAAAACACTACACCAAAGGAGGGAGAAGTAGCCTACTCAGATCTTGTACTTGAGTAAAAGTTGAAGTACCAGAGTGTAGGAATACTCTGTTACAAGTAAAAGTCCTGCATTCATGTTAACCAAGCAAAAGTATTAGCATCTAAATATACTTAAAGTACCAAAAGTAACTAAAGATAGTGGATTAAAAGTTAATGTTTGACCTCTGAATTTAAGTGAGGTAGAAGTACTCAGTACAAGTCTCTCAAAATTGCACAGTATTTGAGTAAATGTACATAGTTACTTTACACCACTGCAGTTAATTTTTATTAGTGACACCTGTGTCGGGATTGGAGGGTGGTCCAAAAGCAGGAAGTACCTTTGATTGCAGGAACTCTCCCATGGATGAAAATCAAAGGTCTGACCAACACCAAAATAAAACTATAACTGAAATACATGCAGAACTCATCAAGGACAAGAAACAGCTGGGCAGGGCAGGAAATTAAACAGGAGGGAAAACACAGACAGATCGTGACAACCTATGCTTTTTAATTAAAACAACTAAAGGCCTCGTTCACACTACAGGCCCACATTTATATAGGACAAAAACCCATCATTCTAGATTTGACATCATCGCGTTTGGATGCATATCAAGTGATCCAGATTCAGATAAAATGGGATTTCTTCAAATTTGATCTGAATCTGGATCACTTGATATGCATCCAAACGCGATGACGTAAAATCTAGAATGACGCAAGTGGTCAGTACAAGCCATGCTGCTACTAGCCGAGTGCTATGGTGGATAGCATTGAGGCCAACAATAATAATTCCTTACATTTATTATAGCGCTTTTTCAATGACTCAAAGCGCTTTACATATACACACATTACACATATATCATACATGCAATGGTCAGATACTGTGGACAATACCCACAGGAGCAAGTTCAGGTGAAGTGTCTTGCCCAAGGACACACCGGCTTTACAGACGCAGCAGCGGCGGGTTTCACCCCTTGATCTGATGATCATTGCACAGCGCACTGCGCCACACCGTCCATCTTCACGCCTCGAGGTCATCGAGGCGCTTTTACAAGTACACATTGGTATTATACATGTACTGTGCACAATACCCACAGGAGCAAATCCGGGTGAAGTGTCTTGCCCAAGGACACAACGGCCTGACGCAGTGGCGGCAGGAGCGGGTTTCGAACTGGAGTCTGGGACGGATGCCAAAATGACCGTGAAAGCCCTGCGACTTGACAGCGCCATTGTTTGAAAAGGACAAGATACGCTCTAATATAATAAGACCAAAAAAAGAGATCTATACATTAATCCAAAGCTGAAAATCGACCTGAATAGTTGCACTGTTTATATACTTATGTTTGAGAAATATTTGTTCAAAACTACTTTAGCTTTGACTTTTTCAAGTTGGTTTCAAGGTAATTAGTAGTTCTACTGCATGTGTCAGTTGTGTGTGGCTGCAAATGGAGCTGTGTGAAGTATAATAAGTTGCCTTAGGTGATGTTATTTGAGACAGGTTTGCTTTTAAGCCTACACATTTAAAACTGAAAAAAAACCTGTTGAGTCTCTACCAGATCTTTGCAGCCCCTTCCTCATCTCTGTCTAGAGCCTTGAGCATACAATCAGCCACTAGCACCGGAATCTTTGACCAAACTGTTTGTAGCCTATTAGCATTGTGGGTAAGTAGGTGCAAGGTCTTGTTAAGGAATAAGAAACGTGATAAAAGACTATATTTCTTGTTCTGCTGCATCGAACCATTTTAAGTGTTCAATATGAACCAATAATGTTACAAGAAAGCTATCTTAAATCATTTTTGTACTCAACATTTTCATTTATATTAAACTTCATATTCCCAACCAATATCCAAGATTTACCTCTGCAGTTAGAAGCTTGGTCTCTTCATTATAATTGTTGTCGATAAGAAAACACATGCTAACCCTATCCCGTCTGTATAAAAAAACAATGTATGTATTACCCCCCAAAGTTACTTCTTAATAATAAACAAACAAGTAATATCTTTATTAATATAAGCTCATACATGATGACTGGTAATGCTCTGAAGAGAAGTTGTATGGGGTGGGCAGCTGTTGAACGAGCATGTGATAAATGAGGGTCACAGTGAAACAGCTGTCATATTACAAAATAAGTATTAAAGCTCAAACGGTTCGATATTTACATGTATCAACTCAAAGTAACCAATACTGTGAAACGGGTGGGACTTCACAACACTAGGCTGAGGGAGTTGTTTGATAAAAAGAAAATAGTTTCTGAAACTATTCAAAACAAAGACTGTGGATTATAAGATAGGATGGACCTTTATTTATGGACCTCAGATGTTATAGCAGCTAATGCAGAGAAGCTTGAGTTTGTGTGTTGTTATTAAGGCCTCTTTAGTGACATACCTGAAAAACAATTCCTCTTTTTCCATATTTTCTCGGTATCGTAGAGAAGGAGAGAGCAACATGTGTTTACCACTGAGTCCCAGATATCTCCTCAGCAGCTATGCGCCCGTGGCAGCCAGACGAGGCAGTGCATGACAGAGAAGAGTAAGCGGGGGAGGGTTGGACATCACTCATCAACCACAGGTATTTCTATTAATATTCTCCAATGGTGTCGCTCTCAGCCGAAAGCCGTTGAACAGTGGAGACATGTGAGTCATTGTTTGGTCTGTCTTCCAGTGGGTTTCAGGGAATGCAGAGCACAATGTTTACCTGGAGGCAAGACATGGTTTGTCTGACACAGTTTCAGTCAAATTATCCGAGCTGAGCTGTGTGTGTGTGTGTGTTCTGGCGCGGATACACAGCTCCATGAATACTTTACCGTAAATACGACGAGCACGCCATTCTCAACCAAACATGACCCTGTTAGAGTCAGGATCAGGAGCACTGTCTTGACACTCATGGTGTTGTTGTGCAATTATTATTGATATTATACCAAATAACAGGTTAGAAATAGGTCGAGTACAGAAAGAAATAACTATTGACACACACGCACGCACACACGCACACACATGCACACACGCACACACATGCACACATGCGCACACACACACACACACACACACACACACACACACACACACACACACACACACACACACACCACACACACACACACACACACACGTTTGGTTCATCCAGAGTGTCCAAGGTGTTTTCTCAGGCTCAACGACTCAAAAGGGTGTTTATATTTCATAAAATGTTTTTTTTAACTTACATTTTTCTTATTCATTTTAATGAATCAGACATTTGTAGCACCTTTCAACACAAGGCAATTCAAAGTGCTTTACAAAAATGAAAGACATTAAGAAAATGGCAAGGGAGCATTGTTGGTAGAATGAAGGTATGTTATGTTGATACCTCACTTGTTTTAATAAAAAGATATGGCATGTCTGAAACAGCCACTTGAATCATCTAGATAGTTTTGTTCACACAAGACAACAGGATACAGACTAGAAAAAGTATATTACTTAACTGCTGACTATTTGAAGGTGACAATAAGTAATGATAGGCATTTGAACACATAAATGCAGTAAAATGCAATAAACAGGGTTCGTACGGGTGCTTGAAATCCTTGAAAATGCTTGAAATTTGACGTGGTGTTTTCAAGGTTGTGAAAGTGCTTGAATTTTGGGAATGGTGCTTGAAATTGAGATAAAGTGCTTGAAAATGTAAATGCTTTACTTCTACAATAAATTGCTGTCTGACTGAATAGTTCGCTTTTTAGATTAAAAGAAAACAATTGCTTCGCTTCTACATAAAACAGCTCCGCTGCACCTTCCCGCGCTATGCGCGCGACCTGCAAGTGTTTGTGTTACGTGTGACCTGGGCATTCTGATGAGTGATAGATGACTGTGTGCCAGGAGGTTGCCGTTTCAACGAGCGTTGGCTAGCAGAAGACAAATACAAGCCATGGCTCAGACGAGGATCAAGCCCACGAGTAGCCTCCTGCAAAGTTTGCAAAAATAACGATAACATTGTGAGTCTATTTTTATGCAGCTCTGCGTGATTTTGTGGCTACAGTTCAGACTAATACGCTACCAGAGGTGGAATAAGTACTCAGATATTGTACTTGAGTAAAAGTACAAGTACTCAGATCTTGTAGTGAAATTATAAGTACAAGTACTCAGATCTTATACTTGAGTAAAAGTAGAAGTACTAAGATCTTGTACTTGAGTAAAAGTAGAAGTACTCAGATCTTGTACTTGAGTAAAAGTAGAAGTACCAGAGTGTAGGAATACTCAGTTACAGTAAAAGTCCTGCATTCAAAATGTTCCTCAAGTAAAAGTAGAAAAGTATTCTCATCAAAATATAGTGAAAGTAGCGACAGTAAAAGTAGTCGTTGTGCAGATTGGTCCATTTCAGAATAATATATATGATATGTTTTATAATGATTGATCATGAAAGTGTTCTCAAAGCTGGTAAAGGTGCAGCTAGTTTGAATGACTTTGTATACTGCAGGGTAGCTTGTGGATTTACTCCAGGTGGAACTAAAGTCTGATTCAACACATGGTTAGATTTCACATCATTCAGCCACATCTGTAAAGTAACTAAAGGAATTAAATACATGTAGTGGAGTCAAAGTACACCATTTACCTCTGACTTATGTTCACTGCCAACCTAAAAGTACCTCAAAAATAGTAATCAATAATGTATTGAAAAGTTATTTGGCTGATTGTTTTATATCGGCTCAGACAGGTTATATGGGAGGCCTAGTCTACGTACAGGTCACTCATTTTGAAATATTAAACTTAGTTTTATTTTCTTTAATTTTTCATCCTTGTGTAGAAGGCTATCACGAAACCCATTTGGTTGTTTATAGCATAAAGAACATCTGATTTAATGTGAGGTAGGGAAATAATCATTTGAGTATGTGTATATAAATATGTAATTTACAACAGCTGTAAGATGCTTGAAAAGCTGGAAAATGCACCTTGAAAATGCTTGAAAAGTGCTTGAATTTGACTTTGGAAAAGGTGTAAGAACCCTGAATAAAATAGCTTTTAAAATGTTATACTTGAAGCAAGAAATCTCTGACTGCATGTATGTCATGACCTTTGTATTTGTTTTCTGTTTTAAATAAAATAATATTTTCTCCTTGCATCTTAATTCCTGTCTCTGTGATTTCCCGCTTTTTGTGATTGTCTGCCCCGCCCTTATTCTGCTACCCATGTTCCTCAAGTCTTCCTGGTTTGTCCATCCCTTTGTTTTCTTTGTTATGTTTCACCTTGCCTGCTCCTTTCACGTTTTTTTGTACAAGCTTATTTTAATAAAGCTTGCTTTTTTGTTATTTGCCTCTGTCTTTTGTACAGCGTTTGGGTTCGGCCTTCTTAACCCACCCTGTGACAATGTATGCATGTCCAAACCGATCATCCGATGGCATCAACACTTGGTGGATGTACTGCTGGGGATCCAAGGGGGAGCAGTGTTGGATGTGGTGCAATTTTACAGAATCTTTGTGATACACTGTAAGCAGGACTTCCAGAGGCTCAGCACTAGTCTCTATCTGAACAAATACGTGTTACCAGCATCCAAGCACTCCTCCCAATGACACTGCAAAAAGGAATACCAGGGACAAAGCTATCAGCATAAACAAATGCTCTTGTTTTTCTATCGTGTTGGAATAAACCATATAGTTATTAATAACAATCACCTGAAAGAGCTGCATGGTCATGTCCGTGGGCCACAGGTGTAAATTATTTGTACGATTAAAAAAAAAAACGTATATGCCTTTTCCCAGACTTAAACTAGTGTTTATACGAGCATAATGTGTGGGGAGAATGTGCACACCTCACGCAGACTTCAGACCAGGCGCACACATGGTTAAATAAATCATGGATGATCCATCTGACGTTTCTTAATAATGATGATTCAGAATTTACTGCGATGATGGTTTGCAGAGATATGTGATAAATTAGGGGTATGGACGCTACAAAAGCCATAGCCGTGCATAGAGACAGATGCTCTGGCGCCAACAGAGAATCTTGCTGAATCTACATTCGCTGAAATTGCGTTTTCTCCAACGTATTTCTTATTGACAGGTCTTATGGGTGGTGGAACGGGCACAAGTATTGATATTCAAACATATGTTTGAGGGTGAACAGGGTGATTCATACATTAATGCGGTTGTAGAATTGTGAATGTCCGCCCAGTTCCACAAGGATTGAGATTTACAAACAATTAAATCAGGCGTATGCGCAGCTTTGCAAATCCGCAGAAAAAATTATCTGTATTCATATATTTTTGCAATTTTTTAGTGGTGATTCTACACAGTTTTATAGATATGCCCCCAGGTGTTTGTCACCTTCTAATAGAAGGAAGACAAAATATGATTCCAACTGCTGACACACAGCCATGTTAAATTGATGTTGGGTAATGACAGACTGTACACTGGTATGACAGCTGCTGCCTCAGGGCCTGTAAGCTCCGTGGACCTGATCACTGAAAGCGTTAGATAGATGATGGATGTTTTAACAACCTTTGCTAATTTGCATTCTTTCTCTGTGACACTGTGTTTAGCATCGATGCAAGTGTACAAACCCAATAATAACTGTAATAGAATTACCTAATTCTAGAAATCTGTAGGTGTGAGAAACATTTGCTTTGGGAATTATAACAATGGGATTAAGAAACCATCGTTAATATTTAAAAATCCTAACAGCAAAGATTTATAGTGCTGTCTACATAAAGCTTGTATTATCATAAATCAGGTTGTAAGAACTGTGGAACTACATTTTCCCTGTATTGCACATAGTGTCCTTCATAATTGTACTCGGACACTTTGGTTTATGGTATGTTAGGGGTATCCACACGCCCAGTGAATTCTTATTCATCACACAATGCTTTTTGTGACCTTTCAGCAACATCACGCTACACAAAAAATACTTCTCACAATGACCCTCATGCAGGAAGTTATATAGGAACAAGTTACATCCATAGTTTTGTTCGTATCTACTATTTGTTCTTGTTTTGACATTACCCATTACATTTTATCTTACCTGTTTAGCCCTGAGCCTGTTTTTCAGGTCTCAGGCTCGAAAATGACATTCCCAGAACAAATGACCATATCTTCCATTCTAAAAGGGTTCAATTAATAATATTTGTTCTCAAAGTAATGATAAACCTGTGAGTTGGATGTAGAAAAGTTAGAATCAATATAGATGTTTTTTATTTTAAAGAAAATTCAGATTGAACATAGTAAAAAACTGTAAATTATAGTGTCCGTCCAAACATTTTTTTTACTTATAGTGAAAACTACCCTTGGATGATGGGTTAGTAGACTAAAAGCTTTAAGAATCCAAAGTACAACATATAAGTACCCTGTATCAAGATTGATGCAAAACAAGTGACATTTGACCTTTTTAGAGAGGTTTAGCAAAAAAAACTCCACCTCTGGGGTGATATGGGTAGAAATGGCCGTTTTTACCATTTCTCTGGAACCCATTGGTCGATTTTGGTGATTGACATCTCTTTTTGACCGTTAGAGCCAATATAATCGAAGGGAGATTTCCACATACACACACACCTTACCATTGAGAAATGAGAGCTATGCGCACACAGTTTTGCATGAGAGCGAACCTATCTCTCGCTCTGACATCTGGAAACGGAAAAGCAGGTTTATTGCTTATGGATTATCAGAAATCATTTTCTGTGATGATGTATATACCGATCGATTCTGTGTCTTCTCACAATGCGAATCGATGGGTTGGGCATGCATCTATGATACGTAATAAGGGTGTTATGAGCAGTGCTTGAATTGGAATAAAAAAGGTGCCAGTACTCTAAATCAGCAACTGTTTCAAGTCAATTTTATTTATACAGCCCAAAAACAAGAATTTGGCTCAAAGTCATGTATATCCTATAATGCTCAGGGTGCATCTAAGATTAGAGGGGCTGTAGTGGTATTTTTATAAGTGGGGAGTGGACCTAACACCCTCTAGGGGGGTCCGGGGGCATGCTCCACCGGGACGATTTTTTTTTTTTAAATATTTAAGTTAAATGCATGAATCTAGTGCACTTTGAGAGCAACATCTATGGATACATCTCTCAACACCCATATAAAACAGAACTGTAAACAGATATACTTTTTCTTTATGGATATTTTACAAATCACTCCCCTTTTAAACTGTATTCTTGTTTTACTGTCATATAGTATTTCATTTTTAGTGAGTTACTCAGATGAGTACCAGGAGACAGCGTTTAGTATTCAGGTACAGTTGTGGTGAAGGCATCTGAGTTAGATGTATTTGAACCGAAATGTCTACAGGCATAGCAGAAGATGGTATCTTTTTTACAGGAATATTCCAGCCAATCTCTGTTTTGAAACCATGAGCTGCAAAATGAGCGCCTTACCTCACTGTACAAGCGAGTTGGGAACTTGTTTAAATATACCTGGGAAGGCTCTGTTTTGCCGATGTCCTCTGGCACTTGCGGGCCGCCGAGGGGTGGCGGTGTTTGGGGCGACGAAGACTGCTGCTCCGGGGGCGAGGCGGGCAAAGACGGCACCTCATGACGAATCTACTGAGTACCGCCGTACCGGCACCGTACCGGTACTCAGTAAGAAGTAACGGTACCAGATAGGTACAAATCAGGAGTACCGGCCCAATTCAAGCACTGGTTGTGAGTGAGTTTCTGTGCAGTAATGCGTTAGCATTTTTTCTCTCGTGGCTAATTCATAGGCTCAGCGCTAGCTTTGTGGTTTTTTTTGAAAAAAACTCAGTTAGCCGAGTTTCTTCCCGTTACATGGATATAAAACATTCATAGTGTAGTTGAATATTAATTATCAGGGGGGGCGGTGCTTAACAGGTTAACTCTTAGAGTATACCATTGTATATAATAGTGTGTTCAGATTCTGAATGGGTCTTAAATGCTTTTTGATTTTCTTAAATGCTTTTTGATTTTCCTGTAACACCAGATCTGATGCTCTAAAAAATGACATGTTGTCTTCATTCAAGTGTATTCAAAAGTACCTCAACAATACTGGGGGTTTTCTTTTTCTTTTCTGGCTTTTTTTGGTGGCCTCTCCAATTCTTGCGCATATGCCAGAGTATTTTCACACAGGGCAACACCGGCCTTTATATAGTCTTAGGATCTGTTTCCAATGCTGATAAAACAACTGCCACGCCCCTCTAATTTATAAGCACTTATTTATCGTGAAAGAAATATAACAGAAAATATAAGACACATTTACGAGAATATTGTTACATGAGGCCTAATATTTATATAGTTATGTTTTTTCGAATAACTAATTAAATTATTAATTGTATTATTATTATTAATTAATTGTTACCCACAATGGAAGGCAACTTTGCCAATAAAGATAGACAAAATCCACATAACTCGTGAGCAGGTATACAAAATAAAATAAACACATCAGTAACCAGTTTAGCATGGTAGCTAACTGGCTAACTTACTAGTTTGGCCATGCTTTACAATCAACAGAAAATAAGGCATAGAAAGTTTTAACTCATCTTTGTGTGCTTTATTACAATATGACAAAAACGAATTAAAAAAGCAATAAGTTGGTAAACACTATTCATTAACGACACTCTGCATCTTAGTCAATATTACAATACCTTTACATTAGTGACTCTGACTGGCAGCAAGTTTTGCAGAAAGTAATTGAAAAGTAGGTTGTTGCATTTTTTGCAATGGCTTGCAGGAAATTGTCACGCAACCTACACACGGTTTCGTCACGTTGACGCTTGCCGGTGGGCGTGTTTGGCTTGGAGTTAACGCGACCAACAACCAATCACAATAATCTCCCGCCCGGACACACAAAGCACACAGTTTGATTGGCTAGCGCTTGTACTGGCTGGTGCTTCCGTTGACGCTTGAAAAGTTGAACTTTACAAGCATAAAGCGTGACGTCCCCCCATTCAAAGTGAATGGAAAGTGTATGCGTTGCGTCACTGTTCTGACCTTCTTGCTACCTGATTTAACCATGAATGTTTGTTCTACGGTTCTTTCCCTTTTGTTTTGGTGCTTGCTTTGTCTCCTTTGCCTACCTACACACCTGCACTCAATCAGCCTCAAACCTGTTGAACCCCATCCCCCCGGTACAGGCGGGAAAAACGCATCATCTGCAGGAAACAGCGTCTGAGGGCTTCTTAATATTTAATAAGCTATGAATGTTTCATATCCATGTAACGGGAAGAAACTCAGCTAACTGATCTTTTTTTTCTTTTTTTGCAAAAAAACCCGCAAAGCTAACGCTGAGCCTCTGAATTAGTCACGAGCGAAAAAATGCTAACGCCGTTTGCACAGAAACGCACTCATAACAGGTAAAAAGGTAAACTGTCACTTGTTTTGCATCAATCTTGATACAGGGTACTTATTATATGTTGTACTTTGGATTCCTAAAGCTTTTAGTCTACCTTACCATCATCCAAGGGTGGTTTTCACTATAAGCAAAACATATTTTTTGGACGGACACTATAATTTACAGTGTTTTACTATGTTCAATCTGAATTTTCTTTAAAATAAAAAACATCTATATTGATTCTGACTTTTCTACATCCAACTCACAGGTTTATCATTACTTTGAGAACAAATATTATTAATTTAACCCTTTTAGAAGGGAAGATATGGTCATTTGTTCTGGAAATGTCATTTTCGAGCCTGAGACCTGAAAAACAGGGATGGTGTTTAACAGGTTAACATTTACCTGCTGCTAGAGTTCTTCCCAGCCAATCCGCTCCCTGCCTGTTCTTCTGTCCAATCACCTAATTATCTGCCCATCTCTCAATGCACACTTTATCTCTTCCTCTCATGGATTTTTAATTTAAATCCTGGTTTTAAATGTAGTCTTTTTGAATGATTATTGTTGCCTGCTTTGCATCTGCGTTCACTTACTCCACTCTTTATGGCGCAGTCTGATTTTAAGGTTTTAGAAAATAACAACGTTTAGAATACTAGCATGTCATATTGCCTACCATTTCAAACTTGTACTAGGCAAGGCAAGGCAAGGCAAGGCAAGTTTATTTATATAGCACTTTTCAACACAAGGCAATTCAAAGTGCTTTACAAAAAATGAAAGAGATTAAGAAAATGGCATTTAAAATCAGTCATTAAAAAGAAAAGCTAATAAAATAAACATTAAAAGAAAAAAAAAGAAAAAATACATGGATAAAAGTTACAGTGCAGTCAATTAAACATTAAAAGAAAAAAGTACATGGATAAAAGTTACAGTGCAGTCTAAGATATGAATAGTTCAATTAAAAGCAGCGACAAAAGAAAAGTCTTCAGCCTGGATTTAAAAGTAGTCAGAGTTGCAGCGGACCTGCAGGTTTCTGGGAGTTTGTTCCAGATATTTGGAGCATAATAATTGAACGCTGCTTTACCATGTTTAGTTCTGACTCTGGGGACAGAAAGCTGACCAGTCCCTGAAGACCTGAGTGATCTGGATGGTTCATAATTTAGCAGGAGGTCAGAAATGTATTTTGGGCCTAAACCATTCAGTGCTTTATAAACCAGCAGCAGTATTTTGAAATCTATTCTTTGACACACAGGAAGCCAGTGTAAATACTTCAGAACAGGAGTGATGTGATCCACTTTCTTAGTGTTAGTGAGGACTCGAGCAGCGGCGTTCTGAATTAGCTGCAGCTTTCTAATAGATTTTTTAGTGAGACCTGTGAAGACACCATTGCAGTAGTCGAGTCTACTGAAGATAAAAGCATGGACACGTTTTTCCAAATCCTGCTGTGACATTAGTATTTTAATCCTAGATATATTCTTTAGGTGATAGTAGGCTGATTTAGTAACTGTTTTAATGTGACTGTTGAAACTCAGGTCAGAGTCCATGACTACACCTAGATTTCTGGCTTTATCTGTTGTTTTGAACATTGCAGACTGAAGCTCAGCGCTAACTTTTATACGTTCTGACGTGGCTCCAAAAACCATTACCTCAGTTTTATCTTTGTTTAATTGGAGAAAGTTCTGACACATCCAGTCATTGATTTGTTCAATGCACTTACTCAGTGTTTGAATTGGAGCATAGTCTCCTGGTGAAATTGTTACGTAAATTTGTGTGTCATCTGCATAGCTATGGTAACTTAATTTGTTGTTCTTCATTATCTGAGCCAGTGGTAGCATGTAGATGTTAAAGAGAAGAGGCCCCAAGATGGAGCCTTGAGGAACCCCACATGTAATATTTGTCAACTCAGATGTGTATTTACCTATAGAAACAAAGTTGTTTCTGTCCTTTAAGTAGGATTCAAACCAATTTAGAACTGTTTCCAAAAGTCCCACCCAGTTTTCCAGTCGGTCTAGTAATATGCTGTGGTCAACAGTGTGAAACGCAGCACTGAGAGCTAATAATACTAACACTGAAGTTCTGCCACTGTCTGTGTTTAAGTGGATGTCATTAAAGACCTTTACAAGAGCAGTCTCAGTGCTGTGGTTTGGACGAAAGCCTGACCGGAACACATCAAAACAGTTATTTAAATGCAAGAAATTACTCAACTGTTGAAAAACAACTTTTTCAATGATTTTACCTAGAAATGGCAGGTTTGATATGGGCCTGTAATTGTTCATTACTGAAGCATCTAGATTATTCTTTTTTATGAGCGGTTTAATGACTGCAGTTTTCAGGGCCTGTGTAAAAATACCTGAGTGAAGAGATTTGTTTACTATATGAAGTAGATCTGAGGCCATGCAAGGCAAAACATCTTTGAAAAATCCTGTTGGAATAATATCAAGGCAGCAGGAGGAGGATTTCAGAAGATGTATAATGTCCTCTAGGTTTTTATCATTAATCTGATGGAATTGTGTCATGGTGTTTGAATTGATGTTAAGTGGACACAGAGACAACACATTTGCTGTTCCTGATGCAGAGGCACTGACTGCTTGTCTGATTTTCTGAACTTTGTCAGTGGAAAAAGGAGGCAAAATCATTGCACGCCCTGGTGGATAGAAATTCAGAGGCTACTGACACTGGGGGGTTAGTTAGTCTGTCGACGGTAGCAAACAAGGCACGTGCGTTGTTTTTGTTTTTGGTAATGATGTCAGAGAAGAACGATTGTCGTGCGTTTTTCAATTCCAGATGATAAAGGCCAAGTCTCTCTTTATAGATTTCAAAGTTAACCTGGAGATTTGTTTTTCGCCACCTGATCGACATTCTCTTTTTTCTGTTTTCACGGTCATGGCCTTTCTCCATGGAGATATTTTCTTGCCAGACACTTCCTTTACCTTAGTTGGAGCAATGGCATCTATAACATTTTTAATTTTTGAATTAAAATGATCTACTAGCTCATTTACTGAGATGTTGGCAGGGGCAAGTGTGGAAGAAAAATTCTGAGTAAACATTTCCCTAGTATTTTCAGTTAAATATCGCTTTGTGGTTACCTCTTTTTGAACATTTTTGTGAACAGAAATAGAGCTCACAATGAGGTTTACATTAGCTGCCTTTGGAGAACTGAACACAATACAACAGTAACAATACTAGGTGGCAGCAGATGTCTGTAAAGTCATGGTTAATTACCCCAATTAGCTAGCTATGACAAAAAGTTTAACAACAAATGTAACTTTAAACAAACACACAAGAAAACAATCCTCCTTATTATACAATGCAATTGTCTCAACATGTTCTGTAATAGACCAGCAATGGCACATTTCAGAGCTGAATGGAACACAGCTGCTGAAGAGGAACTTGGTGTTTAAACATTGATTTTGTATCTCCTTCTATAATCGGTACCACTTTACCAAACAGTTGACATGCATCAGATCCACTCATATTTTTGTTGAACTCATGATGAATTTGAATGGCAACAAATGTTGACAGCATCAATCAATCATTGGCCATTCTTATAATGAGTGCATAATGGTGTTGTTTGATCCCATACAAATCCTGCACGCCACAAAGTTACTTCAGTTTGGATTATTAGGGGAACTGAAAGTGAAAAAAGACATCCCTGTGCACTGAAAACTAATGATAGGAGGTACTGGCAAGCAGTGGCAGCGCCAGGGTATGGCTGGGGTAGGCTACAGCCATACCAAGAAATGGCTTAGCCCGACCATGAACAATTATGTTAAAGTGGGCATGTTGAGAACACGGATTGCGAAAACCTACCGGTCGTGTCCATAACATGCAAACTGATCCTGCTGTAACAACAAGTGCACGTTACTGACGCAATATGGTTGAGACCATTCGGGCTTATGCTAGAGGGGTGCAAGGAATAGTCTAAGTAGTGGGGGAGTTTTATACACTAAAGGTGTGGACATTCTCTCGCGTTATAATATCAGCGCGGCCGCGGTCAGATCAAAATGCCTCCGAATGCAATTTGAACAGACCTACAGCCAATCAGAGCAACGAAACGTTGGGTCTGCTGCGTCATGCATTACTGATACGTCACGTTAAGTGAAAAGTCCCCAAACTCGCGCCGAGTAAATTGCAGACAGACAGCAGAACTTCTGGGATTAATTGTATATTTCGGATGGATAGATTTGTTCTTAAACGCCCTCGCATTGAGGTACAAGTCGAACAGGTGCCAGAGTCACACGGCCCACCTGAAGAGTGAATAGTGAGTTTTGAATATATTTTGTAATAGTCATTTGAAAAAGTGTTTTGTATGACAATAGAGATACAGGCTACCTGTTGTGTGCTGTGTGCCTTAGGCTGTGTCTGTCTCTCTCTGTTTACCTGTGTCTGTGTCTCTCTCCCTCACTCTCCCTCACTCTCTCCCTCTCTCTCAATTATATATGCCAACTTTTCTTGTTTCTTCCGCTGCGTAGCATGTTGTAACAAGGTGGAATTAGCAGAATAGGCTATTGTATTGTTTAACTCACACCTGTTGCTCTCGATGTAATTTAGCTGATAAAAGGAGACTAATAAAAGCTAATAAAAGCCTCACGCGTGCGTTTCACTGTCAAGGGTGCGATATAGCGTGTATGTAATTACATTACAAATACTGACTTGACACCACTGTATGGGTTAGCCCTACCATAGATTACCCAACAAAAATACTCTGGCGCCGCCACTGCTGACAAGGATTATGGGTAGGCTACTCCAATGTGAGGGTGCAATTGAGTTTAGGTGCCAATGTGCAAATATTTAAAATACCAGACACTTATCATGACTTGTTTATTTAATCAAGACAAAGACAAAACCAACCAATAAACCTGCCTCAGCTGCACCGACAATCAGTTTGTTCCCCTTTTTCTTGGTTTATCCAGGAGTAAGACAGTCAGGCCTTCATAGATGGAGACAGCCTGACATCCGAAAGGATTATGTCAGTGCCAAACTCAACTTCACATGTGTTTTGGAAAATTCTGCAAGAGAAGGTTCCAATCAACCAGATGTGTTTGTATATAGCCAGGTATTTGCTGCTTTGCAAAAATGAAATCTGGTTATTTTTGGTCCAGTGTTAAAAAAATATGAACACATAGGATCTTTATCTTACAATTTATCCCAGAATTAAGATGTAAAGGGCTATTTTCAACCAAGTTGTTGAAGTATTCCAACATTTTTAAATCGAGTTAAATTGAGAAGAAAATGTAAAATCAACACCTACTGTTATGAGTAATAATGAAAATAGTGAAAATAACAGAAACATATCAAATAAATGGATCAAATGGAATGAATGATAACAAACATATAAGCACTCCCAACAATATTAAAGTAGCTATGTCATTTGGTGTTGAACATTTTTTATTAAGGGATACCACTCTTAAACTAACTAAGTGAGTCTTTCCAGTGCAATACAAGCCATTTCTTTCACCCACACAATTCTTGAAGCTACGTCCATTTTACTTTTGTCAAACTATTTCTAGAAATGGCTCCTCTTTTTTAGAAACCTCACTTACAAATGTTTTGACATTTATAAGCTCTACCCAAGAACACGGTGTAAAAGCACCCTCCTCCCCCCTTTGCCGGTTAATGCCTGTCTAATATTGACAACCACTCTCTCGGCTTCTCTCCTGTCTGCATGACATATGCTGCAGGTGCTGTTTGACAAGTGCAACTACTCTCGATGTGTTTTTACAAGATCGCAAATCTCCCCCAAACTCTCGTGTTTGAATTTGTCTGTGTGTCTATTTAAGTCAATGTGCAGCCATGGGTGTACGTGTGTGCTCGCATGACTCAACGAGGACTGCCTTTCAAATTAAACCTGCATTGAGTTAGTGCAGCAAATCAGCAGTTTCTAATCCAGGGATCAATGGGTTTGCAGGGTGAAGACATCATAATGAATCTGTGACTGTCAATTATTATAATGATATTTGACGCATTATTGTATGTTTTGAGATATGCATATTAACTCCACACCTGCAGGGATAATGACTTATATGAAGTCTACATGCTTGCTTGTTTTTTTTTCACTCGTAGCCCAATGCATAAATTACAGTGGCCGACAAGTGCAAACGTGCAATAACAAATGTGCCATGTATATGCAAATGAGGAAACATCTCCACCAACATGACAACACATGCGCAGCATTAACAAAACTTGAGGAAACATGCTCAGGGCTAAAAGCATTGCATAAACAAAACGCTGCAACGAAAACCAGGGGGACACTATTAAGTGAAGCACACAGCTGGGAGCCGACGCTTGTTGACGTTTGGTGATTATAATGTTGAACATAATATTGTGTTTTGGCATATTTTTTATTTATTTGTATAATTGTTTAATACTGCAGTGCCTTTCTCCCAATGTAAATAAATTAAATGTGGGACGTTATGGGGTGTTTGCACCTGTCGACCACCGTAATAAACAGATACTTAATGTGAAAATTAAAATCCATAATAAATGGTTTCTGACATTTAACAGTGATAGAAAGAACTCTAGACTAGTGCTTCAAATTAATCCGACTTTATTTACATAGTACTTTTCATACACAATGTGCTTCACAAACCAAAGACAATACACACAAATAAAAACAATACTACAAAAGCAACACATAACCTTGTGACAAATACGATCTCTTAATACCAACAAAAAGTAATAATAAAATATAATTCATTTAAAAGCTGAATAAAAAAGATGGGATTTGAGTTGTCTCTTAAATGTTTGAAAATCTCTGCCATTCTAAGGTCTTCTGGGTCGTAATTATAACAGGACCCCTCACCTTGGGTCTTTGTCTGAAGTTAAAGTATGATTTAAAGGCCAGTAGCCTACCGGAAGACCTGAAGATTCTAGAGGGTTAATAGGTTGCAATCATCTGATAAAAAGCTAGGTCCAAGACCATTATGGAGTGTGGACTGCTACTTGGAGAGGTCCCAGTTCACCTCCTGCCCTGTTGTGGTGCCCTTGAGCAAGGCACCGGACACCCCCCTTCCCCCCTCACTCCCATTGCTCCCCGGGCGCTGTACAATAGCTGCCCGCTGCTCCTAGTACTAGACTCCTGTACTAGGATGGGTTAAAAGCAGAGAACACATTTCACTGTGTGTGCTGTGTGCTCTGCATGTGTGACCATTAAAAGCAGCCTGTCCTCCTACATATTCAGTTTTGGCGGCATTTCTGTTTGTTTTCATACAGTTTGTCAAAAGCTCTTCTGATCAGGGCTCTATAAATAAATATCTACGGCAGATATGTAATATTTAATGCAGCCGAACCGTGTATTACAATGTCGCTATGTGATGACTTCCAAAGAGAAAAGCAAGAACACTCCGAATAAAATATAAAATATATTTTTCCGATTTCATATCGCATTAACACCATACCATACATGCATTGCGGCTAAAACAATCAAGGTTTTAGCCTATCAAAACCTCTGAAAAAAGAAAGGTGTCTCTCAGAATCGAAAGAGAAAAACCTATGGGAAAAACACAAAAGCATTGTACACAATTTAAACCAATAAATGTCATATAATTAACAAGGATAAACTGATGTTTTTTAGTTGATGAGTACTGCAGATATCACTGTTAAATCATTTGATCATTGGTTTTATTATGACAACGTCGAGACCGGAAATACTGTTTTCAACCCGTAACTTTACATGGAGGCTGCCGCATACCTCAAATCATCTTCGTAATATCTATCAAACTATAGATCCTACATATCGCTATAAATCTAATCAAAAAGCGTTTTAATGGCCAAACTATCCTACAATTTAGGATTTTACAGAGGGTTATTTGTGAATAAACGACCATCTGTAACGTTAGCATTCAACGGGAGCACTAGAGGGCGAAAACTTTAAAACATAATTATAGGACGTATTAAGGGCAAGGCAAGGCAAGTTGATTTATATAGCACTTTTCAACACAAGGCAATTCAAAGTGCTTTACAAAAAATGAAAGACATTAAGAAAATGGCATTTAAAATCAGTCATTAAAAAGAAAAGCTAATAAAATAAACATTAAAAGAAAAAATACATGGATAAAAGTTACAGTGCAGTCTAAGATATGAATAGTTCAATTAAAAGCAGCGACAAAAAGAAAAGTCTTCAGCCTGGATTTAAAAGTAGTCAGAGTTGCAGCGGACCTGCAGGTTTCTGGGAGTTTGTTCCAGATATTTGGAGCATAATAACTGAACGCTGGTTTACCATGTTTAGTTCTGACTCTGGGGACAGAAAGCTGACCAGTCCCTGAAGACCTGAGAGATCTGGATGGTTCATAATTTAGCAGGAGGTCAGAAATGTATTTTGGGCCTAAACCATTCAGTGCTTTATAAACCAGCAGCAGTATTTTGAAATATATTCTTTGACACACAGGAAGCCAGTGTAAAGACTTCAGAGCAGGAGTGATGTGATCCACTTTCTTAGTGTTAGTGAGGACTCGAGCAGCGGCGTTCTGAATCAGCTGCAGCTTCCTAATAGATTTTTTAGTGAGACCTGTGAAGACACCATTACAGTAGTCAAGTCTACTGAAGATAAAAGCATGGACAAGTTTTTCCAAATCCTGCTGTGACATTAGTCTTTTAATCCTAGATATGTTCTTTAGGTGATCGTAGGCTGATTTAGTAACTGTTTTAATGTGACTGTTGAAACTCAGGTCAGAGTCCATGACTACACCTAGATTTCTGGCTTTATCTGTTGTTTTGAACATTGCAGACTGAAGCTCAGCGCTAACTTTTATACGTTCTGACTTGGCTCCAAAAACCATTACCTCAGTTTTATCTTTGTTTAAGGCCACGGCCACACGAGGACGAAAACGGCTAAACGCATAGGATTAACGCAAACTTAATCGCAAAAAAGCTTCCGTCCACACGCACTATTCACCGGATAGTGTCTGTCCACACGAGACAGCTCCGTTTAGCTCAAACCGCTGGAGAAGCTGCAGTACATATGCCGAGCCTGTACGTGGCGCTGTAACTTCCTCCACAAAAGCAGCGAAGAAGCATGGTTGCCCTTCTGTTTATTCTCCGGGGTGGGGGCCGAGGGAACCGGGCAGAGTTTTTCACCAGTCAACGTGTATTAAAACCAGTTAAGCCCGAAGGTCCCCCCAGTGGACCCCTCCCACAGTTTTTTTTTTCTCACATGTCTCAGGGCTTCTTAACATTTATGAAACTATTAATGTTGCATACCCTTTTAAAGGTAAGAAACTCCGCTAACTGACAATAAGAACAATTGTTAGCTAAAAAAAACACGAGTAATACCAAGCCTTTGAATTAGCATTGAGCGAAAAAATGCTAACTAATGCTAACGCTTTTTTACACACAACACACGGTAGAAATGCCCTTATTACTATCTTAACTGCACAAACAAGATATACGATTTAAAGTTGAGACTCCACAGGTGTAATGTCATCACTGTCCGACCTCGAATTCCTGGATATATCAGCCAGAAAAGAGAAAGTAAACAACATCCGGTTTCAAAAATATTACAATAATTACGTCTTACCTTTTTTGATTTGTGATCAAAAGTTGTGTTCAACGGAATAAAAACGCATCTCAAGGTTAATCCAATGTCTTTGTGTCACGTATAATTTTTTACTGATAATCAATCATCATATTTATGGCAATATACTCGGTATAAAGTATTGCCGTCCAGGCTTGCACTTTCAGATATGCTTCGTTTGCTTCTCTATTACGTCCACTATGGTAATGTTTACGTAGATTTGGGAACTGCCCATCGATTCTATTGGTTCTGATGGTTAAGAAAAAGGTGTAAATCACACGAATCGACCAATGGGTTCCAGAGATATGGTCCTGCGCAAATGATAAAGAATGCCAGCCAGCGTGCCAACATTACGCAGCCCACTTCATTTATTGTTTACAACGTAAAGAAGCAGGTATTGCAGCAGGACCCAGAGCGCACGGAGCACAGAGCGGACAGCAGATAACGGAATTGCAGTTTTATTGCTTATAGATTATCAGAACATTTCAAAGGGGACACAGCCCCATTGGATATTAATCTATGGATTAACTACATCATCGTTTTTATCGCTTTAATGCCATTGAAGACCAGTTTAGACCAGACAACGAGGAAGGTAAGTCATTGTTAGCCTAGCGCATTAGCGCTAGCGCCATTTGTTTTGATGTACGTTTTTGTTGATAACGTCGCGAGTTTGTATCTTTCAGTGTTGGGCTGTTCAGGTGGGCACCGTTAGATTCTGTGTCTCCTTGCGATCATAAACAATGTGTTGGATGTGCAGCTAGGATAAGTAATAAGGGAGCGAGGAGTGATTTTCGGTGCTGTAATAGGTTAGCATTTTTCGCTCGGGGCTAATTCAGAGGCTCACTGTAACGGTACGTCCACACAGCAGCTTTTCAAAAATCTTGAAAATCTTGGAGCTGGGCGTGTCTGAAAGCTTGGGGATTTCGCGACCAACAACCAATCACATGAATCTCCCGCCCCCGACATACAAAGCAAAAAACCCCGGTTCTTCTCCACTATTTCTTTAAACATTTATGAGATCAATGTCTATGGTGCTATTTTATGCTACATTCCATGCTGGCTAATGATACTGTCTATGCTTGCTAGCAACGAAGTAAACTAGCAACCAAGTAAACTGGATATAAAATCCCCAAACAAGCGAAAACCTACCAGTTTCACCCACTGTCTCTGCCACCTCCCTCCATGCCTGGTTCCTCCGGTTTGTATCCCGGTAAGTAAATAGGGACTGGTCATAAAGAACCGGGTGATTTGCTACCGCAATAACTAACTTCTCCTCCATTTTTGTTAGGAATATAGAATGAACTGCGGTCTGGCTCTCCCAGCTTGCACGCGGTTTGATTGGCTAGCGCTTGAACTGTCAGATTTGCATAAACGGATCTGATTGGCTGTCGCTTCCAGCTCAGCCTCAAAAGTTGAACATTGTTCAACATTGGAATCCTGAACATCCTGGAAATCTTCGCCTCGCCCCCCCACAATGCAGTTCGGCGACAAGCGAGGGAAAGTGACGTCATCCCCATTCAAAGTCAATGGGCGGAGACGCGCTGGAAGCGGTGGACAAATCGCCAAAAGCTGCTGTGTGTACGGGCCGTTGAGTAGGCCTATGTTTTATTTTATTTTATTTATTTTTTTATTTTTTTCACAACAGTTGTATTTGGATGGAATGAATACCTATAGTGCTAATTCAAAGTAATACAATGATGTTTACAGTGAAAAAGTTCAAATGGAACCGATGGTTCCCAAATTACCCAGAGGTGAGTCCGCTTAGACTTTATTTGTCTAAATCTCTCTAAAAAGGTCAAATTTCACTTGTTTTGCATCAATCTTGATACAGGGTACTTATTATATGTTATAGTTTGGATTCCTAAAGCTTTTAGTCTACTAACCCATCATGCAAGGGTGGTTTTCACTATAAGTAAAGTTTTTTTTTTAGGTGGACATTAGAATTTACATGTTTTTACTATGTTCCATCTGAATTTACTTTAAAATAGAAACATCTATATTGACTCTGACACTTCTACATCCAACTCACAGATGTAACCTTGCTTTGAGAAAAATAATTATTCATTTACCCCTTTTAGAAGTGAAGATATATCATTTGTTGTGTTAGTGGCATTTTCAAGCCTGAAACCTGAAAAACAGGCTCAGGGCTTAACTGGTTAAAGTTTAAATCTTCTGACAAAATTATAAAAGTGCCGGTCAAAGGTCTTCTTTGTTATTTATTGAGCTTTAAAACAAATGAATAACGAATCTATATAATATAATAATAAAATACACGGAGCCTCTCTTTTTCCGCCTTCTCTTCGGACAGCGTCAGTGTCTGTTTCATGCAGCAGCTGATCCAGTAATGAGTGACCCGGCCGACAGTAAAAAATAAACATATTTATTATAACTAGTTTAGGTAGTTTGAGAGGTAATTAAAATAGCTACGGGTGATGATCTTACTTGAAGTGTGTGTTTTGCTCCGTTCACCGCCGCATCACAGCGGGAGGAGCTGCAGGTGAGCAGAGCTGCGTGTCTCCGTCCTGTCAGATTAGACTTCACTCGCGTTTATGTCCATATCGAAAGAAAGATAAATAATCCAAATTCAGTGTGCAGTTTACTTTGACGCGGGGGTGAGCAGCAGAGGTGGGGAGAGGCGGGGCTATTGCCTCATCATTATCAGAAAATGATCGTATAGGGCGTACACACGGACCCGTTGGACCCCCCAGAGCATTGCGTATGCCGTTCTATCCACCTTGGGTTCCGTTATCGTTTCCGCAGTCGTTTAGTGCCATTTTCGGTCGTCCTCGTGTGGCCGAACGGTCTATATGACACTAAACAGTAATGCAAACGACCGTTTTCGTCCTTGTGTGGCCGGGGCCTAATTGGAGAAAGTTCTGACACATCCAGTCATTGATTTGTTCAATGCACTTACTCAGTGTTTGAATTGGAGCATAGTCTCCTGGTGAAATTGTTACTTAGATTTGTGTGTCATCTGCATATCTATGGTAACTTATTTTGTTGTTTTTCATTATCTGAGCCAGTGGTAGCATGTAGATGTTAAAGAGAAGAGGCCCCAAGATGGAGCCTTGAGGAACCCCACATGTCATATTTGTCAACTCAGATGTGTATTTACCTATAGAAACAAAGTTGTTTCTGTCCTTTAAGTAGGATTCAAACCAATTTAGAACTGTTTCCGAAAGTCCCACCCAGTTTTCCAGTCGGTCTAGTAATAAGCTGTGGTCAACAGTGTCAAACGCAGCACTGAGATCTAATAATACTAACACTGAAGTTCTGCCACTGTCTGTGTTTAAGTGGATGTCATTAAAGACCTTTACAAGAGCAGTCTCAGTGCTGTGGTTTGGACGAAAGCCTGACTGGAACACATCCAAACAGCTATTTAAATGCAAGAAATTACTCAACTGTTGAATTAAGCGCTTGAACAAACAACATATTTGGTCGTAATAAGGGCCTGAACAATCGGCCCATTTGGTCGTATGAGTTGGAGGACTTGTTGATTAAAAGAGGGTTCCATTCCTCCCAATTCTAATTCTAATTTAGAGCAGGGGTGTCCACACTTTTTTCAACAAGGGCCACATACAGAAAAATATACGAAGGGCTGGGCCGCTGAGATATATTGCCTCACAAGTTATAGGTTTGAAAAATCTATCAAATGTAGGTCAATTATGGTTGATATTGATGAAAAAAACACACAACTCGCCGCAGGGTTTCATTTATTGTGTTGGCAGCTCATTCCTTAAAACTGAAGGCTCAGATTGCTTATAAGACGAAATATGAAGGATATATTTCAAGGTTGATATGTAAATGTGTTATTGGGCTTTTTTCTTATAAACTAAGATTTGTTAGAAAATGTTCTCAACTTTAATTGACTGAATTTATTTGAATACTGTGTTATATATTTGAACATAATATATTTAAGAAGTACAATAGCAGATGTTTAATTTGCTGAGAGCCGATTCAAAATGGTCCGCGGGCCGCATTTGGCCCCCGGGTCGTAGTTTGGACACCCCTGATTTAGAGCTTTAAAAACCAACATGAGTATTTTAAAATAAATTCTGTGTGCACAGTACATGCATCAGTGCACTACATACACTGCACCGGCCTGACAGAAGTTAGCTAGGAGACAATAGTCAACTAAGAGCTCCTCTATGGCCATTTGTATTAGCCAGTGTGTTTTTTCAGCTGGACAGCTGCAGAGTAACTTAACCTCAATGCACCTGGAATCCTTCACCAATTCATGGAAACCCAGAGTGCAACCATTTTTTTTCCAGTTTGAGACCAGGCACTCGTGGGATAGAGAGACATTGTGATGTCAGGCTCAACACTCCATAAGGGATTTAAACAAACACACATTATCGAAGGATAAATTATGCTGCAGAGAACCCTTTTTTTCCTGTTTTCAAAATGGCACCACTAGTTATTTGTTTTAGCAACTCTATTGCTTTCAAACAAATCTGGTCAATGGGATGGGTTTCTGTTACGTAACAATATTTTACCCCATAATTTTGCCCTGCGTCACCTGGGTCTAGAGGCTGTTTATAGAGTTGCTTTTAATGTTATGTGTGGGTCATATCTCCCTTTCCCTCCCTGTTATCTATCATCGACTATAAACTCAACATCTGGGAAACAGATCCACTTAGAAACATTGACCTCATACAGTAGTTCACTATTATAGTCATACTGAATTTGGTTAGAAAATTCAAACCTGATATCTGAATACAACAAAACGCAATTTGTAACACCGCTAGTTAGACAGTGTGATAGTCACTAGCAGTAAGTGGCTGTTGGAAGTGCATTTGCACACAGCGATGCATTTTTATCATTTACAAATACATTACTTTTATCATGTGGACATTTATAGGACTTTCTTAATAAACTACACCAAATGAGAGCTTGGATTGTTGGAAGTAAAAACTGACAAATCGGAAAGGAGGGCATGCTAATTTGCAACAACCAGACAACAGCATTTTTGCTAGCCTCAATTTAGCTAGGCTATACACAAAAGTCTTCCTTTTAAAAAATGACCCTGTGTTTACCGTGTGAAATCCTAAGATTATGTTAAATCTATCAATAATGTACGTCCATAACTTAAATTACATAACAAATGTACTTATGATATGCCACAACGTGATCTTTTTTGTCACCGTTACCAGGTTTTGTTGGGTTCTCCTTTCCCCCCCCACATGTACAACTTTAGCAACGTGTTTAAAACTGGGACTGTACTTGGGGTAGAACTATTTTCTCCACAAAGCATTTTGGGTAACAAAATGCCGCTGCGTCCTTGTCCACAGAATTGAATGTATTATGTCTGATATTGTTAAGCTCCGTAATTGCTTTTAAGAACTGAACCCACAATACAAACACGGACAGAAAACAGGAGTTTGCAGCAAAAGGTTTTATTTCCAATGGTGACAGGGGAAACTAACTGTGTTGATATATTCCAGGATAGGGAATAAATCAGCGAGGGAATGGAGATCCTCAGCCGAGGCTCCGGAGTGAGCTGGGGATATTGCCAGGCAGACGAAAGGTAGCTAGAGCCTGAGTCTTTACGCTCCCGAGAGTGAGTTGGTTGGAGTAGGAGTTGTGTTTGTCCTACCAGACTGGAGTGTGGCGAGCAGGGGTTTCAGAGCCGAGGGGAGCGAGCAGGCTGAATCAGGTAGCGTGGAGAGCGGATTAATCGGACGTGGCAAGCGGAGGAGGTGATGATGGATTCTGGACAGAGAGACAAACGGGTAAGACAAAAACTTATTCCGGAGTTGTGTCAGGCTAAGCTAGAAAGCAAATACGTTTTACCAGTGTAATCTTGACGACGAACTGGTGAAGACTGGATGAGGAGACCGGGTTAATAAACAGGTGTGGATGAGTAGATGATCAGGATGAATGAGAAGCAGCTGCGGAGATGAATTGGCGGGAATCAGAAGTAGGTCAGCCACGCCCAGCCCTGGAGACAAACACAGACAGACTGACAACAACAGACAACAAACAAAAAGGGAAGCAGAAGGAGGGAGTACTGCAAATCCTTACAGTACCCCCCCCTCAACGGGAGCCTCCTGGCGACCACCAGGCCTGTCAGGATGGGCCCTGTGGAATTCCCTGACCATGACTGGGTCCATGATTCGAGAACGAGGAACCCAACAACGTTCCTCCAAGTTGTAGCCCTCCCAGTCCACTAAGTATTGTAGACCCCTACCCCAGCGTCTAACATCCAGGAGACGCCGCACGGAGTAGGCTGGATGGTTATCGATGACACGGGGGGGAGGAGGGGGAACGGCCGGAGGGCACAGGTCACTAATGAGAGCTGGCTTGATTTGAGAGACATGGAAAGTGGGATGGATTCTCATATTTCTTGGGAGCCTTAAACGGACAGCAGAGGGATTGATGAGTCGCACAATGGGGAAGGGACCAATAAACCGAGGGGACAGTTTCTTGGACTCGGTGAGGAGGGGGATGTTCTTGGCGGACAACCACACCGATTGGCCAAGGGCGTAAGGGGGAGCAACCTGTCGACGGCGGTTGGCCGACTGTTGACTCCTGGCGGAAGCTTGGAGGAGAGCCAAGCGGGTGTCCTTCCAGATCTTGCGGCAACGTTGGACATGTTGCTGGACAGAAGGAACAGCCAACTCACTCTCCTCTTCGGGGAACAGTGGTGGCTGGTATCCCAGAGAGGCTTCAAAGGGTGAGAGTCCCGTGGCAGATGAGGTGAGGGAATTATGAGAGTATTCGACCCACGGTAGATGGGAGCTCCAGGTCCTCTGATTACTGTTGGCCACACAGCGGAGAGCAGATTCCAGGTCCTGATTTGCCCTCTCAGTTTGGCCGTTGGACTGGGGATGAAAGCCAGATGTTAGACTAACTGAAGCTCCAAGAGATTGACAAAAAGCCTTCCAAACCTGAGATGTGAATTGTGGACCACGGTCGGAGACAATGTCAGCTGGGATACCGTGTAGACGGAAAACATGCTGGGTTAGATGCTTGGAGGTCTCCAGGGCTGAAGGGAGCTTGGGTAGAGCAACAAAGTGTGCGCACTTAGAGAAGCGATCGACGACTGTCAGAATGGTTGTGTTCCCCTGAGAGGGAGGCAGACCGGTGACAAAGTCCAGGGCTATATGTGACCAGGGTCGACTAGGGATTGGAAGGGGTTGGAGCAGCCCAGCGGGTTTCTGATGGGAGGCCTTGTTCCTAGCACAGGTTGTGCAAGCTGACACAAACTCCCTTGTGTCTCTGTCGACTGTAGGCCACCAGAAGTGTCTTCGGAGGAGAGAAAGTGTTCGATTGGCACCGGGATGATTAGAGAAACGGGAACTGTGGACCCACTGCAGGACTTGGGAACGAACAGAGTCGGGAACAAACTGACGGTTAGGCGGACCTCTTCCTGGGTCGGGTTGTTCCAAAAGGGCCTCTTGAATGGAATTACTAATCTCCCAGGTGATGGCTCCCACAACACAACTCAGGGGGAGTATTGAGTCAGCAGAGGTTACTGGACTCACAGACGAGAACGATCTAGACAGAGCATCGGGCTTGGTATTTTTGGAACCAGGGCGATAGGTGAGGGAGAAGTTGAAGCGGCCGAAGAAGAGAGCCCACCTAGCTTGTCGGGAGTTCAGCCGCTTGGCTGACTGGATGTATTCCACATTTGTATGGTCCGTCCAAACCAGAAATGGCTGCTCGCTGCCCTCGAGCCAGTGTCTCCACTCCTCCAAAGCCATCTTCACTGCCAGCAGTTCCTTGTTGCCCACATCATAGTTTCTCTCCGCAGGGGAGAGACGGCGAGAGAAAAAAGCACACGGTCAAGCTTGTTGTTTGGCCCTGCTGTCTGAGACAGGACAGCGCCGACTCCGATGTCAAATGCGTCAACCTCAACAACAAATTGTCTGCTGGAGTCCGGCTGGATGAGGATGGGGGCAGAAGTGAACAGAGACTTGAGTCTGAGAAAGGCCTCGTTAGCCTCAGAGGTCCAGGAGAACTTGACCTTGATGGAAGTGAGACTGGAGAGTGGAGCTGCGATCCTGCTGAAGTCTTTAATGAACCGGCGATAAAAATTGGCAAAACCCAGGAACCTCTGTAATTCCTTCCGTGTCATGGGGACTGGCCACTCGGAGACAGCAAGAATCTTTCCAGGATCCGCCTCCAGCCTGCCTTGTCTGATGATAAATCCAAGGAAGCTGACACGTTCCTGGTTAAACTCACACTTCTCAGCCTTGACGTACAGCTTGTTCTCTAGCAGTCTCTGTAGAACCTGGCTGACGTGATTCTGGTGTTCCTCCAGGCTCTTGGAAAAGATCAAGATATCGTCGATGTAAACAAAAACAAACCGGTTGAGGAAATCCCGCAAAACATCATTCACTCCAACTTTGAGAAGATGGTGGCACCTTGGAGAGGCTCAAAAGCAGAGTTAATCAGGGGAAGTGGGTAACTGTTCTTCACAGTGATGTTATTCAATCCACGGAAGTCAATACAGGGACGTAGTGATTTATCCTTCTTGTCCACAAAGAAAAACCCCGCACCCAGAGGGGAGGAAGAAGGACGGATTATTCCAGAAGCCAGAGAATCACTGATATATTTCTCCATGGCCTCTCTCTCAGGCCGGGACAGATTATAGAGTTTGCTTGTTGGTAACTGCGCTCCAGGAAGCAAATCTACGGGGCAGTCATATGGACGGTGAGGAGGGAGAGAAAGAGCCTTATCCTTGCAGAAAACTTCCCCCAGCTTGTGGTAAACCTCAGGTACGCCAGATAAATCCACATCAGAAGAATCACAAGGAGCAGACACTGGTTTAGCAGGAAATGGAGGTACAGCTGATTGCAAACAGTTAAGGTGACACTTCTGATTCCAAGCAATTATCCTTCCTCCAGCCCAATCAATATGAGGGTTGTGAGCGCGAAGCCAAGGGTAACCAAGAACCAACGGGGTAGATGGAGCGGAAATGACCTTGAGTTGGATCTGTTCTCTGTGATTCCCCGAAATAAACAGAGTTACAGGTAAAGTCTGCTGGGTCACCCTAGAGATGTGTTGGCCATTTAAGGCATAAGCAGTCAAGGGGTCCGATAAGGATTCCAATTTAATTCCCAGCTGGTTGGCAAGCTCCAGGTCCACAAAACTGTCCTCAGCACCAGAGTCTATGAGGGCGGAAAGGGGCAAGGTCTGAGAGTTGGAACAGAGTTTGGCAGGTATGAGGAAACGGCGCAAAGTAGGGGCAATAATTGAGGTAGGAAGTGTACTCGTCAGGACCCCCAAATTCACCGACGAGCACCTGCGTTTGGATGAATTCTGGACAGAGAGACAAACAGGTAAGACAAAAACTTATTCCGGAGTTGTGTCAGGCTAAGCTAGAAAGCAAATACGTTTTACCAGTGTAATCTTGACGACGAACTGGTGAAGACTGGATGAGGAGACCGGGTTAATAAACAGGTGTGGATGAGTAGATGATCAGGATGAATGAGAAGCAGCTGCGGAGATGAATTGGCGGGAATCATAAGTAGGTCAGCCACGCCCAGCCCGGGAGACAAACACAGACAGACTGACAACAACAGACAACAAACAAAAAGGGAAGCAGAAGGAGGGAGTACTGCAAATCCTTACAGATATGTAATGTAAAGCACTTTGAGCACTTGGTAATACTTTAAAATACATGTAATGAATTATTATGATTGCATTATTATTATACATACAAAATAGAACTTTGAGATACAGTGAGTAAGATATATTTGCCAGCTTCTGCAAAATGAAACCTCAAACAAAACATCAAAGCCTTTCTTCTTCTATCTGTATTCAGTGATGATGATGATGATGATGATGATGATGATGCATTTTATTTATATAGCGCTTTTCACAACTCAAAGCCGCTTTACAGTATTAGGGAGGGTAAGGACAGGCAAACAAGTTAGTATAGTAAAATAAAAAAATAAATAAAAAGGCAGTCAAGAGGAAGTTGATTGAGAGGGGGGGGGCTTATGGGTAGACAGAGTTGAAAATATGTGTTTTGAGGCGGGACTGAAAGACTGTGAGGGACTCAGAGTCACGAAGATCTTGGGGGAGGGAATTCCAGAGCCTAGGAGCTGCCACTGAGAAGGCTCTGTCCGCAAAGTTGCAGAGTGTGGATGTGGGAATGGATAGGAGTCCGGCTGCGGTGGATCTGAGGGACCGTGGGGGTTGATAAGGAGTGAGAAGGTTTGTGAGATAAGGGGGGGCCAGATGGTGGAGTGCTTTGTAGGTGAGGACCAGAACTTTGTAGTTGATGCAATGGGAGACAGGAAGCCAGTGGAGGTCTTTGAGGACTGGGGTGATGTGATGCCATGATTTGGTATGCGTGAGGAGACGTGCAGCTGCATTTTGAACCCGTTGGAGTCTGTTGAGGGATGTAGTGCTGATGCCGTAAAGAAGTGAGTTGCAGTAGTCAAGGCGGGAGGAAATGAAGGCATGGATTAGTCATTCGGCTGCGGGGCGGGTGAGAGAGGGTAGGATTTTTGCAATATTGCGGAGGTGGAAAAATGAGGTTTTGACTGTTTGGCGGATGTGAGGTTCGAGGGAGAGGGTGGGGTCAAAGATTACGCCAAGGTTGCGTGCCTGATTGGAGGGGGAAACAATGGTGCCATCAATGGTGAGTGTTATGTTAGTGACCTTGCTGAGGGTGGATTTGGAGCCGATTAGGAGAAGTTCTGTTATTGTTCCTGTTCAGTTTGAGGAGGTTATGTTGCATCCAAGTTTTAATAGCTGTCAGACAGGAATCGATGTGGGTAAGGGGTGGGTTATGGAGGGATTTGGTGCTGAGGTAGATCTGAGTGTCATCAGCATAGCAGTGGAAGTCCAGGTTGAAGTGGCGGAGTATCTGACCGAGGGGGAGGATGTAAATGATGAAGAAGAGGGGGCCAAGTACTGATCCTTGAGGAACGCCTTGGGTGACTGAGGCTGAGGAGTGGTTGGGGAGGGAGATGAAGTGGGATCGTTCAGTGAGGTAGGACTGGAGCCATCTGAGTGCAATACCTTCAATACCAATGTTCCTGAGTCGGGTGAGCAGGATGTTGTTGCTCACGGTATCGAAGGCTGCACTCAGGTCGAGGAGGATGAGAATATTGAGGGAACCAGTGTCAGCAGAGGTGAGGAGATCATTGAGGACTTTGACGAGTGCAGTTTCTGTACTGTGGTGAGGACGAAATCCAGACTGAAGGGGTTCATAAAGCTGGTTGGTTTGGAGATGGCAGTGAATTATTTATTTTTTGATGTCATCTATTGTAAATATGTACAATGGTATAACAATGTTGTGGTATTTGTATTATTGCTTTTAGGATGTCTATCACCATCTGGCAAAGGGACTATCGATGAAAACTAGCCTTTTGGCTAATTCGAGTACTTTTACATGTTGATTAATGTACACTGTCCGGTGTTTTAAATAAATCAATTCAATTCAATTATTTATGTTTTTATGTGTGTATTTTTTAGCCTTTTTTCTTTAGAGGAGGATATTTGTGACAAAATTGCACACAGGGACTGGATAACTACAGCAGTTACAATATGTTATGTTCAATTGCTTGAAAAATCCTTGAGCTATAAATTACAGTTAATTGTGAGAATATTAATATATATTAAAGGTATGGGGCGGCAGTGGTTCAGTCTGTAGGGGATTGGACTTTGGACCGAAGGGTCGCCGGTTCACGTCCCGATCAGACCAAAAATACGGAGTGTGGACTGATACTGGAGAGGAGCCAGTTCACTTCCTGGGCCACTGCCGAAGTGCCCTTGAGCAAGGCACCTAACCCCCAACGGCTAGACTGGCTGCCTCCGCTCTGACCTCTCAACTGCATGTGCATATAACTGTGTATTTGTATATGTATGTGCATGATGTAAAAGGTGTGTACTGTATGTACCTGTATAAAAAAAAAACGTGTGTGTACGACAGAGTGGAAACTGAATTTCCCCCTTGGAAGATTAATAAAGGTCCATCTTCTTCTTCTTCTTCTATTTATTGCCCAATAAAAAGCATGCCAACAAATAGGGAAGTTAACGTTAATCATTCAACATAAAAGAGAAACAATTCATTTTAAAACGACATGTGTAATGGGATGATCATACGTATGGCTGGTATGAACATATGTCTGTAATTGAAATGACAAACTTAATGAGCTTTTAATTTGTCTTCCTCCCTCGAGCCATAACTGCTTGCATAACACACTGTTGCTCAATGTAATGAATGCTGTAACCAAAAGCAAATCTGTCA
Source organism: Gymnodraco acuticeps (assembly GCF_902827175.1). Classification (NCBI taxonomy): domain Eukaryota; kingdom Metazoa; phylum Chordata; class Actinopteri; order Perciformes; family Bathydraconidae; genus Gymnodraco; species Gymnodraco acuticeps. Next base: position 3,352,944 of record NW_022990274.1, read on the forward strand.
CAAAACCAAGTGTTACAGACACGTAAGCAAAAATGTAAAAGAATGATGGGAAAAATCGGCTCATATGCTGCAGGTTTTTCCTGTAATGCAGACTTCTGGCAGCTTTTACATTTCACCTCCCATGGTGCACTGTCAGGATGATCACGCAGCGGACTCTGAGCTGACACATAATTCATTTGTACTGTATGCTCTAATCATGCAGAATGATTGAACGGCTGTTACTCACCCACGCAAAAACAAGAAGCAGCATCAACACAATAAATCGGAGATGGAGATGAATCATATGAAGGGATATAAGTAATGAGGCTTAGTAAGTCTGAAGTAGTATAACATATGGAAAGCGGAGTGATTCAACTCAAATATGTATTTATTTTTGTAATGTATGCTTTACTTAAAAAAAAAAATACTTCTCTACATAAGCAGGTGTAAAATGCTGCTGGTGTTAGTTTCATTGCAGACAGGTGGAGCAGATGGGATTGAAACTGGCACTGTAACTTATGTACCTGAATCTGTGACATTTACCCCTTTCCAACTGAAATGTGTTATGTTCTTGCTCTGTGCTTGTGCTAGTTTTGTTCCCAGTTCGTTAACAAGGTTTACTCACTGCCAACCAGTTTCCTTTTCCACCACCTTGAGCCCTGTAGGAGCCACGGCATGACATCACCGCCAGCAAGATGATCACTCGCAACAACAACAATGGCGGACTGTGTCAGAGTTGGGCTCATGTTGCTCCGAACTGGGCCTGGAACCACGTCTATGGAAAAGAGGTTGGAGTATCTGTGGGTTAATTTGTCCTTTTACCACCAGGGTGGGCTAAGTAATGTTGATAAACCTCCACCTACCAAGCAGGGGCGCCTTTTGCCGGCAGACAAGGCAGGCAACAGCTTGGGGCCCCAAAAGAAGGTCAATTAAATTGGTCCAAAGCAACGACAACATGAAACCCCCTTTAATTTAAGAGTCTTGCAGCGCCACTGCTACCAAGAACCAAGGTTTTTTTTTCAATTGAGTTTTGTCGGTAAGCAATAAATGAACAAACACAGTGAAGTTTAATTTGGAGCATCATCATCTGCATAAGGTATGTTTTTCACTGGTTTTGCTTTATGATTCTCAATCATTGAGGAACTGGGATCACATGTCCGAGCTCAAGTTCAATTTTGAAAATATTGTCAACTTTTAATAAGGATATTAGATACCAATTTGTTTTTCTATTTCTGCCAATTCTAAGAAAAGGTGGTTGCAAATCGGTACCATATCAAATTCTAGTTCATAAAACAAACATTTAGCAATCAAGATTGATTATGTCTGATAATGAAGGGAGTGCAATTTTTTTGTCAGCACTCCTATAATGCCGATATCACTATAAGTATATATGTAAAGCTTCCCCTTCCTTCAGGGGAACACACAAAGTGCTGTGAGCTCAGATAATCTTTTCTTATTTTAGTCAAGCCCATTTACCTTAGTTTATCAGTTGAGATAATATCTGTTGAGATAATATCTGTTGAGAGATGCGTTTTAAGGTGCGGGGGGATGGAGTTGCATTGGTCACCCTACCACCACCCTTCTCCATATTAACAGGTGCACAGTTGACCTTTCTCTGTTCAATTTGGGATCAAATTGCGCTGTTCCAGCTTGCCGTATCTTTGAACTATGTGTTTAACCCTGTTAAACAGCTCTATCATGTTCATGGTGATCCAGGTTTTGCATTACAGTAACTGCAGCAGATATACAATGGTATCATTGACTCGGAGATTAGGAAGTGGGTTTGAGCGATTTACCCCTGCTTATTTAATATATCCAACACAAGGCCTTCTTTTCTGTGCAATGTAGAAAAAAACGAGTTCTCCATTAGGTGACCTTATCTTTATTCTGTAGACAAATTGTACAGCATCCTACTGTTCTTATTTGTAAGGGTTGTTTCCATTTAGTGATAGAATTCAAAAACTATAATTTGTTCATGTAAGTTGACGAGTTATCCTTTAGCCATGTATTAAACAATTCTGACTCTCCAGGACTTTATGGCTGTTTATTCGTAACAGCCTATAAAAGTGGTGTGCGTCAACAGCCAAGGACTGCCATTTAATATGGAGTCCATTTCATGGCCATCCGACATGCTGATAAATCTCTTCAAACAAATGGCCAGTGTCTCTAGCAGCCTGACTGTAATTGAGGGTTTTTTAATGCAACCCCACTTGGCCAAACACATGGTGTCATAGTCTGTTTCTTTCTCTGTCTCTTATGCACCCACAGTGAGGGACATGATATAGACTAGTATGTGTATTGTAAGAAATTAAAATCAATGTTTATATGGTGTAATTTAAATTAAATACACCGTTTTAATTAAAGCAGTTTTATTCTGAAAACCGGAAGTTTACATACACTGTTTTAATTTAAAACTGTTTTATTCTGAAAACCGAATGTTCAGAACATGACTTCCGGTTTCTGGCAGTAAAAGACGTAATTTCTGGTTAGCATTAGCATGTGGCTAAATATTACGTTTTTTAAGAAAAAGTTAATTTAGATTAAATGACACGTAATGTTGCACACTAAACACACTGACTTTGACGCTGAGATGTTATTATTGCTGAAAATTAAATTAATGCAGCATTTTATTTTAAAAAGCTTTATTTCAAAAGGAAAACCCCAATGTTTACATGACGTCACTTCCGGATTCACGTTATCTTTGTTTTAGGCCATTAAAATGTATTAAATAAAAAGTCATGAATGAGAATATGAGGAGAAAAGGCGTGTGGAGTTATACAACAAACACACAACGTCTAAATCAGGGGTGTCAAACTCAATTTAATCTCGGGCCACATTAGCATTATGGTTGCACTCAAAGGGCCGGTTGTAACTTTAAGACTATAAATATATATTTATATATAAAGTAATGTATTAAATTACATTATTGCCTCTGCATTGGATTATTATTGGATAGGATAAAAACTTCATAATTGTCTAAGTCTAGGGCAAATAATTGCAAGGCTCTTCAGTGAGAATGTCACAAAATGATTTGAAAATAAAAGCCACATTCTAGGGGAAAAGTCAAAGAAAAAGGAAGAAGTGAAATGTAAAAAAAAGTAACATTTAAAAAAAAAAAGTCACATTCTATGGAAAAGGCATATTTTGAAGAGAAATAAGTCAAATTTGAGATGCATTAGGCGCTTTCACACCGGAGTACTTTTTCCAGGAATAGTTCCGATAGTTCCTGGGATTTTGCATTGACACCAAAAATAACTAGAACCTAGTTCATGCGAACCTTTTCACCCTTTTTTAGTCCCTGCTAGAGTGAGGTGGTACTTTCCTGGGGAGGAAACGGTTCCAATTTCTGATTGGCTGGGCGAATTGCAAACCACGCCCGCAAAACTTCGAAAAGTTTTGTGAAGCCGCCATTTTATTTGCTCGCATTAGCATTATTAGCATTAGCCCAGCGCTCCAACGGAGACAGACTAACTTATGGCAACACAAAATAAAAAGTGGGAGCGGTGGAGTGATGATTCTAAAAGTACAATATACACTTCTCGCTAGAAATCAAATGAAAAAGCATTTTAATGGCCAAACTATTCTACAATTTAGGATTTTCCAGTGAGGGTTATTTGTTAATATACGACCCTCCGGAGCATTTGCAATCAACGGGAGCATATGCCGCAAATTCTTGTTTCTTACACGACCACTAGAGGTGCTAAACTTTAAAACGTGACTATTGGTCGTAATAAGCTGCTGAACAATCAACCTATTTGGTCGTTTTTTGGAGGAGGACAGGCTGGTTTAAGTGTATTTTACATGTAAAACAAAAAAGGGTGGCAATTTATATTATCGTTACACTATAACATTTCAGTTTTCACTTCACTTGTTCTTAGCATCTTATTCGTCTTTTTGCAACTGTTTAAGTTGGACAGGTAACATGTTTATCATTATTATCGGGTCACTGTTCGTAGTTTTTGCCTGACCCTAACCCTAATCCTAGGGTTTTATTAGGCAGAATAAGTTAAAACACCTGTGTGAATGCATTGGCCCCTTTGATTCAGCGGTGAGTCTTCCTCTCATAATTATCATTTCATTATCGAAGTCATAATTAAAGGGGAAATAATGATGGTGACCTTTTTGACATTATAGGGCAATATGCTCGTAGTACTTAGTTAAAGAGTTGATAGTAATGCATGCATGCTCACATGGGCAAAATGGATGCAAGCTGGTGTGAAACTAGTGCCAGAATAGGAGAGCGAGACTTTTATCTGCCTTATTTCAGGGATTTTTTAAAGAAAGTGGTAACGTCATAGGTATTACGGTCATGCATAAGTGCTTCTCACTATATTGACTGGTTGATTAGATGGTTGGTTGGTTGGTTAATTTAATTGTTACAGGGTAACAGTTCTCAGAACAATGTATCAACAGAAACCCGGACACAAGTTCACTAGCCCATTACATCATCTAGTTCTAGATGCCCCCTACTTCAAAACGTTTGAAAACTGGTGCTTGGGTAACATGATAAAAACAATGGTTTATTATTACACAGTCGGTGGTCGTAACATGCCAAAAAAAGTAGCGACATGCCAAGAAGAAGATTCAAAGCGAGAATATGCTGATGTAAACAATGTGGGTTTCAACTTTGTCTATCAACAATTGGCACTTGAAAATGTAGTAGGACATTTGACAAGGTTGATTATACTTGCGGTCATCTTTGTGAGTGCTTGTCCTTTGGACAAAGATATCAAATACCCCCCAATTAACCTCTAACCCACTACACTAAAACAAGCTCCCCATTGAGGCATAGCACCAGATTTGTTGTCTTTGATTCTTTACCATGTTAATAAGGCCCTGCTAGTGGTGTGGAGCAGTCCTTGTGGTGCAACTTTAAATATAAAAAACACAGAAAGAAATGGAATAATATAATTAGAAGAGTTTAAGGCAACCGAAGATGATTCAACAATCGGAGGCAAATTAGAAACCAAAAACCCTAAATGACATGGAACATAATACCTTAATATGCAAAACTGAAATGGATTCAGTAAAAATATGGATGATGTTCACAGAGACACGTGATATCTTTTAAAAACATAGGGGACACTGTGTTTCCAGTTCTTTGTGTAACTTTTTTACATATTTGTTTCTGTGGGCTGACATCCTAGGAAGAAGAAAAGAAAGAGCTAGAAAGCAAATAATCAGAAGGACAAAGTAAAGTAGAGAAAGAAGGGGAGGATGGTAACGGCTACAGTAGACCGAGTACAAAATAGTAAGATGGAGAGAAAGAGGGACTGCAGCCCTGAATCAGAGGTATCGTATTCAGCCGAGTCCTGACAGAGACTCCTCTCCAGGTTGAATAGGCCCATTGTTTGGATAAGGCCTCCATGACACAGGCCATTTCATTACAGAATGAGCCCAGGCACAGGGAGTAGATGGTGGTTGCAATGTAACCCCACCACTTTCCTGTCAAAGAGCTCCATTCTCTCCCCCTCGGGGCTACCTGCATGTGTAGGAAGACAGCCATATGGGCGACGCACTCTCAAACAGGCAGCCTCCATCACAGCAAGAGACAGAGGTGAATAGAAACAGGTAACTTAATAGTCTCTGATGTAATATGCCACAACTATATTGTGACTTTGAAACCATCAGCGGTTAATTTCAACATTGTCATAAGTTACCATCTCTCCCTTTTTCACTCACACACAAATGTAAGTAACATTCATACAACCTGAGTATGGCAGCATGAACGGATAGGATCTGATATTTCAGTAGAGTCTATCTTAATACAATACTCACATATATTGAAAGAGTTACTGTAATATGTATGCCCACTAAATGTCAATGATTCATATATTTGAAAAGTCCTCCATCACTGCTCTTTTTTAAGTTGTGTAATTGAACATGGACCAATGGCAACGAAGAAAATATTTTAAATGTATTTTAGAACCACAAAAAAAACTTTAGGTATTTCATCTAAAGGGACAGGGAAAAAAACTATTTGTGATTTGGCAGTTAGCAAAGGGGCCTTTTTTGCAGACCATAATGTATCCATATTAGTACCTAATTGAAATAAGTAAATAAAGCATTGACACTTTGTTTGCCTCGCAAAGCTTTTGGGGGAGCATATCACTCTGCGGGTTTTTTTTAAGATTATTTGTAAATCAGATCTGTTAACACCACAGATGATGAACAAAGGCATCAAAACAGAGGTTGCAGAAACACATAAGTCTTATACAGGAGTTGTGTGCAGTGCAGATGCTCTGCAGGTGGACAGCACTGTAATGTGTAGGAGAGAGTTTATATAATACATGTATCATTCTAGTAGGTTACTGTCAAGGAAAAACCTCAAATGCTGTTGAGTATTTATACAAATGATGTGCCTGCTCATGCAGGATAAATCTACCCAGATTATCAGCTAAATGCTGCCGTGATTAAACGCCATATTATGTTCTAAACCACATCAAGGATTATTTCTGAAACAGTATGGAGCTCAAATACTTTTTCTCTCATGGGTTTACCACAAGGTGAGTTCCTTTTTATATCCTGCTTTTTTACACATATACTCTCCAGCACAGTGTTAGCGATGCTTGCTAATGTTAACAAAGACCATATTACTTCCAAAGCACGTTGCGCTTTGTTTCTGATTGGGCCGTGGGTGTAAAGTCAGCCCACATTTCCGATATTACGTAATATCGGCAGCAAATCTGGATCAGAGATTTGGGTATGGAGGAAAAGAGAGAGGGGTCTGTTTTCTGACAATTTGTGAGTTTCCTGACACACCAGGGACACATTTATGTATAAAAGACATCAAAGTGCATTTTATATGATAAGAGACCTTTAATGCTCTGTGGATAGTCCCGTAATTTAGTACTAGTTCCTTGTTAAATGTTAACTTTGCTTATAGTCCCAACATTTTCCAAACTACAGTATAGTACCAGGTTAGCTGTTAGGTTTGCCAGAAGTCCCCATGTGACAAGAACTTAAGTACCAAGTTAGGTGGTAGCTAACACTAAATATTATGAGGACAGTCCGCTTTGAACTTGCCTCAAACTGGAAGATATTGCACAGTCCTTTTTTAGTACACAAATTAATGTTCTATAAAATGTTTTTTTGCCATGCATGATATTTGTAGAGCATCAAAGGGTAAAAAGAGGTGATGATGTGCAGCAAAGAGCCGTAGATCAGATTTCAAACCCAGGCTACTGCAGCAAGGACTTATCCTTCTCATACAGTATGTGTTGCCTACTCTACCAGGTGAGTTCCCTGGGCGGCCTTACAAATGCATAAAGTGCAGCTGAAGCTAATATAAATCTGAGTCTTGGTTATTATAGCACACAATGCCATGGACATGGTTGCCTTTCGAGTCAGATACATTGCCGGGACACAGTGGAAATAAAATGTTTAGTTTATATTCAATTTGACTAACTTTGGCTGTAACTTTAGAATGCATTTGGTACAACATCTAAATGAAGGATTGTATCCACTACTTGGAGTGTAGTTGTGTTATTTTGTGGCCAGCATGCACTTAACGATATTAGTATTACATTAAAAAAATAACTGTTTCAAAATACTTATTGCATGTGAGTATTTGATGAAGCTGAACTCAAATATATCCAAACTCAGTACATGTCCTTTAACGCAAACTTATCAATACCAGAGACAGCCTTTGCTGGCAATCTGTGCTGAATATGTCGACTCCCTACTGTAATAAGCACATTTGGGTTATTAATGATAAACACCAAAGGGTTCCTTGGCTGTCTTCTTCTTCTCACACATTATTTCTGCTGCTCTGGAGATTCTCAGCTGAAGCAGTTTAGTCATTGACACAGGGGTCCACAAACTCCTTGGAGTCAACTTGATGTTATGAGGATCAAGCCTCCAGCTCTCAGCAGCACTTACAGTTTTATCTGAAGATGTTGCTTTTCTCAAAGATTGTCCTTCTATCTACCCCTTTTCTAACCTTCTTTCTCTTCCTCTTTACTGATCATCCCCTCTCTTTCCTATGTGGTCTCTTTCCGACCTCCCGGTGAACTTGTGTGGCTACAGAGCTCTGCCTGTGTTATTGGAAACACCCCTCCAATATTCCTATTAGCCATGATGTTAAAGATGATAGGTTTTGCTTTGTTTGGATATCCATTTCCAATCGCAGGTCATGGTTGGCGAGAAAAGCCCAAGATGATGGGTTTGCTGTGTGATACTGCCAAACAGAAAAAGCAAAAGCAGGAGGGGGCGGGAAAAGAAGAAGGGGCAAACAAGGAAAGACGGAAAGAACGTTAGAGAAAACTGACTGTGCCTCGCACGATATGTGAAACTGTGAAGCAAACAAGGAAGGGAGGTTTGTTTAGCTTGACAGGAAAGCTGAAGATGACAAGTGTCATGTACGTGGAAACTGGAAAGAACACTTGGATGAATTTAACGGCATAAGCACTACAGGCCAAAATCAGTCAGCAGCTAAAAGCAAGCATACTGTAGATATTGGAGAAGCGGAATCACCCTACATGGGAACAGGTAAACTAACTAAAGGGGACCTATTGTCAGGGAACTCACAAAGTGTCCGAAAACAAAACCCTCTCTCTTTTCCTCTGTACCCACATCTCTAAAAAAAAAAACAGGGGTGCAAACAAGCAGATCCAGGATTTTGGCTCCTATTACGTCATTGAAGACATCCGGCACACGTGACACGTCCCAACCTATCGTCTCCAACACACGTGACAAGTCGCAACCTATCGTCTCCACAGTCGTCTAGCTGAATCCCCTCTCGCAGCTGTGTGTCTGTATATTCAGCAGGATGTCTGCAGGAGGCACTTAGAGTAAAGTTCTTATAATACATATAATGGCACTGTTCTAGCGGTAAACACTTAAGAAAGAAGATGTCAAGCTATGCTGTATCAGAAACAATGCGCGGCGTGTTTTGAGAGTAATATGGTCTGTGTTTACATTAGCAAGCATGCTAACACTCAGAGCTAACGCCGTATGCTACTGGAGAGAATATGTGTAACGTAATGTCCTTCTGGTAAACCCTGCGAGAGAGAAATGTTTGAGCTCCATACTGTTTCAGAAATAAAGCTTGAAGTGGTTAGGAACATAATATGGCATTTAATCACGGCAGCGTTTAGCTGAGTTTCTCCCGGTAGAAATCTCTCTTAGCAGGGGAAAGCTGCGTGACGCTACAAAGGGGCGTGGCTAGTAGCAGCCGTTCCATTTTAACAGTTTAACATGCAGCACATTTGCAGTATTCCTAAGTATTCTCAGGAAAGGTTTATTAGGTATTTTAGGCTAGACACAAAAGTGTGGAAACCTAACTTACCACATACCAAGACGAGGTGGTGATGGAAAGCACAACACCTGTGTTTTGGGCAGACGGAGCAGGAATGGGGATGTGGTCTTGGCAGGTCAACAGCACGACTGGAAGAGGTCCTGGGTTCCATTGCACTCTACCATCCAGGAATCCATGAATGAAGAGAAACATGTTGATGCCTAAACATGTTAATATTGAAATAGCAATACACGGTTTTAGCTTTAACCTATTATTATGAAGTATATGTTGATTTCACAATGTAATGGCAACATTACATTGGTTTCCTATAAGCCTCGCTTTCGCTTTGAAAATAAAGGCTTGATTTCTGGTACAGAGAAAGTGTATCAATCTTTGTGTATACCAAAAACAGGAAGAAGATAGGTCTTTTGTTTTCCCTTCTGTGTTGATTTAGTTTGTTCTGTGTTGCTGTTAGTAGCAAGGCCCTGAGGGAAACAGAAGTGATTCACCAACTCTCTCATTTATTGTTTTTTGTTACACCTTTATGTATTCATGCCCTTGAATCTGGAAATACAGTACAGTTCACAACATGGGGGTCTTTGGGAATGTTATCAAGTCAGTAACTTAACTCCAGGCTACATCTTAAGCTCTTATCTTGTTATGTTTAGCCTATTTTTTCAATTTTGGCGAAGTTTCACTATTTGTTGCTATTGGGGATAGTGGTTTGTAATGTTTTTTTTATAGTTACATCTCAATTAAACTATTCAATTATAAGAGCGTAAAATCATTGTGTTGTGGCTCCTTGACTCTGCATACCTTGGGGAACAGAACAAGTTCTGCAACTGTATTACTTAGGTTCTGGTGTTAAAAGGAGCACGTCATATCTGATGATTTCTAAAAGCTTTTATGGACATTTAAGATGAACTCACTCAGTCAAAATTAGTTTTGTTTCATGTATCACAGATGTGGGTTCAGATCTAACTAAGTTAAGACTCAGAGTAGGAGCACAATGGTTTTAATTTGTGGCAACCAGACTCCACAGGTTGCCTTTGTATGCATTATGAGCCGTGTGTTGACCATTTTTTGCATCAGTATCCCTTACTATAAGTTGATTCAAGTAAATGCATTCATAGGGATCAGTGACACTTTTATTTTTATATTTGTTTATGCCCTTCATTGACCAGACATGCATATGCTTTTAATTTGTCTAATCTAATTAGCACTGAAGTAAAATGGTTTACAGCCCATAACTGTCAGGGTTGAGCGAAGCAGGCAGGACCCAAACGCAGGTTTAAAGGAAAATACCTTTATTTCAAGGCTACAATTAACATATAGAGCAGAACTCTCTCCCCCGTGAACACAGTCAACAACAACAAGGATCTCACAAAGACTAACAGGAAAAAACAAACCTAAATGCACACAGGACTAATCAAAGAAACAAGAGACAGGTGAGGAGGGAGGAGAAAACACATGGGCACCAGGTGAACACAATCAGGAAATCAGGTAGGACGGAACACACAAACAGGAAACCAAAGACAGATCTAGACAAGACAAAACACAACACAGACAGATTGTGACAATAACTGTGTGAATCTGTTTTTGCACATCCCTCCACACTCCGTTTGAATCGATGCCTCCCTTGGGAGGTGTGCGTCATATATAAGGAAACGTTTTATACTCTATTTTATATTCTGTCTCATGTTATTGTTACAATAAATCTTCATGTATCCATCAAAGCTCTGCTTACGTCCCTTTCACCTTAGCCTTGAGGTAAAGTAACATGCCTAAACATAATGCAACTGCATTATGTTACTTTTGAAACTGCAGTTGCACATTTAAAACAATCCTAGGATGCAATAGGGATCTGGAATATGGAGAACAAGTGCTATCTTTTTCCTATTTAAATGATAACGTTTTATTTTTGAAACTAATGGACACAAGGGATGTTTTGCAATACCACATAGTTCAGGGTGAAAACAACTCTTAAGCGTATTTAATATTACTGCTCTTCACCCCCTTTTATGTTCACTGTTTTATTACAATAATAAAATATCAGTGTGAAGCCAAGAGGTTTCAGCGCTTGCATTATGACCACATCGTTTGGGTTTGATTTCGGTCTGCGGACCTGTTTTTTTTGCCGTACCCCTCTCTCACTCTATCCCCCCTCTTTTATACTGTCCTCCGTCAAATAAAGGCAACAATTCCCCCAAAATATGTTTAAAAACTAAAACGAAATTAGGATTTGGAATATAAAGAAAAGGGCTATTGATTGATTTCATAAATAAAAAAGTTAGATAGCGTATTATTATATTCATTATCGGTATATAATGTGTTTTGTCCTTTTACCTCCTCGTGGCTCAACGACCTCTACTTTCACTTAGTTTTCTACATCCCTCAGATTTACTGAACACAATTACATAATAAACCATTCAGCTGTTCTCATCGTGTATAAACATGAGGAAATATATTTGGCGTAACATCTTGTTTTGAAATATATAAAGCACTGTTTGTGTTTCGTGTCAAGCAATCACCAATTCATTTATCTCAGTGTTGGTTTTACTTCTGTTATTTTTAAGCAAATGTCCACTCACCACCAAATCTCCCAGCTAACTTCACTCTGCCTGCAGTGTGCAGGGCCCTGCCAGCTGAGGAATGAAAATTATGGGTTATCCAGAACAATGTGTACTGACAGTGATGAAGTCAGAGAAAGTATCCAAGTATGAGTGTCACATGTCAGTAAGAAACAGTGAGAAGTGGTTTAAACACTTATCCTTTAACCCTCACTATCCAACACTTAAAACAAGGAATGCAGTAAAGGGTGATGTCTTTCCCTTTCAGAATAGAAGGTCTGAGGACTATTTGATGAACCCTGATTTAAAACCAATTTGCTATATAAGTTGGGGAGTACTGACTTGAGCTAAAAGCATGACTATTCACATGAACAGTAGCTTGGGGAGCTACAGAAGTGATGTTTCCATTAAGTACATTTCAAGCAAAACATTTTAAGCAAACAAAAACATAATATGAAGCGAATATGTAACTATTATCCAGGTTTGGAGTGGATAAACTCGGCTACAGTTTAGATTCAACATAAATTGGCTGTATAGGCTAAACGTGTCCAGAATTGACTAGTAAACATGGTACTGTAGGAGAACTAGTAGAGGTTACAAACTGGAAACCAAACAAGTTGATTGGCCGATCTAAAGCATATAGGATGGATAGAGGATTTCAGGAATTGGATTTAATTGGCCAAGATATGATTGTTATTTCATGTAAGCTAGCATTGGCCATGTTTCAGGCTGTCCGGAGACACCAAGAGAAGAAACAGCTAATCAGTCATGTGAGTTGTATGCTTGCTATGTCAGAACTCAATTGACAAAGACTTATCCATATATCTAATTTAGCACATCAAACAAGGCTAAAAAATATAAACGTTTTGGCCTAATTGAGAACGTTTTATCGAAGCAATACTTCAAAATGCACACAAAGAAATTTGGCGGAAATCTCAGCTGGGGATAACTTAAACTTTGTCCGTGTCATTGAGCTACATATGGCCATGAGGGAAGTTTTAAAGGCAAGTTTAAAAAAGGTTTAAGACTGTATAGAACCTACACATAAGGCATCTCTCAATAGGGTTGAAATGACAAAGGTTATTGGTCATGGAGATAAGGGCCACCCAGAGACTCATACCACCATGTGGAAGAGGCAGCCAGCTCATCACGCCCGAAACATTATGAGCTGGTACTGTTTGATCAGGGGACCATAGCCAATCGGGCAGAATGATGCAGAACTGGATGGAGAATGAACATGTACATTCACATCCATGAACAGTACAGGCATTGTGTAAGGGACTCATTCACTTGTCAAAGGCCTTCCTAAAAGGCAATATATGTTTATAGGATTACACATTAGTCTTCAAATGTGCTTATTAGGACAATGTCTATAATGTAGAAAATGGCCCTAGGTACAATTTTAAATAAAAAGGGAATATCGCGTTTGAACCAAAAAATTAAAAAACATGATTTCTGTCAGTAAGATGTGTGGGCTGAAGCTGGAGGGATGACGTGATTTACTTTATTCACGGGTCATTTACTTTTACTCACCCCTGTCTCACCGAGTCTGCAGTATGAGTAAGCAACTTTTGGGGACCGGGGGGAGACATCATAGTTCAAGCAACGAGGCATAAATGTGTGATGCGTCATATTACATGTCATTGATTTTCTTTCGGACAACCCTTCCCAGACACTTTTGCTAAATAATTCACGGTATATTTTTCTCCCCTCCACATGAGAAATCCAGAAAATCTTCTTCGAATGCGACATTATTGGAAAAAAAAGTAGTGCATCAAGTAATCTTTTTAGGGATTGTGAGATTGATTTGTTTTTAATGAGATACTTGTACGGGGAAAGTTAATTACCATAAAGTGCCTGGGAGGAAACACTTAAACGTCGGTTGATGCAGGTTGGGTAAGCATTTGTTTCAAAATACTTCATATTCTGATGGAACCGTATACACCTGGGTGCAGCCCAGTACAATAAACCTACAGGCTACTGCCACTGAATATTAAGTTTAGTAAATATGTTCTTGAACTAATGGACACCAGATATGTTTTGCAAAACACATCATTGAGTGTAAAAACAACTTATTTGATCTAACTGTTCTTCCAACTTTGGGGTTCACTATTTTATTAGATTCATAAAACATGTGTGCCTTGGTTGCCGAGTGTTTTTAGCACATTAATTTTGACCGCACAACCCTTATGTCTTCCCTTAACCATTTCAACATAGTCCTCCGTGAATACTGGTAAAAATGCCAAAACAATCTTTCAAAAAAACATTTTAAAAAAAGTTTCACAGAGAATCACAGGACTTTAAAACCCCATAAGAAACAAGTAACGACAAACACATAAATAATAATGAATTAGAGTGAAAGATTTCACATGTGTCCTACATTGACTTACAGAGGAAAAATGGAGGCAATCCAACTTTTTTTGCTTCATATTTGGTTATTTTCTTCCCACGTCTTCCTCTTTTTACATCTTGGAGCCTTCACATAAATGTCATGGAGCACAGATTATGATAAGTGTATTACAAGAAAGTCAATGAGAAAATTAGCCTTCGTCTAACTCCTAATAAAATGAGTGGGAATGAGTGGTAAAGACATTTCCATCTTGCTGCTATGATGGAATATCACCCGAAAAACAGCACACACACACACACACACACACACACACACACACACACACACACACACACACACACACACACACACACACACACACACACACACACACACACACACACCATGAACTGATTACTCAGAATTCACCTGCTGCTAGTTAAAACAGAGCGCAGTCGGACCAGAATTCTTCTAAAGTTGTCTCACTCTGTTGTGACTCATGGTTGCCAGGGTGGGGCTCCATCTTATCGTAAGAGAACCAACGGCCATTCCCTCAAGCTGTCCCAACATCAGTCCTGAAAATACCTCTTGAAAACCTTTTGCTAAGCCAATAATGTGGCCTAGGCTGTGTTTGATAGGATTTCTCCGGGGCCGAGGTGAGAGCAAGGACTAAATGATGGCATTTCATCTTTCAAGTGCGAGTCCCAGAGGAGATCCTGGATGTTAGACTGGGGGAGGTTTTTTGGGAGCCTCTCCAGGAAATTCCGCATGCACAATTTGTCTTTGTAACAGGAGAGCTGGCACGGCCCCTCGGCTTAAGGATGTCATGACCGGACCAACTTAGAACGCAGCAGAAGTGCTTATTGCGCATTGTATACTCATTCCTGACACAGGGGAGCCTGGCGTGGCTCGCATCCTGGGGATCAGACTCAAACTTTTTCTCACCGCAACAGTTTGTAAGAGACCTGGTGAATTTCCACGAACCTCAGCATGAACTCTACCACTTAACCATGAGAGACTCCTCATTTAGGGAGAGGCCGAAGTCTGATAAACACTGGGAGAGAAAGAAAGAGGAAGAAAAAAAAAGAACATGAAAATGGAAAACAGTGCTGGCACTTCCAGCAGGTTTATTTGAGGCTGTGACAGTGAGCCCTTGGAAAAGAGATGGCGTCTTAAGCCGGGGCACAGATGGGCGGAGGGTACACAAAAGGGGTCGTGAAAAGTAGACATGGCATGTCAAAGCCCCCTCGCTTCTTTTCTGGAGTCTGGAAGATAAAGGAAGAAAAAAAATCTGATTATTTTACTCTCCCGATCCCTGGACTCAGTGGTGCAGAGTGAAGACACTGCCAGGGAACAATTTGTACAGCCATTATATTAATCCGCTAAAGACGAGAACTACAGGCCACGCTCCTGGTCCGATGTTTCATCATGAGATGAAAAGAGGATTTCTGAAGTGCTTCATTTAGAGATTATCATCTCATTCTTTCTCTTGTGTCATTTGGTTCTGATAGTGCTTCTTAACTCAACAGAAACACTCACTCAGATTGCAACTGACTACCTTTGCACATCTGTGTGAAATGTATGTGTGCATGCATGGAAAACCTTAAGTAACACACTCAAAAGAAATCCAAAATAAAACTAATAGGTATTATTTTTTATTTTAATAGCAACTACACTGCACAGACATGAATAAGAACATTTGGAGTTATACTAAGATATCACAATGTAAGAAGCTACATTAAATTCTGCAGCTAAGAAAAGTCATGAAACGGATACGTATGTCAAACATGCAGTACTCAAGGCTCAGTCTTTTAGGAGAATGTCATCCTTTGTTTCGTTCTGTCAGATCTCACTTCACAGAGACATACTGTACAGGCCACAGAAACCCGGAGCAGAGGAGCTGTGCAGAGGAGCTGTGAAGGTCAAGCAGAGTAGTTCTTTTATGGGGTTTGGTGTTCCACCAAGTGAAACTGATGGTGATAGATGGTAGAAACAGTAAAAAGCCAGGAAACAGGAAACTGTCAGGCAGTGGTGTTGGATTTCATCAAAGGAGAATTCCAGAACATGAAAGCAGACTCGGTTCTGTAACCACTACCAAGGTAGTAGTTTCTGTCTATTTATCAGAAGAGGAATAGTTTACATCAATGCTAGTGGCTCTGTGTGGCTGTACTTAGGCATTCAGGATGCTAAGAATCACAATATGACAATACTAACATACAGATCTTAACAAGTCTTGACACTAAATAAGCAAGTTTGCAGCAGGCAAACATTTGCTAATCATCACTAAACTCTTAGCGCCAACACTCATGGTAGCCTTAGAGTACAATCAAAACCAAAGGGATTACCAAAGAACTATCAATATCTGTGCCAACTTTGGTGTTAATCCAAGTAGTACATAGATATTTCATTTAATAAATGAAAACTTTGAGCTGCGGGTGATGTTGAAATAAAACATCAGAGCAGAGTCTTGTTTTTAAAAAAAATCGCAATATCTGGCGAGCTTTCCATTCCAAATGTCATGGCATTCCAAATAATATTTTAGTATTGACCAACCAACTTCACCACTCTTAGAACTACGGCACTGGAATGACTAAAAACCACTGAACAAATTTCAGGCGCTCAGTGGAAAGTTAGGCCAAAGGGCAAGAAAGAAACAAATTACTAACAGAGTTACTGAACAGAAAGCGCCAACATGTGGTCATTTATAAATCAATTTATACACATATTCTTTGGAACAATATTTCTATTTTTATGGGTCATGTCCATTTCAGCCAAAACAGATTATCTATTGTTTTAATGTTATTTTACCACTTCAATTTCACCCAATTTTCATTAAATTTGATACCTAAAACGTTTTAATCATCCCAAGAAAATGTACTCATTTGTTTTGAAAATTCAATATACTTTAACTAGATGCCAAATTGTTGAACATTAGTCAAGGTCTATCAGTAAATTGCCAATTGTTTGTCTTGCATTTTCCTACGAAGTCCAATTGACATTTGCACAGATCAAGTCCAGTCATTCCTGCAAATGTTGAAGACATGACTTTATCAGGGATGTACAATGAATTTAAATGTGCTTTATCAAGACAAGATGGTTAAGTCATACAGGGTAGTATGGAGCATTATTAAATTCAATTAGGATGGAAGACAAAGGACACTGTAGCCAAGAGTTATAGCTCAAATGTAGCCAGCAGCATAAAGGTTGCTTTAATGGTGCTTGTGCTACTCTGAGCCAAACAATATACTCTACACGCACTGGCAACAGGCCTCGCCAGAAAAAAAAAACCTGCACGAACACACACAGATTTTTAAATGTACTCTTGAATGAGAAACAGGAGTTTGGAAGGTCCCAAATGATCTATTCTGGTGAAATTGACGAATGGAAATATCATCCCGCAGCAACACAACCCACCTGCAGTGCCAAACGAGAGAAAGCCAATGGACGTGACTACATTTATAGAGTCACATTCAGCTCGACTTCCTCTTTCAGGTCAAGAGCCGGTGCCTTTATAGCCTTGGAAGGGCCATCTCAGTCCGACTTGGCAGCAGAAGGACACAACTTTGATGTGCTGAAAGTTGACTTGACCTGTGTTTACGGCTTCATTAATCTAGGATGGAAAGCTGGGGAAAGGACAGACTGACGCAATGAGGGAACGATGGGCCGCAGCGGAGCATGTGCATTTTATTATACAGCCGGTATAAAAATGTCCTTCACCATCAACACACATTAGCAGCAAATTGTAGCTCCTCAGAAGCCGACTGATAGCTGGCACAGTGGTAGATGGGTATACGGTACATGTTACCATTCAACACTCAATGGTAAAAAAAATGCAGACCACAACACGAGAGACAACCAGTCGGCAGACGAACAATATATCAGTGGGAGCTTTCAGGAACTCACATTTATAGAGGTGGTGTTTGAGTGTGTTGGGCAATGTCCGCAGTACACAAAAGGTCTTGCCTGTGATGTCATTGGTGCTAGAAAGACACCTTGTATCAGTGTTGTATGTGTTTAGAAGAATCAGTCATGTGTTTCAGGAGGAAAAACAGCTCATGAAATATTTGTTGTTCGCCTGGGTAAAACTGATTTAACGTGAAGCAGGGTCTTGTATGACTGGTGGTTTCTACATCAGACTATATTATGAGTCACTTCGGCACTCCAGGAAACCCTCTGTTTTTAATGTTCAGTGCTGTCAGTAATGACTCAACATGTCTTTACTCAACATAAACTTGTTTTTAATAATCTGGGCCAATTCCTTTTATAAGCTATGTATATTTGAAAGAAGCTCTTCAAGGAATATGAGTATCAAGTGTTTGCTTTAAAACTCTTTGATACATAAATACAATACCCCTTATTCAAGCAATCTGCTCGCCAGATGGCCACAAACCATGATCATGCAAAAATCAAAGGATTACTTTAGCTGCTGGCTTAAGAGAGTCCGTGAAAGCATACACGCACAAAGACCTTCAGATCCCCAGAGTCTTTACTGAGTCCAAGTAAAACCCTCTTTATAAAGATGTGGTGCTCTATGAAAATCGAACCTGTATTTATTGTAGCTGCACTCAATGATATCTGGAATAATATATTTTCAATTTAACCAGTTTAGCCCTAAGCCTGTTTTTCAGGTCTCAGGTTCGAAAATGACATTCCCGGAACAAATGACCATATCTTCCCTTCTAAAAGGGTTAAATTAATAATCTCTTTTCTCAAAGTAATGATAAACCTGTGAGTTGGATGTAGAAAAGTCAGAATCAATATAGATGTTTTTATTTTAAAGAAAATTCAGATTGAACATGGTAAAAAACTGTAAATTATAGTGTCCTTGGATGATGGGTTAGTAGACTAAAAGCTTTAGGAATCCAAAGTACAACATATAATAAGTACCCTGTATCAAGATTGATGCAAAACAAGTGACATTTGACCTTTTTAGAGGGATTTAGCAAAACAAACCTCTTCTGGGGCCATTTGGGTGGATTTTCCTTATCTCTGGCCCCCCTTGTTCGATTTTGACATGTGACATCTCTTTCTGACCGTTAGAGCCAATAGAATCCAAGGGGAATCGTCCCGCACACACTCATGTTAAAAGAAACATGGCGTCTTTGAGTGAGCGGTTTTGCTCCATAGTGAAGCTGTCTCTAGGTCTGACATCTCAAAACCGAAAAGCAGATTTATTGCTCATGGATTATCAGAAATCATTCAAAGTGACAGAGACACATTGGATTAACCTATGGATTAACTTCAGCATCGTTTTTATAGTTTTAATGCCATTGAAGATCACTTTTGACCAGACTACCACACAGGTGAGCCATTTTGCCGTTTTTGGCTAACTAGCTCAAATGTTTTGATGTGTGTTCTTGTTATTATCTCCGAGAGTTCGTATGATTGAGTGATAATGAGGATAACCATCGATTCGGTGTCCCCTCATGATGTGAAACGATGGGTTGAGATGTGCAGCAAAGATACATAATAAGGTTTTGTGAGTGAATTTCGGTGCAGTCATCTGTTAGCATTTTTCGCTCGTTGCTAATTCAGAGGCTCAGCGTTAGCATTGTGGGGTTTTTTTTGAAAAAAAAATTAAAATGATCAGTTAGATGAGTTTCTTTCCGTTACATGGATATAAAACATTCATAGTTTATTAAATGAACATGCCCTCAGACACTGTTTTCTGCAAGATATTGCAGGAGGCCCCCGGAACCGGGGTCTCTCGGGCTTAACAGGTAACAAACAACCAGAAAATTACAGCAAAGCCTTAAATACTGTATCAAATATCCGTACAAGAAATCCGACATGCAGTTTTGTTCTCAATGGTCTAGTGCAGGGGTATTCAACTAAAATTCAACGAGGTCCAGTTAGAGAAAATGTCCCCATGCAAAGGTCCGGAACTTCAAAATGTCTAACTTGCTTTATGAATTAGTGTGATATATATTGAAGTAGTAGCCTGTAGCTTTATCAACGTCTGCATGTAATCAACAACTGACTGCTAATCAAATAAAGAAAGTACAATTCAAAAACAACAATATGTATTGTCAATTAACATTTAACAACTGTGTTTTTCAAGGTTCAGACCCGAGTCTTTAAGACAGGATTTCAGAAGAACATTGTTAGCCCCATCTGATGACATCATCATTAACGAAGCACTTTTATATTAATAAAGGACTGGCTTACCTAAAGCCAGTGGAGTAGCACTTGAATTGTTTGGCTCTATGAAACCTGATGTACTTATATGATTCTGTTTTCTTCAAGGTTGTGTCTTCCTGGTCGATTGTACTTATTGTAAGTCGCTTTGGATAAAAGCGTCAGCTAAATGCAATGTAATGTAATGTAATGTAATCATCATGGGGAGTGCTACCCTGATGATGTCATCTGATCTTTATTGGTGAAAAAAATGCTCAAACATGGTTTCCGTTGTGATTAAAATACTTTTTTGCAAACATTTCTTCCATTCGCATCCATATAAATTGTATTAAACGACATATTTTTTTACACAAATGTGTTATGTAATATTTAATGTTTATATTAAAAAAGGGACTGCGGATGGAAATTAGCTCAAAGCTAAATCTGGCACTGTTACGCTTGATACATGTGAATGTTTCAAGTAGGGATGCTCCGATCGATCGGTCACCGATCGATCGATATCGGCCGATACTCACTCTCTACCGATCGATCGGTGCTCTCTAAACATGCCGATCGCATGACGTAAAATACATGACACTTTTGTGCGGCAAAACAAGCTCGCCAAAATGGCTTCACCGGTCTAGCATTATTTTAAGGTGTCCGAAAAAGACAGTAAAATAGCGGTATGCAACGTGTGTGTGAAGCAGAAATCCTGCAGCTCCGCCCGCCGGACCGGTGAGCGGAGCGAAACACACAAGAGTTAGACCTAACACACTTAGCTATTTTATCTACCTCTGGAACAAGCTAAACTAGTTATTATAAATATATTTATTCTTCACTGTCGGGTCACTCATTACTAGATCAGTGAGCTGCATGAGATACTGACAGGCTGTCAGGAGAGAGAGAGAGAGAGAGAGGGGGGAGAGAGGAAAAAAGAGAGCTTCCGCTAATTTCTCCCGTGTTATTATCCAAAGTGAATGTAAACTTGAATAATGTACATCATTTGAATGTAATAATTAAGTTGATTGTTGTTTGTGGAAGCTCCAGTGAATGAGCCCCATTAACTGAGTTTAAACATCACTTTAAATGGAAGATTTAAAGTGATGTTTAAATCTTCCATTTAGGCCCCGCTCACTCGATCGGATCGGCGATCGGTATCGGCCGATACTGATTCCGGCGATCGGCCCCGAAATTGGCGATCGGAGCATCCCTAGTTTCAAGTGTTCATTACTGTACATTGTCCCTGCCAAATAAACGATTAAATAAAGAAATATGTAAATTAAGTTCAATAGGAAACAGGAAATGTCTTTTCAGTTGACGGTTGATTTATTCTCTGAGCAGGGACTAACTTGGTAATTGCTTGATAAAAATTACACTTAAATGTATATATTTAACTGTTTTATATCTGATGTAAAATTGCTGACAGGCATAAACCACATGTCTACCAAAATATAAAATATATTATTTAAAGATATTTAAGAATTTGCCTTGTCAGTTTTGGCCTTTACAGGGGGAAGAAATGTGAGCCCCATATGTGGAAAATATACAAACTTGACATCTGGCATGTCATCTATTCACACTCTAAATTCAAGTGGAGAACTGGACAGTATCGGTGGTCCACTGAATGACCCCAGTTGCTTCATTGACAGTGAAGCAAAACAGAGCTCTCTTACTGTCACATCACTGAGAGTTACAGCATTCAACTGACCTACCAAGAACACAAGCTCTGAGCTTTCTGGAAGGGAAATGCGTTTACAAGACCCACAAAGATGCTTAATCCCAGAGGTGCATACTCCACCTCTCCTTTTGGTGAAATGGTGCCTCGTTGTTGCTGCAGATTATCACCTGAGCTGCCCTACAAATGTAAATGAATAATAGCACCTATTTGAGACCTGGATTATTGCAAAAAGAGGTTGTCATTGTTTTAAATATAAATCGATATCCAACAGCGATCAACAACCAAAAACTGCCTTTTTCCAAAGTGGATAACATTGCCAGAACTCTGGAAGACAGAATCTAACAATCTGTCAGTGTTTCCTATTTTAAATGTGGTAACCCTCTGTTCTGTGATGTCAGAATGGTAAAGAGATGTTGGGAATTTCATAGCAACTAAATCCAGAAATAAATCTGATAGAATTTTCTTACAGATTCCTGAAGGCTTAAAGCAGCACATAAAGAAATATATTTATTGTTGACTAAGCATGAAAGCATCTTCTGCATGAAACCGGTACTAACAATAATTTTTTTGACAACCAGAATAGTTTATTCTTTGCTTAATAAGAGATTCCTTTTGATGAGTCAATGGCAAATCTTGTACTGCTTTTGAAAATACACAACTGTACTGTACCATATTAAACTGCTGTTTATTTTATGTTGAAGGCCAAAATTAAAGCTTTGGCATGAGGTCATATTTAGTCAATTCTAGCTAATTATGCTTCACTGACACCAATGTCTTCCCTGCCATCTACTTGATGTCATGTTTGACATGCCTTACTGGGTATTCTTCCTTTTTACTCTATAAATAACCCCTCTAGGTCATATATGAGGAGACTAAAATAACAGTCATGTTCTGCTTTGCAAGTGATGACACTTGTGGCTTACGCTATGCCTAAAATATAGATTTCACAAGGGAAAACTAAAAAAAGACAGTTTAATTGAAATTCAAAACTTGACCACTCCTGTCCAGTCAATGGATGATAGAGAACCTGAATGGTAGTTTCAGTGAATTTGGAAAGTAACTCAAACTAAGTTTGACTCGGTTGTATCATCATTGGCAGGTAGATATGAAGGGATATGGAGAACATTTGATGATATCATTCTTGTGGTTTATCTCCCTATTACAAACTGCTGAGTGTGTCCCATGCTCTCATGTTGATCTGGAAACATGGTTGAGTCACTGTGCGTGTTGTTAATGTACCTTGCTGTGCAGTTTCCTAATATAGAATGATCCTGAGGAATTCTGCATTTCAGCTATATTTTCCACAGCTTAACACATCCACACTTTTTCTTTTGCACTAGAGCACTAGAGCACTAGTTTTTCTCTTCTTCTTCTTCACATAAATATTATACGGTGGCCGACAGGTGCAAACACGCTACAACGGCCCAAAACACTTTCATCAGGAGAAACGCGCTGCAGTTTCAAAGACCATGCAAATATAAAAACTAGGGCTGTCAGTGGATTAAAATATTTAATCGCGATTAATCGTATGATTGTCCATCGCAAATTAATCGCACATTTTTTATCAACATATGAGTGGAGAAATATGCTTTATGCAAATGTTTGTTTATTATCATTTGAACAATGACATATGTGACCCGCTCTATGGAAATCAGTCGGAAGTCGCAACGGCTCATTTCAAAATAAACGTGGATTTGCGTAAAAAACTATTTTTTCGGGGTTTGGGTGTTTTGTTTGATTTTAAACAAACAAAGTCTTGGCTTTCAGAATATTAAACTTTTATTTCCAAACTCACACGATAAATACATTCTTTAAGCTTGTAAAGGGAAGATGACAGGCAATCTACTCTTCCGCAGCGCCGCCGCCCCTCCCTCCGGCTGACATTATGGATGTAAGCGTAGAGTAATCATAAATAACACGGCAGGGTCCGTTACAGTTTGTTTTCATCTGATTTCAATTAAACAAATTCTTGGCTTTCAAAATATTAAACTTGTTTCGACAAATTCAGATGATAAATACTACTTTGAAGCTTGTAACGGCATAATTACAAGCAGAGAACGGAGTAACTTGACGTCACAGCAGGCATAACAACAGCCGGTGTTTCTCGTGAGTGTTTTCCCCGGGAAACAAACACAATACACACAAACGCAAAATTACACAAACACACACACATGTATACACACACACTCGCGAGCTTCCCCCAGACCAGTAATCTAAACGAAAATATCTTCCCTCCGTACTACTTTGATCATTTGCTAATAATCAATCAGATCGATGGATTCCAGAGAAGAGGAAACTTTGAATGCCTTTTTCTCAAAATGATGACTCTGTGACAGTCATTATATAATGTGACATATTTCGCTTAATATTTGGAGTACAAAAACAATCCTGATATCATTAGAAAGCTAGGAATATCCTCTTTCCAGCAGTGTATACAACTCAAAATGTGTCTTCGGGTCAATGCGACTGATTTCGATAGAGCAGGTCATATATTCTCATGAATATTAAACACAACAACCTCTGAACATTACAAATATTCGCCTCAATTCAACCTGGAACCTCTCTAATACAGTACTGTGTGTGTGTGTGTGTGTGTGTGTGTGTGTGTGTGTGTGTGTGTGTGTGTGTGTGTGTGTGTGTGTGTGTGTGTGTGTGTGTGTGTGTGTGTGTGTGTGTGTGTGTGTGTGTGTGTGTGTGTGTGTGTGTGTGTGTGTGTGTGTGTGTGTGTGTGTGTGTGTGTGTGTGTGTGTGTGTGTGTGTGGAGAGACACTGTGATGGATCGTTGGAGCTATGTGCAACTCAAGGCATATGCTCGAACGGGAACTGCCTGGACGCTGCAATCATGTTGCGCGCACTATCCATGCTGAGTGTGCTGACTTTTTGTACAATGTCCCACTGTCTGGCTTCCTGCATAAAGTCAAGTGCTCGCAGTTGTCGGCGAAATGTCGCTCCTCTGTTTTCATTGAAACAGCTCCTTATATCCGTTAGCGCAGCTAGCTAGCACCAGATGCTAACAACAACAATACACGTAAGGTCGCTCGGGCCACACATACACACACCCTCCCGGTCCTCCCAATGGCCAGTCGGTCCCTGCCGGTGAGCGTGGAAGTATGGTCTGCCGCAAGCAGACGGCAGGATCGGGCTGTCAGCATCAGCTTGTAGATGGTATTTTAAACTCGATGCGCTCTTAAACTACGGGGCGGCCGAGGACAAAAAATACACATGCGTTAATCGCGTTAAAATAATTAGTGGCATTAATTTTTTTTGCGTTAACTTGACAGCCCTAATAAAAACACAAATGTGTTAAATTAAATGCAAATGAAGAAACATATTCACCATCTTGACAACACATGCACAGCATTTACAAAAAGCACTGCAAGAAGCTCAAAACAAAATGGTAGTCAGGGGACACTTAAGGTGATGAACATAGTGCTTGTTGGCATTCAGGGATTTATAAAGTTGTCCGACTGTCACTGTTGGCAGAGTTAGTCGGTTACGTAAGTGTTTAGTTTTGTCAGTAGCCTATATTTGAAGTGACTATGTTGGCTAGCTAGCTTACAGCAGAACTGAAATAGTCATGTGATCACATTGTTAAAATAGACCAATACACATACATTTTAGATACATTTCCAGTGACAGTGACAGTTGGCCAATTTTATAATCTTTGCACGTTAAACATTAGTTTTTTGCAGCATTGTGTGGATGGAGCGCTTGTTGTCAAGTTGCTGAAGATCTTTCTTAATTTGCATGTGTTTTTGCATTAGCATTTGTTTTTAAACTGCAGCGTGTTACTCTGAAATGTTTTTGGGCCATTGTAACGCGTTTGTATCATAGACTGTATAAATGGACGTAGTGTCCGTGACGTCACCCATAGAATTCTGCAGAGTTGCCGTGAAGCCCTTAGTAGGCGGAGTCGGCCACTAACGGCTCGACTGTGACGTCAGAGTCTGCTCCAAATAAGGGCAAAGAGGCGGAGCCGAGGCGGGACCTGCTGCCTCCGAACTGGAAGTAAACAGAGCTAGCTCAGGCTAAGAAGCTAAGCTAACATGAAATACATGCATACCAAGTTACTGCTAACAGTGTAGTTCCCCTATATAAACGTTACATTCATAATCAAATGAGACAATCTGCAAGAGAATTAGCTATATTTTGTTATTCTTAATGCTTGTCATTTTCTCACACGTTGAGAAAAGACGGACTCCACCGCCCGGAGCTAACGGAGCCGCAGGGAGCTAGCCCACTGCGGCTCCGTTAGGTCCGGCCACCACTGGGATAATTGGGTCCCCTATTAACATTTGCTCCCGTTTAGCATTATGGGCGTCATAGCCATAGACTATAAAAGTCTTACCCAAGGCTGAATCACAAACTAAAATGTATATGTATGCATTAAGGGTTCATTAAGGGTTACGTCCTTAGCTGGCTAATAAGTAACAAGCTAAGCTACCAAGCACACAAACACCTGCGAACATGTATAATATTATCATTTTAGACTTCTTGGAAGTTCTGTTAGTACATTCGAGCGCACAGCACGACATTTTAATTGTCTGGTATTTGTAACAATATTCCCTAAAAGGCACAATCACCACGAACACGGCTAAAGCTAAAGGGTCAAGTACAGTACTATGACTAACTAACGTTGTAGCCTCTATGGTTGTAGCCTAGCAGAGTGGACAAGTTGCTGTTACGGCCCGTCCACACAGTGGCGTGCGTTGACGCTTGCCGGCGGGCGTGTCTGACACTCGACCAATAACCAATCACATGAATCTCCCGCCCCTGACACACAAGCAGCGGTTTGATTGGCTAGAGCTTGTACTGGCATATGATTCGATTGGCTGACGCTTCTGCCGAGGCGTCAAAAGTTGAACATTGCTCAACTTTTGCAGCGAGCCACGCCAGCAACGCTTCCCACGATGCAGTTCGGCTAAAAGTGACGTCACCCCATTCAAAGTGAATGGGCAGAAGCGTTGGAAGCTTCAACGCACGTCGCTGTGTGGACGGGCGTTTAGCTGACAGTGAGGCATGTACGTGTCCATCAAAGTGACCACGCCCTAAATTATGCAAAAACTTTTAGACCTAATCTAAATAAAAGGGTGTGTTAGAAAACAATTCACTCACAGATTCATAATCATGAAGGTGGAATCTAACTATATCGATAATAATATTTATTGCATCCATGGGTAGAAACATGTTTTTTTCTGCTGTAAAGTTGGACATTTTAACATGGGGGTCTATGGAAATTGCTCCTTTCTGCAGCCAGTCCCTAGCGGCCCATGTATGAACTGCAGTATGTGGCACTTCCGTATTGGCGTCCCGGCTGTTCCCCAGAGTTTGCCGCTTGGATTGTACATGTCGGCCACCGTAATATTCAAATTACAAGAAACTATAAGTTATTGTAGCAGCATTTATTTTGAGAAAGCAATACTCAGAGGCAGAACTCTAATGAAATGTGCAATAATTGAGCAGATAAAAACACAAAATGCAAAGGAATGCACTAACAATAACAACTCAACACAAAATGTTTGGCCTAGAAGAGAGCACATTTGCAATGTGCTGAAAACCCGACTTAGCAAGCGAGAGACGCAGCATGTAAACAGTATGACAAGGTCCTGCACTCCTAAAGAAAGACTGTTGTTCCAGCGCAGACAGGTTCTTGGCTCGTCCACTTTGAATGACTGATTGGATTCTAGTCAAAACACTTTTTTTTGGCCTGCCTTGCAGGAAAATAGAACAATATTGGGCGCTGTCAAGTTGTCAGGGTATTCCATTACAATGGTGCGGATCAGATGTTAGAATAAGCTGCATCATTCAAGTTTGCCAAACAAATATTGCAATTTCTTGAACAAAGTCAAATCTGATTTATACATATATTTTAGCGTTGAGGTCCTGCATTAGTTTGCACTATGTTGTGACCAATGTTGCTTTTAGGCTATGCTACTGAAGCAGTTGTTGGCCTCTACAGGCCTCGGTGCCATGCCATTGTTCCGAAGCCTTGTTGTTCTGGATCGTAGTCCAAAAAACATTCAAATTTGACCTAAAGCCTGTTATCCTGATGTTAGCCCATTGCCTAATGCAAGATTAGCTTTGGACATTTATAAACAAACCTACACATGCTACCGCATGGCAGAGGTAATAAAGTCATGTTTACTCAAACCTGGCCATGATTTTGACTGCTGTTTAGATTTATCAATCAACCTACTCATTCATCTAAAGCGCGTATCAATATGAATTGCTTTTTCATTGGACTATACATTCATTTTTAAGTCAACATTAATAATAGGGGTGTAACAACTAATCGACTTAATCGATTAAAATAGATAACCAAATTAGTTACCAACTAATTCAGTCGTCGATTCGTTGGGTCTATGTTGTTACTCTCTGTTTGCAGAGCTGGCTACGTCACTCGAAGAAAAAAAAACATTCGAAAAATGGCGGAGGCGTAGAGAACCACGGTCCGACTAAAATCTTCAACAGCGTGGGAGCACTTCACTTTAAACAACAGTAAAAAGTGTGTTACCTGCAAGCTGTGTCAAATTGAACTTGCATGGCACGGGACCTCCGCGTCAGTCTCTGTGATCATAAAGTCGTTTTTTTGTTTCCAATAATGACCGGCTCGCTGCACATTATCCGGCTTATTATACGGCCAAATACTAAACAAACTAACGACTAACTTGACTCATTTTAACTTATTCAAACTATGCCAATTTATTGATTCAGCTATTTCAAAGTGTTTGCAAATTTGCAGAAAATAGGTAGGGTTGAGACATTGTGTACTGTATTTATGTGTGTGTAAGGAAGTGTAACTGCAGAGACAATCTACCTATTTGTTGTAGCAAAGGCTGTTAACACTTTTTGTTTGTGATTAAAAAATTGTATTTTTTATTTGTTACAATGTATTATTATTTATAACGTCTCAGGTCCATTAAAGCATTTAAAAAAAACAAACAAGTTAGGTTAGTTATTGTAAGAAATTAAAATCAATATTGAATGACGTAATTTAGCTTAAACATACAGTAAGCTTAAAACTGTTTTATTCTGAAAACATTTCCGGTTAAGTTTACTTTGCAAAGCTGTATTGAAAGGTGTTGCCGTTGTCAACAATGACCACTTCCGGTTTTACGTTAACAACGATTACAGCCGTTAAAATGCATTCAATAAAAAGTCATGAATGAGTATATGAGGAGAAAAGGCGTGTGGAGTTATACAATGAACACACACCGTCTAAATCCTCTGTTATGCGCAATATCGGACATTGGAGAAAGGAGGGCGGACCCCCTACGTCACAGCCGCCATTGAAAGGAGGAGCCAAGAAAGAGATACTGGCTGAGGACGAACGTGATATCTGCCTCTTGCCATCGCTACAGCCTCGGGATCACAGCTGTTTGTCCCAATACCGCTCTGTTTGTTTTGAAACCATGCTACTTAATCAAAGTACAAATTTGAACCATTCAGAGACTCCATTAGTCTCTTATTTTACCTTCCTCCTGGACGCGAGAATAACGAACACAATCCGACATTATCATTGTTGATAATTTGAAAGAGCATTGTTTTTATTCGACCAACCTAAAGAGAAATGTTTTGTTCAAAACAAGCTGTGCTATAGCTTTTGCATATGTTTTATAGCCTGCATTTGAGATCTTACCTCACCTTTGTGTTGAATACAGCAAAATTCCACACATTATTTTGGCTCTTACCAGGTCATTTGGGGCTAGATGGTAAAAATGTCCAAGAATAAAATGCTCTCCTCTGAACTACCTATGGGAAAACTAACATCGATATGTCTTTTAATACATATATTTTGACATTGCAGGAAAAGCGCAAGTGGCTTACTGGGACACTTAAACAACACAGAGCCATCGTTAATATTATTAACAACACCTGTGCTTTTGCTGGAATCACGAATAAAAAAAGGCTGCAGTAATAAAAAAGCCTTGTTGCATATGGAGGAAGAAGAATAATTGAATAAGAAGAAGTATTGTTTAAAGTAATGCACATTTATTATAAAGGGGGTGTTGAATGGGAAACACTGGAGTGGTTATGGACACATACTGTGACAAGTTTGTATGCCAGCAGTGTACTGCCACTCCAGTATCATTCATATTCAATAGATACTTTAACCAAAGCAGACAGGTAAACTGTCAACACAAACATGCATGAGCCTTGATATTGTGCCCAAATAGCCAGGAGCACAGTCTTTGAAATTAATAAACGTTGAAAACAAACAGCTACACAGCAATAATGCTGATCTAAAATACTGTTTGTAGTTTTTCTGTAGTTTGCCCTAGGCCAGGGGTCGGCAACACGCGGCACCGTAACCAGTGGCACACTAGGAATAAGTGGAATAAGTGTGCAAAATATTAAAATTGTATTTTCGGATCCTGAACGAGACCGCCGCCAGAGCGCGTCTCCCTGTTACCTGCAAAAGGAAGCCATGCACGCAACGCAGCGCAGAAGGATAGCTTCTAGGCCAATTACAGACCCGTTGGAAATGTTGATGTGATGTCATAATTGCAATTAATGATAATCTTAATGTGGATTTGGCACACTGATCACCTTCTTTTTTTTAAAATGGCAATTCATATCAAAAAGGTTGCCGACCCCTGCCCTAGGCTATGTCAAGTATTTTAGCCTTTATCTGTTGGAACCAGCTTGTTATGCACTAACTTGGGCTACATTTAGTTTTTTCGTTGTTTAACGAAGTGCATTGCAATTAGTTGTTGATGGAAGCTGTGAAGCTGTGGCTCCATGCGTTTGTACGCTGATCCTCGCATCAGGGCGGCACTGGTTAAAATCCCGCTCCAGTGAGCATGCCGCTATGTCGTTGGGCAAGACACTTCACCCCAAATTGCTCCTGTGGGGGCTGCCGATAGTATAGAATGTACGTTGGTACCTTTGGATGAATGCGTCTAACAAGTGACATGTAATATTCTTTATTTAACATCTAAATATTTTTACATGTTTCATCAAAGGCGATCATTCAAGACATATTCAGTTTTTGTTGCTATGAAAACTTTTTCTGTTATGAGAAAATAATGACCTAATAATCCATCAGTATTCCTTGTACTGACAGTGGTTCTGCCAGGCAGGGCAGGTGTTGCACGCTACCTGGGAAAAGAGCTCCAGGGTGTTTAAGATGGTCAGTATTATTAGTTGTAACCACAACCTCAACCACTGACAAGTGATAAATCAGACAGATGAACATGTAAGTGTTGGTGTATGATAGGGCTGCACGATATTGAAAAAAACTGACATTGCGATTTCCCCCCCCCCCCCCTGCGGTATATATTGCGTTTTTTTTAACCTGTTAAGCCCCAAAGTCCCGGCGGGTACTTTACTTTTTTTTTCACAACACTTTGTCTCAGGCAGTGGCGTTTTCTCCCGGAGGCCAAGGGAAGCCAGGCTTCCCCTGTTTTTTCGGATTGTAGTTATAATTTAAATAAATAAATAAAAACACTTTGTTTTGTTTCGATAATTCTCCTTTGCTGTGTGTTGCTGCCGGCCCGTCTCTCCCCCATTCTCATTGAGTATTTTACAAAGAGTGAAACAAACAGCGCCCCTCTAGATGTTATGGTGAAACAGTAGATTGCACTCACTGTTGCGAGAGGAGGCTAGCCGAATCTGGCTTCCCTTGGTGAAAAAAAAAGGGAGGGATTGACCAATCAGATGAGGCTCACGTGATGCCCCTGCCAACCTGTGATTGGTCAGGGCCATGCCAAGGGAAGACAGAGGTGGCTGGCTTCCCTTGCCTCACAATCCAATCAAATCGCATCAACTTAGTGTTGCAGTGACGCGTCCTAAAATCCGGAAGTAAGCTGCTCTCAGTTTCCCTCGACAAAAAAGCAATGGGAGTTCTCCATAGAATTTTGGAAAATAGCTCGAAATAAGGTCAGTGGATAACGAACCTGTTAGATAAATGCAAGTTTTGTTCAGTCGGATAATATCCACATGTCTACCCTACTTTTATAATTTTCGAATCATACATCTAATCGATAGAAGATAGATAGCGTCACTGCACCACTCTCACCGCCGTTAGAAAGTAGCAAGCAAGTGCAATTATGGAGGGTGGAGATTTGGAGTATTTCATCAAAAGTAATTGTACTAAACTTCCGCTAGAGCAGCAACAACAAATACAATCTGATGACAGGCCGATGCCCAAACTGGAGCTGTGTCCAGAGAGGGAAAAAGGAGCGAATCGGACGTAAAACGTTAAAGGTCTCCTGATGTAGTTTGTGAATGAATGCTTATTAGAGTTTCGGCTGGAGAGTGCGTGCGGACCTGTCGGTTAGATAACAGGCGTGTGTAAGTCCTGCATCTGATACAAATGTGTGTAAAATGATACCGGGTGCTGTAATCACTCATCTGGTAACGTTATTACATTGACCACCACACCCCCTACCCACAAGAAAGGACGTATTATTGGCTTCCCCTAATTTTTTCCCCACGCCACGCTACTGGTCTCAGGGGATCTTAATATTTAAGAACCTATTAATGTGTTATATCAGATTAACGGAAATAATCTCAGCTAACTGACGATACAAACCATTTTTACCAAAACAAAACACAAGTCTCATAAGAAGCATCTAAATGACCCCTGAGCGAAAAATGCTAACGCACTTTGGCACAGAACTCAAGATAAAAGTACCCTTATTACTTATCGTAGCTGCACATACAAGATATTCGATTAAAGCTGAGGTTCCACAGATTATTTAGGTATATAGTATCATCACTGAGTGATCCGAACTCGGACAGGGGAAGCAAACACAGACATCACAACACGTACCTTTACGTAGCTTCTAGGGGAGATGTATCACCGTAGCTGTCAATATGATCAAAAGACGTGTTGTTCAATGGCATTAAAACGAGAAAAAACGCGGCTGAATCGGTTAATCCATAGGTTTTTAACGTCTCTGTATAAAAAAAGTATTTCATTTATAATCCATAATTCCATTTTTATGTAAAGATCGCAGAGCAAAAGTTAGCTGCTAATGGTAGCCACCAGAGTGGCTGCTGCTTCCGGTCTTGGCAATGCGGCAGTCCAGCACAGTCTAACACACACACATTACCAAATAAGGAGTGAGAGTGACGCGTAGCCAAAACTGGAAGCTGCATACACTCTGGTGGCTACCATTAGCAGCTAACTGTTGTGCTCCTATTTTTACATAAAAATGGAATTATGGATTATAAACAATTGCTTCAAAGCCACAGATACATTATCAACCTATGGATCAACCGATTCAGCCGCGTTTTTTCTCGTTTTAATGCCTTTGAACACGTCTTTTGATCAGATTGACAGCTACGGTGAGACGATCTCCCGTAAAAGCTCCGTAAAAGGTACGTGTTGTGATGTCTGTGTTTGCTTCCCCTGTTGCGAGATCGGATCGCTTAGATACTATACTTAAATAATCTGTGGAGTCTCAGCTTTAATCGGATATATTGTATGTGCAGTTTAGATAAGTAATAAGGGTATCTTTATTTTGAATTCTGTGCTAAAGTGCGTTAGCATTTAAAAAAAAAAAATGAATAAAACCGCACGTCCCTGCGGTGTGAATATCGCGCATGCGCATATCGTGGTTATCGCCATGACACGGTATATCGTTCAGCCCTAGTGTATGAGCAGATTATGGGTGTCTCTTAGCAATTCGCTATGCCTCTAACATTAGGCGCATTCACACCGCAGTACTTTTCCCACAAAGGTTCATGAGAACTTAGTTCATGAGAACTCTTTTGTCGCATTCATACCAAAAAGAGCCGGTACTAAAATGTGTTCATGAGAACCTTTTTACCCCCTTTTCAGTCCCTGCTAGAGAGCAGGGACTTTCGTGGGAGAAAAAGGTTCCTATGTCTGATTGGCTGGGCGGATTGCAAACCACGCCCCGTAAAACTCCCAAAAAGTTTTGTGAAGCCGCCATTTTATTATCTTCGCATTAGCATTAGCCCAGCGCAGAAACGCAGAGAGACTAACTTATGGCAACACAAAATAAAACATGGGAGCGGTGGAGATGAGGAGGTGTCGGCGTTCTGGCGATTTACTCGGAAGGCTTCAGTAGAAGCTGCTGGGAGTCCCAGTTTCTCTGGTATAAAATGGGTGATGTCCTATAATATCCTATTGTGGCATAAACCGTTTTCTACCGGCACATTTTACCGGCGTATTTTTATTATGATTCTACTTGTGATAGTCGGACACGACAACCTGTGCAGCCCATGTATTGATTCCATCCGATAGCTGCTATAATACAAAACAAAACGTCTGCCTCTCTCCACAATGATCAATAACAGTGAACGGATGGTCAAAGTAAGGTACAAATAAACAGAATCACACGAAGCCTGGTTAGTGTTGCCTGACTTTATAAAGTGTGTTTATAAGCACTACTGCTTGTAGGCAGGCATGACAGTCGACCCATGTTCAGGGGAGGTGGGTTTAGTTTCCTGCACGCCTCGACGTAAGGGAGACGTGAGCGACGCCACCTCTTAGCTCCGAAGCTCTTGCCTCTAGACCGACAATTTTTTGGAGCTGGAAGTGAACCGGATTCCGGAGCTAAGAGAAGGCGCCGCTGCGGTGTGAACAGGAAAAACCGGCACTTTTCAGGCTCCAGCTCCGAGCCGCAGCTGAAAACGCGTTGGTGTGAAAGGGGCATTAGAGCTCTCATGTAATGTGCACATGACTCTAGTGTTGTCATGATACCAACATTTTGGTTTCGATACCGATACCAAGTCAAGAATTGCGATTCCGATTATTTTTCGATACTTTTCTTTTATTATTTTTATGATCAATAAAATTGTAGTTTATCTGTTAAGTGTTTTCTTACAACATGGTCTCTTCTTTATACTTGAGTTTGTGATTTCTTTAATAGTTAACTTTATATTTTATTAACATTTAATAGTACAGTAATATACATAATTATTGACAAAATGTACATTGCAGATGTTAGCCACATTGGTAAGTTAGCTAAAAATATAGCCATATTAGACAGTTATCATTGCCATTAATTGCCTCGTTTGTCACAAAATAAATTACACTTGTTTGACTTAGATTAGATGGCATGGGCTTGAGCATGATGTAATTATGTTATCTATCACATTCGCTAACCTGTCTGTCTTTAAATTCTTTAAACAGCTCTGGATGTCCGTCGGCGAGGTGCTTAGCCAAGTTTGATGTGTTGGCTCCCTTGGTTTGCAGGGATCTAAAACATTTCTCACAGACAGGCCTCGTGGTGTCCGTAGGCTTGCCCTCACTGTCAGAGATATAGCTAAAATACTTCCAAATGTCGCTTCTGGCGTCTTTTTTGTCAACAAGCCGAGGCGCAGCGGCAGTTGCACTCCCACTTGCAGCCAGGGGAGAGAGAGGGGAGGGACTTAGAGCGTGCTGAAGGCACGGCTGCAGTGCAGGGAGTGGAAGCAGAGCGCTGAACGCACACGGCTCTTATTAAAACGGCACTTTCTCACCGGAGTACTTTTCCCCGTCATTCTTAAAGTACCAATACTAATGAAACGGAGGAATCGTACCGTTTTTAACGGCAGGGTATCGCGGTACCTTTCAAGTATCGGTACACCGTGCAACACTACATGACTGTACATAAACATAAGGTAAAGGAAGGCATATCATTTTAAAGCTTTCAGACAAAGGTGTTAAACCTTGACTTTACAAATATTATTTTACAAAAAATTGAAATTAAAGTTAAAATACTAGTATTCGAAAAGGCTTCCGGAAAAACCTTAAAGCAACGAGAGAGGCGAGATCACTAATTCGTTAGCTACAAATCATCAGCTAACGAAGTAGCTGAGCACTCGCCTTTTTCTCATACATTTTGGCTTCTATTAAATAATGTATCAAAAATTATTGAAAACCCTTCCTAGATTTATTATTTGCATACATTATTTAAAGGGGACCTATCATACAAAATGTACTTTGTGATGTATTTTATAAATAAATATGTGTCCCCGGTGCGTCGGGGAACTCACGCAGCATCAGAAAATAAAACCCTCTCTCTTTTCCTCCGTACCCAAATATTTTAAAAACGGGTGTACAACGAGCGGATACAGATTACATCCGAACTGAAGTCAAATCGGCAGCGGACCCACAGAAAGTTGCTATCAGAAACAATGCCTGACATGTTTTGGACGTAGGTCTTTGTTTACATTAGCAAGCCTTGCTAACACTCAGAGCTAACCTGTACTGTGTAGAGCACATGTGTTTAAAAAGCAGGAAATAAAATAAGAACTCACCTTGTGATAAACCTGCAAGAGAAAAAGCATTTGAGCTCCATACTATTTCAGAAATAATCCTTGACGTGGTTTAAACAGGATGGCGTTTTATCACAACCAAATGTAACTTAAACTCCGGTACAATTATTATCAGGCATTAGCTCCGCCGTCTCTTCTTCTTTTTTTTCAAGCTAAATACCCAAGATCCGCGTTTCTCTAACAGGGCTGCAAAAGAGGGGTTTGAGCAGCATGAGGCATGGCGACAATGGGTGATCTGTTTGATATTTTAAGCAAAAACCTTCACAGACATGTTTTGTATAGGTATGGCCCTACAATATATTTTTCAAATATAGCATGATAGGTCCACTTTAAATGTTTAAATTATGGCTGACTATTAAAGCAAATAATTAAAAAAATGGGAGTCATTCTCTGTATGTATTACAAACGTTTAACCTGAGCCTGGCCATCCTACAATAATATCACATGCATATGCAATAAGTAGTAAACAGCAGTCAAAAAATAATATTGTATACCAATATGAAGTCAATCATCCTTTAATTGTATTGGTAGTCCCCGGTATTGACCAATAACCAAGATTAGGTTTCACAATAGTACCCAAACATCTCTACATACAAGTCAGTTAAAAAAGGAGTCCAGTCAGATCCATGTCCTAAACAAAGAGACTGAGTGAGAGATGGAGAGAGGGAAAACAGAGGGTAAACAGAGCAGCCAAGCTATTTTTATTAGTCAGCTCCATCTCTATGGAGACTTGGGGTGGCGATGGAACCTTCTTTATCGAAACCTGGCAAGTCCTGATCAGAAACCTGTAGGGATTTCCTCGTCTGAAAGGGGAGCTCCCATAATGACGGCATACATCTCTGAAGCATGAGGTCATCAGTCAAGGGGACGTTATTTGGTCGGAGTCTATGATCAAAATGTCTTGTTTATGTTATAAAGACATTTAGAATCAACCTTATTGCAGTAGATAAATATAACGTTTTGTGTGAGATACATAGGTTGAGTTAATTTCCATTGCCGTAAGTACCCAAAACTACAGGCAGGGCTATGGGCTTAGATTTGTCTCGTAAATATTTGTGTGAACATAAAAATAATTTGTTTGTAAATATGTGATTTGTAAATGTAAAACACCATCCACAAATGCATTTAAAAGATTTGCAAACTCACAAATAAATGTGCAAATGTAAAACGGATCTGCACGCAAAATATGTTTCCCAAATTAAAAAAAAGATCTGTGAATACTATAATTAATTTACAAATAAACAAATGGAATTTGTGAATATCTCTTTAACATTGACAACTTCCGATCAGGCATTTGTGAATCCATTTTGTACATGTCAACCAAAAATGATGAATATGAAAGTCAGCCGAATTAGTATTGATACTGCAAGGAGACGTATTGTGTGAAGAGAAATTGAAGATGTTGTTTAATTGCTGATATATTTATGATCCACGTCACGTTTTCAGTTTTGGCCGCAGTTCTTCCTGTTTGTCCAGAAGTCTTCTAATCAGGGCTCTATAAATAGAGAACTACGGCAGATATGTAATATTTAATGCAGTCGAACCGTGTATTACAATGCCGTTATGTGATGACTTTCAAAGAGAAAAGCAAGCACACTCGGAATAAAGTATTTTATTTTTAAAAAATGTTTTCGGATTTCACATCGCATAAACACCATTTCCCAACTATCGAATCACAGAGCTGAGGATCTTGCCTACGTCTGTTTCCGGTATTGTTAATGACGGATGTCTCTTGTTATACTTCACTTACATTTTTATTTACATTAAAGTATTTCGTGAGGCCTTCTAAAATGTTTTTAAATATAACTACGGTTCTAGTTGAAGAGTTTGTGAATTAACATGAACCGAAGCTGTTGCCTGGCAACGCAATCGCACAACGTCACGTCTGTTAATTCCACATCCACACACATAGATTAACATCGATTTAATACATTAATGTAGCCTTTGTTTCTGCTAAAAGAGGTGTCGACCAGCTGGGGCAACAAGAAAATCGGCGAAATCGAGTGTGACTATTACAAAATAAATCATTATTATATTAATATTGACAATAACGACTGACCGTCGGGGTAGCATTTGCTTGGCATTTCCGGGTATATCTCCACTGGTTGGGCCATGTTAACAATACCGTGTAACTGTCACGTTTGAAGGGACGAAATCGTGACATCTTCGCGTCTCCCAGCATGGTAAATCGTCACATGTTCACATCTTGCCGTGATACCGGGTTGGGGGCAGGAGTCTCTCTCTCTCTCTCGTACACACACACACACACACACACACACACACACACACACACACACACACACACACACTTACACACACACACACACACACACACACACACACACACACACACACACACACACACACACACACACTTCCAGTTACTTTACATGCAGTATAAAATCACAGACACACATATAAATAAATCTATAACAAAGTCCCCTCTGTACAAAACAGTACAATACATGTCTATAGCCACTGTAAATGTCTCTGTTGTGGGACGAATAAACAACATTTTTTTCATCTACACATGTAACCTCACTTTTACACATCAAAATAACGATTACACAGAGTAAAAGTGTACTATTTGAGAGTATTTTGTCCCAAGAAAAAGTTCAATAAGCCTGTTGTTCATTTTTGCGGTATTCCACACAAAGTAAAAATACACTATTACTGTAATATTTACACTTACCCATGTCCAAATGGATCCTTGTTGTCCCTGTATTCTTCTTCAGAAGAAGAGTCGAAGCCTTCTGGTTCTGATGTTCCATTTTCACGAGAGAAAATAATCTCTAATCTTTTAGCAATTTTCTCAGTCTCTCTCTTGTTTCCTCACATACGTTAACTGATGGGAGACACGTGGTTCATGTTTTTTTCTTGGTCGGTAGGTCCTTAGTGTAGTGTCCATTTGTCATTTCAGACCAACTTAGCTGCAGCTGCCCCGGCCGATATTTACTTGACCGACATACGATACAACCAAATCCCACACAGTGTAACGCAAAGTCAAGCTGCTTTGAGCGGCCTTATTGGCTGCTGTGAGTCGTC
The DNA here is from genome assembly GCF_902827175.1 of Gymnodraco acuticeps. Lineage (NCBI taxonomy): Eukaryota > Metazoa > Chordata > Actinopteri > Perciformes > Bathydraconidae > Gymnodraco > Gymnodraco acuticeps. Next base: position 3,392,138 of record NW_022990274.1, read on the forward strand.
GGGTAAAGTCTCACAATAGGTACCGCTGGAAAACTACAGTTCCAGCAATTCTGTGGTTATTTGCATGATATTTGTACTCCTTATAATCGAAAATATCTGATTGAATACGTAGAATATGTGCACTTCGACATGGCGCTGCGAGCGTCGACTCCAGAGGGAAGCCATCATGCTCTTTCTTTGAAACCTTGAAATGCGGTCATCAGCAGGCCATGTGGTTTCCGAAAAGAACCGAGTGACACGAGCAGATTTCAGTCGAGACTGGCGGAAAGTTTGTCTCAAAACTCTGTGTGTAAAAAGACGATCCACAAGCAGAGATTTGAGATCCACAAGCGCATTTTTGGTTGACATATACAAAATGGATTCACAAATGCCTGATCGAAAGTTGTCAAAGTTAAAGAGATATTCACAGATATTTTTTTGTATTTGTGAAAATATTTTGTGTATTTGCAGATCCGTTTTACACTTGCACATTTATTTGTGAGTTTGCAAATCTTTTAAATGCTTCTGTGGATGGTGTTTTACATTTACAAATCACATATTTACACACAGATTATTTTTATGTTCACACAAATATTTATGAGACAAATCTAAGCCCATACAGGGCCATCCCACATAAACCGTGAGCTTTAGGAGAACAATAATACAGCTGAGTAAAGCCAGCACGCCTTCCGTCACTCGGAGATCTCCAGCTTCACTATCAGCCATGAAAAAGTGCCCAAAAATAACATGTTTCTTCACAAAGAGACAGCAGGCCAGCAAGTTTGAGTTGAAAGTTTAATTTTAGAGGATGCGGGAATGATAGATGAGAAAGCTGTCACATGAGGGGCCCCGGGATCACGGCCCCTTCGGATCAGGCTGAAAAGCTGTCCGACATTCAGTGCACGCTGTCTCTCAAACTTCACCACACAGGAATGTTGGAGTGCATCCCTTATTATGCTATAAAAAGTCATTCCACTCTGGTCCAACTGTGAGAGGAAAATGTGATGCGTTTACAGTGCACATAAGGTTAAGCATATACTGTAGGCCTGAGCCGTGCACTCGGAAGACCCGGGTGAACTTTGCAGCGCTGGGCATTGAACACATGTTTTGTTTTTTTCTACACCAGAGCACATTCTTTATGGCACAACTTGAGTACACAAATATATAATTGACCAAGTAGACATGTTAATCTAGCTCTTTATGCCTATTGTCCTACAGCCTGAGAGACTTAAGAGGCTGCTTTAAATATACTGCTAGAGAAAAACAACCCTTGGAGCATAAGTGACTCAAATAGCTAAAAACAAATATACACTGAACAAAACAGTTCAACTCGCGGACAGAGCTCGCGGCATTCCTCTGTCCGAGATACGCCTCCTACACACGGTCATAATAACCCATGAGCGCCGTTATAACGCCTCGTGTGGACAGCACTGCACACACCTCCATTCATCCCCTGAGCGTGTACACGCCTCATGATGAGAGCCGGAGTGAAACGCAGCGTGTGGAGGCTCCCTGGCGTGGCTCGTCGCCATGACGACCACAGAACATCTCGAGCATGTGCGCCCGCTCTGAGTGTTTCTCAGAGTGGCATCGCGTGTGTCTGATGGACAGATGGATGAGCAGGCTGATCAAGCAGAGGGTACACCCTGCAGTTCGCCTCTCCCACCCCCCCAAAGTTCAATGGGATACAGGAAACACTCCTGTTATCCCAGGAACAGTCTTGCGCTCCATTCAGAGCCGCTGGAACTCCTGTTGAAAGAGGATATTTCCAGGGTTCCTCAAAGGGAGGAAATTCAGGGGTTTTTACTCCCGTTATTTTTCTAATCCCGAAAAAGACTGGGGGAATGAGACATCCTCGATCTGTCAGTATTCCACATGCTGACGATCAAACAGGTGCTGGAATGTGTTCACCAGGACGACTGGTTCACTTCCACCTGAAGGATGCCTACTTCCACGTACCCATCATCCCGAAACACAGGAAATTCCTGCGTTTCTCATTTCAGGGAATATCAGAGCAGACAATCGTCTATGGTTCGGATATTTCCTGGCTCCTCGCATTTTTGTGTAGAGAAGGCTGGAGCCACTACACAGAGGAGGGATGAGAGTGTGGTTTTCTCTGGACGACCTGCTTTGCTGGCTCGTTCCAGGGAGGAAGTCGCTTTACAGACGGTACATCTCGTATCGCATCTGTCAAAGCCTGCGTTTCATAATAAATTGGAAGAAGAGCTGTCCTCTTCCCTCTCAGACAATCATTTATCTGGGAGTGGAATTAAACTCAGCCAGCATGAGAGCGCGGCTCTCGCGGCAGCGAGTGGAGAAACTGACAGCTCTCCTCCGGCATGTCACAACCCGCACAGCCCTCTCCGTGACACAGCTGCTCGGCGTTGGCGTCAGCTGGTCACGTGATGATCCCCCTGGGCTTCTTCCAACAGGGGGACACTCCAGAGGTGGTTCATTCGCTGCAGAAGCCTGCTGTTTTTAACCTATTGGTTTATAAACTGCAGAGCTCGCGGCATTCCTCTGTCCCAGATATGCCTCCTACACACGGTCATAATAAACCCACGAGCACCGTTATAACGCCTCGTGTGGACAGCACTGCACACACCTCTCATCCTCTGGGCGTGTATGCGCCTCATGATGAGAGACGGAGTGAAATGCAGCGTGTGGAGACTCCCTCGCAGCCCTTTCGCCTCACTGGCAGCAAGGGAGATGGCGTGGCTCGTCACCATGACGACCATTACGGCACATCACAGAGAAGCCTCTCCCCCAGCAGTTCCATGGGATCCAAGAAACACTCCTGTCATCCCAGGAACAGTGTCTTGCGCGGTTTTTACTCCGCTATTTTCTAAATCTCGGAAAAGAACGGGGGAGTCGCCCCGTTGCTGTACAATCAAACATGTGTTGATTTGCACAGACAACAGGCCACGGCTATGGAAGCAGCCTACCTCAATCGCCAGGGAGGAATACGATCTGCGCAGCTTCTGAACGCAGCCAGGCGGCTGCTGTTCTGGGCGCGCACACACGTTGCTCTCCATCAGAGCAATGTATATTCCCGGCGAATTGAACAGAGGGGCTCGCAGAGCGCAGCAGCCGTGTTATGCGAGGAGTACGGAGACTCAGACCTGTGTCACGCGCACTGGCGCCTCAGTGGGATTTGGCTTTGGTGTTACGCGCACTAAGCAAAGCCCCATTTGAACCTTTAGACCAGGTTCTCCTTAAACTGTTGTCAGCCAAAGTAGTATTACTTTTGGCTCTATCAGCGAAAAGGGTGAGTGATTTTTCTGCTCTCCTTGTGGCTCCGTCAGGTCTCCGGATCCAAGGAGATGGCAGTTCAGCTGTTTAACGCCCTAACCCGGCTTTTATGCCAAAGGTCATCACAAGCTCTTTTAGAGTTGAGAGTGATCACCTTGGATAAATGGTAAATGGACTGTACTTATATAGCGCTTTATCCAGTCTTTACGACCCCTCAAAGCGCTTTACATACTACATGTCATTCACCCATTCACACCCATTCATACAGAGCAGTACCACTTGCTCTAGGACCTAACATTCACACACATTCACACACATTCACACACCGTTGGCCATGCCATCGGGAGCAACTCAGGGTTAAGTATCTTGCCCAAGGATACATCGACATGTTGGCTGCACGGGCTGGGATCGAACCCACAACCTTCTGGTTGAAAGACGGCCACACTCCCTCTCAGCCACAGTCGCTTCTGGATGGCTTATTTCCACCTCCTCACATGTCGCAGGAAGAAGCCACGTCTCATCTCCTCTGTCCTGTGCGTGCGCTGTCCTGCTAGTGGCGCGCACGGCTGCCTTGCGCCGTTCTCAGCGCCTGTTTGTGCATTATAGAGAGCGCTCGATCGGGCAGCCTCTGTCTGCACAACGGCTGTCGCACTGGCTGTGTGAGGCTGTGTCGCAGGCATATGTCTCCTCTGGGGTGGATCCCCCGGAGAACATCAATGCGCACTCCACCAGAAGAAGGTCCTCCTCCACGGCTTTGCATGGAGGAATGTCAGTGGAAGACATTTGCACTGCTGCATCTTGGTCTTCATTTGTTCAATTTTATTTGAGGGATGTCTCCCATTCCTCTCTGACACATTTTGTACGGAGTGTCTTGTCAGAGTGAGTGACGTCAGGGATCCAGCTGTGCGCTCTCCTGCCTGTCTGCACGCAGAGAGCTGCTGTTCCCCCTCTTTTGTCACTGGGCAAAGTATGACCTTCGTCTCTACTTTTTCACAGCGGCAGGTATGTATTGTTCCCAGCCTTCGTCCCCTCATGGAAAATATTCATGTTATGCTATATTCCAGGGACGGCGATGCACGATTACGCATGGCGCAATAGGCATGGGTTATTATCTGAGCAGGTGTGTCTGTGCTTCTAGTACCGGGCGGACCCAGTGGGGCGCAGACTACATCATGCTTCGCCCTTAACCCAATTGCGATAGCCTTAGAGGGCGAAGCCATATACGAAATAGAACTGAAGTTACCTACTGTAACTCCAGCTTCTATGAGTATTGGCGTAGCCCTCTAAGTGCTGGGCCCCACTGGCTCCACGAATAGCTGAAGAAAAGTTGTTGTGTGAGAGCAGATTGTCGGGCCTCCTTCCTATTTATACCGGAAGGAGCCCGAGGGTGGGGCCCACCTTGCAGGTGGGCGTGGACTACAAGTGTTTCAGTGCTCCGCGGGTGCGCAGGGGGATTACCCAATAGCGATAGCCTTAGAGGGCTACGCCAATACTCATAGAAGCTGGAGTTACAGAAGGTAACTTCAGTTCTGCTCCCTTCGCTACTATGTATTATGAAATGCGCCGATGAAGACGGCCGCATTGTCTTTTGGCTCCTCTCCAACTTTTCCCTTTTTCGTATTCTTTTAGTGTTTATTTACTTTTAACATTGTTCGCAACATGCAAGAGAGGAACTTCTTCACATCAGAAACTTTGTGGACAATAGCCCACCGACAGACAATGGAGATTCACCATGGCTACCTGTTGTCCTACCTGAGAGACGCAAGAGGAAGACCAAGCGGGGGTCCCGTGCCGGGCTGCTGGTCAGACTGAGAAAACGAGAAAACCGACCCCCTCTTCCGAGTATTCTTCTGGCTAATGTTCAATCCATTGAAAATAAGCTAGATGGACTCAGAAGTTGGGTTGCTTTTCAACGGGACATTAATAACTGTAACATGTTCATTCTCGCTGAGACTTGGCTCAACCCCGCTATCCCGGACTCCGCCATTGTTCCTGACGGATTCACTATTTTTCGCTAAAACCGGACAGTTAACTCGGAAAAAAGTAAGGCAGGTGGTGTGTGCATCATGATTATAACAACTAATAAGATGTGAGGATTATTTCTTCGGACTGTTCCGCTCATTTAGAGCACCTCATATTCACATGCCGGGCTTTTCACCTGCCGAGAGAATTTACAGCAGTGTATATTCCGCCGCTCGCCGACAACAACACGGCACTCGATCAGCTGTTTGGGATTATCGACAAGACCGAGACTTCGCGGCCAGAGGCGGCGTTCGTTGTGGCCAGGGATTTTAACACCGCTAACATGAAGAAGGTCCTTTCGAAGTACTACCAACACATCAGCTGCATGACGCGCAGGGGAAACATATACTGGACCATGTTTATTCCCCTTTCCGACATGGATATAAGGCTCTCCCTCGCCCTCCCTTCGGCAAATCAGACCACATCTCGCTGCTGCTGCCTGCTTACAAGCAGAAACTTAACATAACATTAAGACAACATATTCGAGGTGGTTTTAAATAACATATCCGTATATTTATTTCTCCAAGTTATGTTTTTGTGTGCACTGAGGAGTCTCAAACAGGCGTTTGTTTAATCATTTTAATATAACACATAACTAGGGCCAAGAAAGGGTGGGTGGAGGGGGTCTGGAGGACGGGTCTCGGGCGGACGGCCCGGGGGCAAGGCAGAGACCAAGGAGGGGGTCTTGGGCGGAAGGCCCGGGGGCAAGGCAGAGTCCATGGTCAGGGTCTCGGGCGGACGGCCCGGGGGCAAGGCAGAGTCCATGGTGGGGGTCTCGGGCGGACGGCCCGGGGGCAAGGCAGAGTCCATGGAGGGGCGAAGACCACAACGGGCGAACTCAGGGGGCCGAGCATGAGGGCGAAGACCACGGCTCTCAGGGGGGCGGGCTCTCAGGGGGGCGGGCTCGAGGGCGAAGACTGCGGCTCTCAGGGGGCCGGTCTCTCAGGGGACTGGGCTCGAGGGCGAAGACCACGGCTCTCAGGGAGTCGGGCTCGAGGGCGAAGACCAGACAGCTCCGGAGGCTGGGCAGGACCCGGTGTCGGCCGGACAGGAACCGGAGCCGGGCGAGACAGGTGACGGGGGGACCTCCAACGGAACAAGACTTGGGATTGGCAGGACTCTCAGCGGGTCCTCCAACGGAACAGGACATAGGGTTGGCAGGACCCCCGGCAGAAGAGTAGTCGGCGGGACCCCCAACGGGACAGGACATGAAGCTGGCAGGAACCCCAGCGGAACCTCCAACGGAACAGGACATAGGGTTGGCAGGACCCCCGGCAGAAGAGTAGTCGGCGGGACCCCCAACGGGACAGGACATGAAGCTGGCAGGAACCCCAGCGGAACCTCCAACGGCACAGGACATAGGGTTGGCAGGACCCCCGGCAGGAGAGTAGTCGGTGGGACCTCCAACGGCACAGGACATAGGGTTGGCAGGACCCCCGGCAGAAGAGTAGTCGGCGGGACCCCCAACGGGACAGGACATAGAGTTGGCAGGACCCTCAGCGGAACCTCCAACGGCACAGGACATAGGGTTGGCAGGACCCCCGGCAGAAGAGCAGTCGGTGGGACCCCCAACGAGACATGACATGGAGTTGGCAGGACCCCCAGCGGAACCTCCAGCGGCACTTGAGTAGGGACTAGAGTAGGGACTTGAGAGGGAACTCGAGAGGTGACTCGAAAGAGACTTGAGAGGGAACTCGAGAGGTAACTTGAGAGGTAACTTGAGAGGGAACTCGAGAGGGGACTGGAGAGGTGACTCGAGAGGGAGCTGGAGGGGTGACTTGAGAGGGGACTCGAGAAGGAACTCGAGAGGACACTCGAGAGGTGACTCGAGAGGACACTCGAGAGGAGACTCGAGAGGTGACTCGAAAGGGAACTCGAGAGGTGACTCGAGAGTGGACTCGAGAGGTGACTCGAAAGGAGGCTTGAGAGGGAACTCGAGAGGAGACTTGAGAGGTGACTTGAGAGGGGACTTGAGAGAGGACTTGAGAGGGGACTCGAGAAGAGACTCGAGAGGGGACCTGAGAGGGGACTTGAGAAGGAACTTGTGTCAGTCGGTACGCCGACAGGACACGGGGAGCTGGTGTTGGCTGGAGAGCCAACAGGAGACGAGGTGCTGGAGTCGGCCGGTACGCCGACAGGACTCGGGGAGCTGGCGTCGGCCGGTAAGCCAGTCCTGGAGCCGAAACTGGAGTCGGGACCATGGCTACTGGGGCCGGTACTGAAGCCGGAACCATGGCTGCTGGGCCCGGTACTGGGGCCGGAACCATGGTTGCTGGGGCCAGGGCTGAGACCATGGCTGTGTGGGCCGGTTCTGTAGTCGGAACCATGGCTGTTGGGGCCAGGACTGAGGCTGGAACTGGAGCCGCTGGAACCGGAACAGAGGCCTGGACCATGGCTGTGTGGGCCAGGTAATCGAGCAAGGAAACATAGCTCTGCGGGCCGGTACTGGTGCATGGATCTATGGCTGTGGAAACCAGAACTGAAGCCCGGGATCATGGCTGTTGGAGCACGGGCTGGAATCCTGGCCCTGCGTCTCCTAGAGGCTTTTTGGAGACTCCGTGTACCTCCAACAGGACAGTAGTCGGATCCCAGGAAAGGGTTAGAAGCTTCGGACAAGTCCTCAGGACAACTTGTGAAAAGTTGTAGCCACTCAGGCAACGAACTCCTCAACCAAGGCATTTCGGGCCACCTCCATTCGTGCCTTTTTGAGGATAGCCTCTTTTTCCCTTCTAGAAGAGGTTCCACTCCACTCGGCATGATAACACTGTAGGGAGAAATCCAGATCTGTGGCAAAAAAGGCAGTATCCAAAATATCCAAAAACAAACGAGCAGCACAAGGAACACAAACCGTGGAATAACATGGAGGGGAAACAATGAACCGACATGGAACACAGGGGAAGACTAGACTAAATACACAGAAGGATAATCACAGGACAAGACACAGCTGGGCAGAGGAGGGAGAAACACAAGGGCAACAGGTGAACACAATGAGACAATCAGACACACCAGGGAAACTAACGACAGGGAGGAGGACCAGACAAAACACAAGGAGGAAGACAAAACACCGAATGAACAGACTTACATAACCCATAACCAGACAGGCAACACTAAAACTGTGACATAAACCTAGGAGTGTGACAGTTTCTCGTCCCTCCCGTTTTTGTGCTTAGTGAGTCAGTGATATATGAGTCAGAGTTTGCGTGGAGGACCGCACATTTTCCCGTCAAGGTTGTTTTTTATAAATCGCAAACATTGCTTAGAAACTGGCATACGCCATCTTTTGAGCATACGCGCCGTTTATAAATGAGGCCCCTGAACTTTTGAAGCAAAATCTGTTAAACACCTGGGGCCTCATTTATAATGCCGTGCGTAGGATTCACGTGGGAAGGTTGCTTACGTAGTAGAAATCCAAAAAATAGGTACAGAAATGTCCCGACATTTTCCGATTCACCAAACATTGCGCACCGGTGAGGAAAGTGCGTACAGCACTTCCTACGCCGGTTTCCCTTTATAAATCACAACCGACTCGAAATGCGGTGCAGCTTTTGCGGGCTTCACGTAACGCCCATATTTGCCTATAAATAGTCAAAGAAACGCCCATTCATTCATTCATTCATTTTTACTGACTGCATGAAGAAGATCGCAGGAAATGACGACAGAACAGCTAAAAAAGACATCTCACACCGTGTCAGATTCTGGTTATTTTGGGGAGGTCGAGATAAATCATATTGTTTGGTGAATGCAGTTTGAACAGGGGAGCAGCATGGAGGTCGGATCGTCACCAAAATAAATAAATAAATGGCCCGAAAAAGGTTAATGACTAAATAAATACACATGACATAGCCTTCCTCAGGCAGTGTGTTTGTACCGGGACAGGAGACACACCCTTGATGAGAAACTGTAAGAAGTGAACGGGGAATCCCCCCGGTGTGGAGTCATGATGACTGGATCTGAATTATGTTTTTGTATTTGGTGGTTTGTGTTCCAGCTGTCGATCAGCTGTGCGCAGCGTCTCCACTGCAGCCTGTGCGTCTCAACCCCCCCCCGCAGCAACCCTATATCCACCAGTTAAGGGAAATACAACTAAAGTGTTGTGTTATATTAGCTGTACAATTGACCACATATGGTGTTCTTAGTTTCCATACCTCCTGTGTTTTACGAGCGACTTATCAAGTCTTGGCAAACGGCATAAAACACGATTAAACATGGTAGTATATAAAACCATGCTCGTATCTACAACCTGAAATGCAAAACGGCGTCAGTTTAGACGTAATTATATCCTTCTGCTTACCACATCATTTATGAGAAAACATTTCATAACATTAACACAACAGGTGATTTTCAATAACATATCCGTATTTATTTATTTCTCCAAGTTATGTTTTTGTGTGCACTGAGGAGTCGCAAACAGGCGTTTGTTTAATCATTTTAAGATTGGCTTTAATCAATTTGTGAAAATGAATTCATATATGATAAATGAGAGGTAACATTTTATTTATGGTATTATTTCCACATATTTCTCTCCATTCTTCCTTCTGCCAACGCGGTGTCGCAGTTTCTCGTCTCTCCCGTTTTTGTGCTTAGTGCGTACGCATGGGTTAGAGTTTGCGTGGAGGACCGCACATTTTCCCGTCAAGTTAGTATTTTATAAATCGCAAACATTGCGTAGAAACTGGCGTACGCCATTTTTTGAGCGTATATCCCTTTATAAATGAGGCCCCTGAACTGTTGAAACAACATCCATAATATTCATCTGGCTGCTACTTAGAAATGATGTACCTATTTACCTAATATATCATATTCCAATAACTTTTTTTAAACTATTTTTCTTTGTATTTACTTGCACTATATTTTTCTGTTTATCTGTGTTTTGTGTTGTACTGTTGGAGAAGCCTGTGACCTAAGATTGTCATCGGCATAACTACACTGTAGCTATGTTCATGTGACTAAATAATGAACCTTGAACCTATGTAAGGCCTTAAATGTCTTCTTCATGGGGATGGGTCAAATAAAAGTCCACTTACAATGTATCTCAGGAGGCTTTGCAGTCTTTACCGATCAACACAACATAAATGACAACATTACTTATAGTAAAAGTACTAGACAGACAATCCAAATCACAAAATGATAAATATATATTTTATAAACAGACCCAGGAGAATGTTCATGAGAAGCCTGAGCCGTTTGGGTCCAAGTACCATAAATTCAGTTTTGTCTGTGTTTAACATTAGGAATTGCAGGTCATCGAAGTTTTTGTTGTCCTTAAGGCATTCTTGAAGTCGGTTTAATTAATTGGTTTTATCTAGCTTTATAGAGAGATATCATTTGTGTATCTTCAGCATAACTGTGAACGTTTTTGGAGGGATTCCTTCTGAGATTGCCCAAATAAAAGAAGAACACAATAGGCCCAAGTACGGAACCTTGTGGTACTCCATGACTGACTGGTTAGCATGGAGGATTTATAGTTTACAGGTAAAAACGGAGACCTTCCGGATAAATTATTTTAAAATCAGCTAATGTAAAGTTGTTTAAACTGTGTTTGCTTACATAAGGGAATTAATGTAACTGACATCATTAACTTTATGTAAAAACATGTAGGTAAAGGTATTTTAATTGGAATCATGATAACTTACACAAACATGAATGCGTAGTTTTGCTTAACCTAAGGTCACTGAAAGGACAACCTAACAAAACTGACTCTTTCACAACTGTGGATATGCACCTGCTGGCCTACTGGTGGGTGCAGTTTGCCTCTTCTGAAGCATTGTAATCGTAGTGAAAACAATGCGAAACAGCCATTTAATTACTCTAAAAATGGGCAATAGGAGGAAAGATCTGAGGTTGGTTAAGGTTTGGTGCGTCTTGCACTTACATTTTAGCTAATAAACATTCCAGAAAATAATTCTTTATTTACAGTTAATATTCTCTTAAAAAGATTAAAAAGAGCAGGATTGAACAACAGTCAAATATTAGACAGTGAAGCATAATACCTTATGTTGTGAATACAGCCAACAAATGTCCTTTCTACTTTGTATTTATGCATGACAAAAACTATACTAGATACTTTAAGCATTAGCTACACTTTTTTAAATGATTTCTACAAATGTTATATGACGATGACAATGTATTAGCCAGGACAGGGTATTATGGTCATATGGATGCTTTACACAAAATATCTATAAGACTATGAAGACAATGGCCTTCAAAATTTAGGTCAAGTTCTAATAAATGACTTTAAAAGCTATTATGTTTTACAACAATAAAGTTAAAAATATGAATTTCTAAGCGGATGATATTTAAAATTTCCAATAATGTATAGCGCTGGCAAATCTAACTAATTGTTAAAGGCTCATTTGTGTCTACGATAATTTGCAGTGATGCACAGTTATATTACATTACATTACATATTAGACGCTTTTATCCAAAGCGACTTACTCAATACTGTGGGCAATCCCCACAGGAACAATTTGGGGTGAAGTGTCTTGCCCAGGGACACAACAACATGCTGACTGCAGTGGGGTTTGAACCTGTGACCCCCTGATCCGAACACCTACGGACAACCCACTACGCCACACGCCTCCAGTATATTACTATCTATAGAACTAATTCCTCCTTCTTCTCTAAAATCCAGATCTTTCAAAATTCCTCACTGTGTCCAAAGCCCTCTGGGAAATAGGGCACATGATTTGTTTTGTGGCCTTTAAAAGGAGAAACTTAATAGCTTCAATTAATATCAACAACTCAGCTATGTAGTGCAGGGACAGAAACCACCACATCTGGAAACTACTCAAAACAAACACATGAACCATGTCAGTGAAGGCTTACATGCTGGTTGCCAAGTGGCATTTGTGTATTCACTTTAAATGTCAATTACCACAAATAATTACCAAAGTGTATCAAGTGTAGCTATATGATACTTGATACTAAATGCATCACTGACAAATGATGATGCAGAAATACTGTAGATGTACTTGTGTGACTTCTTTGCCATTGACCCTTGCGTTTAGAAATTCTCAGCTCTTTATTTATCAAGACCATGTCCTTGAGGCAGAGTGGATCGGGGGTCTGGATTTTTGCCAAACTTGTAAAACCTGTTTTGGATATAGTCTGCCGTGGTTTCATTCCATTTCATAGAGCTGTTTGACGCTCGGCGTAACCTTGGCGCACTGCCACTCCAACATCCAATCACAGAGCTTGAGGACTAATCACGGGGTTTGTCAAGCAAAGCGGATGTTGTAGTCCCAAAAGATAGCTGAGGATTATGGGTAGTGTAGTGTCTTCGGCCATTCTAAACTCTGAAAAACTATTTGTTTCTCCGAATTGAAGGTTAAAAACACAAAATCATTGTACACCATTTAAACCAATCAGTATTGTGTAATTAACAAGGATAAACTGATGTTTTTTAGTGGATGAGTACGGCAGATATCACTGTAAAATCATTTGACATTGAAGGGAATACTTCCGGTTTTATTATGAAAACTTCGAGACCGGAAATACTGTTTTCACCCCATGAGGGTTGAAGCCAACTTTACATGGACACTGCTGTCAATAGAAATTAATAGGGGGAAAGACGTAGTATATACACATTCTCCTGGCGAGACCTCAAATCATCTTCGTAATATCTATCAAACTATAGATCCTACACATCCACTGGACATGGATTCTAAAAGTACAGTATACACTTCTCGCTAGAAATCTAATAAAAAAGCATTTTAATGGCCAAACTTAGAGGGTTATTTGTGAATATACGAGCCTCCGGAGCGTTTGCAATCAACGAGCATCAGTCCATATGCCGCAAATTGTTGTTTCTTACACGACCACTAGAGGTGCTAAACTTTAAAACGTGACTATAGGTCGTAATAAGCTGCTGAACAATCGACCTATTTGGTACCTTTTTGGAGGAGGACAGGCTGTGTGTTTCACTGTATTCACAGTAGGCTTTACAGAAAAAAACTACTGTCTAGAGGCGCGGCACTGCACGCGACTCGGGATCGGGAGAGAATGTTTGTTTGTTTTCTAAGTCATTCATTCATTACACGTTTGTTTTGTCAAGTTTTTCTTTTCGTCAAGTGTGCTGTTTTGTTTTGTTTGTTTTTTATGGAGCCTGGCAAGCTCACATAAGTGAACAATAAGGCAAGATGACGATGGGGAAGAGGACTGCTGTGCTGTTTTTGCTAATGCTAATAACATCTAGCATTCACTGTTTACAAAGCGAAGCCAACGCCGGGATAGCCGTTGGAAGCCAGCAGGTGCTGCGGCCCTATGACAGGGAATGTCTGCTGTCCTTACGGAGAAGAGCCGCCCCGGAACCGGGCCTGCTGGACTATGTCCCGGAGGAGCTGCTAAAACGGCCACGGAAATGAGGGAGGAGAGGCGGCATTAAACATCGACTCCGCCGGAGATGCAATAAGCCGCCGTTGTTACCGTTTAACTGGTTACACCGGGGAACTCGTTACGTTACGTTAACGGTAGGAATGGGGCGTGTACTTTGAGGAGCCATTGTCGAATAACCAGGAAATACACATTTCGATCTGGCTGGCTCTGTGACCGCTGCCTGCTGTAACCAGAGGTGACGCTGGATCTGTGTCATCCAGGCCGTAATCCTCGCCTGGGACACCGCCACGGCTGCGCACAGCGTGAGCGCCGTGCTGGCCGCCTTAGCGATCTCCTCCGCCTCCTCTGGAGCCACGGTGGTGGATCGCTCGACCAACGTCACCACCGAGTTGGTCAGCAAAGCGATATTGTTTGCCGCTGCCGACGCCTGGAACGCACACTGGTGCGCCCGGTCAGCCTGGCGGGCGACATACTGGCCCTTGGGGTCGGTCAACATAGGGCGCCGTCCGGCGACCAAGTTGGCCTGTCTCACCCCGAACAATGCCGTTAAGCTCGGTTCCAGAGCGGGGGTGGTTGGGAAAACCTCATCTGTGAAACCCTCCACCTTGGTGAAGGGGACAAAGGTGGCCACCGGAGCCCTCAAGCTCCTCGGGTTCGCCGCTGCACCTTCCTGATAACGCCTAATGGCGGGGAAGCGCGGCCAGATCGGATCACTCCTGCCCGTCTGCACCCGGGAAAACACGCCCGCCATGTCGTCCAGAGCCACCCTCTCCCGTACTCGTGGAACGGGGAGACCTCTACATGCTGCTGCCTTGCCGATTATTTCCGGCAGCTCCAGCATGATGCCTCCCAATGCCGGTAGCGCCGTGGCCACGGAGAAGGGGACCACGTGCTCCACCGCTACCTCTGACTCTCGCTCCGACCCCGTCTCCCCCGTCCGGGGAAGAGGGGGAAGGGGAGAGCCGCATGGTGAGCCCTGGAGGGAGGCGGGGAAGGAGTCGTCCGACTCCTGCCCCCCACTCGCCTCCATAAACAGGCTGTCCTGGATGGGCTCCTGCCCACCCCAGACGTCTTCCTCCCCCGCAGCAGCTAGAGTGTCCGCCCTTCGCTTCCTGTCGGATGAAGGAAGACGCACACAGTGAGGACATGCGACCTGCTGGCTGAGAGCCGCGTGCTCTGGCCCCAGACAGGCTGCGCATATCGGATGCAAATCGTAGCTCATAATGTAGCCCGTATTGCACGAAGGGCACATACGGACACACTCTTTATTGCTCATGATGTTGCTTTTCTCGTGCTTCAGTAAACTGCTGGTTGCTGAAGAAAAGAGGGAGCAGATCACCGGGCAACCTCCCTATTTATACCGGAAGGTGGCCCGAGGGTGGGGCCCACCTAGCGTGTGGGCGTGGACTACAAGTGTTTCAGTACTGCGCGGGGGCACAGAAGGGTAAACCCAATAGCGATAGCCTTAGAGGGCGAAGCCATATACGAAATAGAACCAAGAGGGGATGGATTCAGGAGTTGTTAAACAACTGATGGATTTTATGATCCACGATATTTATGCTGATGGCTTGAAAAAAAGAAAATTGTTGACAATTATCCTTTATTATCTTGTATGAATATATCTGGTATATTGCTCATTTTCCATAAAAGAAAAACATTTATTTGAGTTTGATGCATACAAATACTGTAGATGATGATTGTTGAAAATGCACTTTTACCATAAAACGCCAGCACGACCAGTTGGTTGAGGCTCATAAAAACAAAACTGTGTAGACAGTAAAAAAAAAAGTAGTTTGTGTCCCATTTGATAAAAAAATGCAAACAAATACTTTTTCCATAGATTTTTTTCTTGGTCTGCCAATTAAAGGGTTAAGCCTATATGTTTAAGCAATTATGTCTGCCTTCCCCGTCTTGCACCATTAGGACCCACTGATATAAAATGCTTAACTGCCTAAGTTGCAACTATGCACTTTTTGGTGGGCTAAGCGCAAGCTTCACATATTTTTGGTTACATTTAAAGTGCCAAATGTAAGTTTAGATATTATGCAATGCAACGTTTTTCTTGGCCTACATCAGTGTTATAGAAGGAAAGACAACAGTGATAGTTATGTTTCAGAATAACATTTATTGGAAATTGTTTGGAAAAATATCACTTTTCACCAGTTTGAGCTTCAACCTCAGGATCCATGTGTCTGTGATCCTCTCCAGAATGGAAGTAGTCGTCACATACAGAGCATCAACTAGTTCCTGAACACTAGTGTCCTTCACATGCTGATATCCAAGAGAGGGAGTTACACAGTCACAAGATGGAGGAATAGAAAGCAGTATTCAATGTTTTACTTCAGATTAGCTCCACGTCAGAAATGAGCATGCTTGATGTCAAGCTATCCAGCAAGGTTATTTTCATTTATGTTGTTTTTTTTCTGCACAGTGTAGAGTCTTGTTGTGATGAGAGGAATGGAGGTATTTAATAAAAACCTTGCTCGCTGGAGAATAGCTAAAGAAGTCCTGTCACAAGTTAATCGGAGAGGATCACAGCTGGCCACGGATCTCGATGCTGCATTCGGGCTGTGAGTAAACAACTTGTGTCTTACTTTTAGGCTGTCTGGAGGTATGGACAGCTATCAAAGCTACTAAACATCACATTAACAACGATGTACAAATGAAAGTTGGAGACAAATACATATTTGAAATGATTTATTCACGTTGGCAATGTTTTGAACAGACATCTCCAGTCACCTCATTGTCATTTTGTAGTCCTCGCTGTACGCGTCCGGATATCGGCATCGCAACCACAACCTCACACACTGGTACTGAATGTGCATCAAAGTGTTCCTATGGAGCCAAATATACCAAAAGATAAATGTAAACAACAAAAGAAGCGATCGAAATGTGTATTTCCTGGTTATTCGACAATGGCTCCTCAAAGTACAAGCCCCATTCCTACTGTTAACGTAACGTAACGAGTTCCCCGGTGTAACCAGTTAAACGGTAACACCGTTACCATCAATACTCTTCAGCAACGTTCGTTCCCTTAGAAATAAGGTGGAGGAGCTACGCCTCAACACTAGGATCTTAAACGAATACCGTGAGTCATGCATGATGATTTTCACTGAGACCTGGCTTCAGGAAGACTTCCCAGACTCATTGGTTCAGGTACAAGGCTTTTCAAACGTTCGTATGGATAGGAACAGAAACTCGGGGAAAGTGAGGGGGGGAGGCATTTGCGCTTATATAAAGGACTCTTGGTGCAGCAATTACACAACAAAAGACACTGTGTGCACTCCCGATATCGAACTCTTATGCCTAAGTCTGAGACATTTTACCTACCTAGAGACTATGGGAACATTTTTATCTGTGCTGTTTACATCCCACCCAATGGTAACGCATCAAAGGCTGCCTCACGTGTAGCGGACTGCGTGCACGAGCAGTTAAAGAACAAACCTGATGCACCTATATTTGTTATTGGAGATTTGAATCACTGTAAACTAGAACCAGCACTTCCGGGATTCCAGCAATACATAAAAAATGGCACCCGGAAAAATAACATACTGGACAAATGTTATGGCAACATCAAAGATGCGTATGCTGCTCGGATTAGACCCCCCCTTTCAAATTCGGACCATAACACCGTCCAGCTAATCCCCACCTTTAAGGCTGCCATCAAGAGAAGTAAACCTGTCTCTAAAACTGTCAGTCTATGGCAGGATGAGCATAAAGAAAAGCTAAGTGGCTGCTTCCTGGCCACAGATTGGGAAGTATTCTCCCAGGACAATGACACCGATACCATCGCTGAGACCATCACAGACTACATTCATTTTTGTGTCGATACTGTTGTGCCAAAAAAGACCATTAGGATCTATCCAAACAATAAAGACTACATCTCATCGGATATTAAACGGTGTATCCGACGAAGAAATATCGCTTTTCAAAAGAACGATGCAATACAACTGAGATCAGCTCAAAGAGAACTAAAGGGGAAACTTAAAGAAGCCCGAGAGCAACATAGTCTGAGTGTCCGAGAGGCTTTCTCAACCAAGAACTGGAAAGAACTGTGGGACTCTGTTAAATAAATTACAAATCTGAACTCCGGCAAGAGGGAGATGCATGTTCTGGATGAGCTTAACAAAGCAAATTAACTTAACAACTTCTACAAACGTTTTGATATTAATTCTGCTTCTAACATTGATGCATGTAATAACTTGTCAACCTCTTTAACCTGTGACCCAATACACAATAGAAGAATAATAATTGATGATAGTGCTGTGGCCAGGGTTTTCAAACAATTGCATACTAAGAAGGCCAGTGGGCCAGACGGTATTTCGGCACTCCTGCTGAAAACGTGTGCAGACGAGCTCACCCCTGCCTGGAGTCCATTATTCCAGCTCTCTGCTGACTCGTGAAGCATCCCTCAAATATGGAAGAAAGCTGTCATCATACCAGTTGCAAAAAAACCATGCCCACATGACAACAACAACTTCAGATCAGTGGCTTTGACCTCAATAGTTATGAAGTCACTAGAACGGATTATTGTAGGGAACTTGCGAACTGAGGTGCAACACCTCTTGGACCCCTACCAGTTTGCGTACAGCGATGGTAGAGGTACAGATGATGCTCTGACCTCTACAACTCACTTTATTCTAAAACACCTGGAAAATCCTTTAGCTTATGCTAGATTAATGTTCATGGACTTTAGCTCAGCTTTTAATACTATTCTTCCCCAAATGATGTTAAAAAAGCTCAAACAGATGGATGTGAACCCTTACTTAATCAGATGGTATCACTCCTTCCTAACTGAAAGACAGCAGCAGGTGAAAGTAAACTCGACCCTCTCTGACACACAGGTCATAAGCACAGGGGCACCACAAGGCTGCGTTAGCTCTCCTCTTCTCTTCACACTCTACACAAATGAGTGTAGGAGTCAGCACACACACAACCACATTATAAAGTTTTCTGATGACACAGCCATACTTAGTCTACTGACTAGAGACTCAGACATTTCTATATATAAACTTGAGATTGAAGAGGTCGTGAAGTGGTGTGAGGCGCACAACCTGGTGTTAAATGTTAAAAAAAACAAAGGAAATGATCTTTGACCCCAAGTCAGTAGGTGATCACAGCCCAGTCCTTATCAACAGGGAGGGAGTTGAGCAGGTTACACGTTTTAAATATTTGGGGATTTATTTTGATGCTCAGTTAGGCTGGGCCCATCAGGTGGATCAGGTATGCTCAAAGATAAGCCAGCGCCTGCATTTCCTGCGTCGGCTCAGGGTTCATGGAGTGGATACATGTATCATGTTAATGTTCTACAGGGCAGCAATTGAGTCTATTATTCGTTATGGCATCACAACATGTTAAATCTAAATCACAACTCCAGAGCTTGATAAAAAGGGCTGGAAAAATAATTGGCATGCTTCCACCATCCTCTCTTCAGGAGATATTTGAGGAGATGGTGAGAAAGCAAGGCCGTAAAATCACATGCGACCCCAAACACATCCTGTATAGAGAGTTTGAGTTGCTGCCCTCCGAGGGCAGAAGGTATAGATTACCAAACGGTAAATTGAACAGGTATACGTTTTCTGTCAATCAAGCTGCTGAACAGTCAGAAACAATTGTGATTATGCTGTTAGGAGTTGTTGGGAGGTGCAATGTTTACAGTGTAGTTTGTGCAATCGAGAAGGTTAAATAGGGGAAGTGCATTATGTGTAAATAGGTATGGACACAATAGGGATATGTGCAATTTGACGGACACTATGCATAGGTGCAATAGGGAAAGTGCAATATTTGATTATGTATGTGCAATAGGGAAAAGTGCAATAGGGAAAAGTGCTGTACCTGTATGTTAATTGTTTGTTTCTTTGCCATGTGATATGTAATCTCTGTTCTGTATCTATGACTGATTGACCTGAATGTTTTATGTGTATTATCTCGATGCCCAAGACAAATGTCTCCTAAGGGAGACAATAAAGCTCTATCTTATCTGTCCCAATGTGTATTCATCTTGTTGGAAGGGGGTAGCATGGGCCAAGGATGCAACCATTACATGTTTGAGCAGATCTGCAGGGCAGATACACACCTTCATTTTCACTTTTGATGACTTTTGATGAGAGGTACACTGAAAAGCTTTAGTATGGTAAACCTAGGCTAGGCTACTCATGTTAGAAGCCTTTTTTGTTATTTGTTGTAATTCTCTTGACATCCCAACAGAAATAAATACATGAAATGGAGGATTTATTGTTTGAATGTTGAATCTTGTTTATGCTGCATTCACCTGGTGTCAAAATAATTGGAAAAGTGATTTCCCAACTGGCAAAATGCAAACAAGTTGGAACAACAACTGCTCTGAGCAATAAAGTACAATACATGTAATGATCGACCATTTTGTTTCCATATTATGACTTAAAGTTCATGAGCACACTAAAGTCAGGAAAACGACTTCCCAACACAGGAGATAAGAACATCCGAGGAGCAAGTGAATGCACCATTTGCCTTAACAGTGGTCTGCCTGCTTTTGCTATTTTATTTGTATGATGAAGTCAGGCCTTTTGGGATCTTCATTTCAAAAAGTTAAGACAAACTCTAAAAAAATGGCTGTCATCAGATCTCCCTCTCTATATGTGATATTATATCTGAATACAAGAAACAAACTAACAGAGAGAGAGCGAGTGGCAAATTAATGAGCCAACTAATCCTCAGCTGAAGCATTGTCTGACCTGCTTTCATTTGACCATTTCTTCATATTGCTACCTTCCTTCCACTGTGAATTCCCCTCCCACCCACTTACTTACCTCCCTTCCTTCCTTCCTTCCTTCCTTCCTTCCTCCCTCCCTCCCTCCTCCCTACCTCCCTCCCTCCCTCCCTACCTCCCTCCCTCCCTCCCTACCTCCCTCCCTCCCTCCCTACCTTCCCCTCCCAATTAGAGATATTTACTTCCCGAATGCTAATCTCTAAAACATCGGCAGAGGTTTATCCGTGGCTCCCTGGAGGCAGCTCTGCTCCTCTTCCTCGCTCTGTCTTTTGTTCTGCCTGATGAGGTCATGTTCGAACCATTCATCTTCTGACATCGTGTGTTACAAGCCCAAACAGAGGGGAGCCAAACCTCTGTTCACACATGAGATCAAGATAGTCGGGGGCATGTTTCCACACATTGCCCCTGGGACTCCGTCTGCGAAGGTGTGTCTGCAAACGGGAGGAAAACTCACAAGACCTGATCCTTAGCTTGTTATTATAATGACGCTAATGATAATGGAAATGTAATAAGTCTTTCATTAGACACTCTTTTGAAAACTCAGTTGTGTCGTGAGAAAGGAATCCTAAACATACCGTAAGGGCCTTAATTAAAGAAGTACAAGACATGGTTATCTGGGGTTCTATTTAAAGGAATGCAGGACGCCACATCATACTTCATAATTGCTGCTTGTTAATGTGTTACTGATGACTGTTTTATTTTCTCACACAATGTTGTGAAGTGTTGCACATTTTAGTAGTTGCTATAGAGGTTTGAGGTTTAACTTGGGGGTGAATTACAACTCGTATGGTACCAACTCTCTAAATGCTTTTTATGCAAAACAAAAACCAAAAATAGAACGCCATAAAGCCCAATCTTGATACAATCAAAATATAGCCAAATATAATTTCTCTGGACATATAAGGACAGTCTGAACATCAAGCTTTTCTCCACATTTAGCAGCGTTAGTAACTTCAAGTACAGTGTTAAACATTTGGATAGTCGACAATTTTATTAATCGTTTAACTCATTATTTCATGAAAAAATTACAAAAATGTAAGTGTTCCATGCTTCTCAAATGAGAGGATTTGCTGATTATCCTTTTATTATTTGAATCCGCTGTATTGACGTATCTGCACTGAGTTCTTTGTACTATTTTTAATACAGGATTTATGCTTTTATTGGAATATTCTCACAATTTGCACAAGTGCTTAAAATAAAGTAGAGGACTTGCTCCATCACTGATTTTACACTCACAGCTCTGGTGTTGATGCCAACTCTCTGATACAGAATTGGCAGTCACATATCTCCACATATTCTCTCTTCCTGTGTTGATATGACGTAGGTCCTCATCTCTCAGATCCCCAAAGGTCAGCAGGTCGACTGGCTTGGGTGAGAAACTCTGCATAAAACAAGAAACAAAGATGTTGAATATTTGTTTTCAATCCTATTGGGTACCATTTACAAATTATGTGAACATTTTTACAATTCATATTTATTTGTAGACCAGAACATCCTGTGTTATTTTTCTAGATAATGTTGCATATATTATTTTAACAACGAAGAGATATCCGTGATTAAAATAATATCAATAGAAAAATGACCTATTACTATTATTTAAAATAATCATAACTAAAATAACACAAATGTTATAATAATAATAATATAATACTATTTAAAAATAATATGTTATCATTAGTTATTATTATTATTATTATTATTATTGTATTCATATTTTTCTATTATGAATTTCAATAATAAAAATCATAGACCTACGTTAATACATCTAATGTAAAGTATTTGTGTATATTTAGACGTTCTTTTAAGTCTTCATCCCGGAAGAAGATATTTGCTTTTCACTAAACCAACAAATACATCTGTATCATTCCATGCAAACGTAAATAGAACTAATAGGAGAACAATTAGCTCCAGTTTTTAATTAAAGGTTGTCTGATGTTGATGTGTGTTGTGACATGTAGTGTGTCAGGTTTTGAAGTCCAGCCCAGGGCTAGGGTTAGATCTGAGTCATGACTTCCAGCCTACATAGCCTGCTTACATCAGCTGGCAGGAGAAGGTGTGGAGTCCACTGCCTGAGGCTGACTGATCAGGTCTAGCAGCCTATCACACGTAGACACTGTCCTTAAATATGCACACCAACGTTTCGCCCACCCACTGCAGGATATCACTCCGTTGTTGCTCACCACAAACTGCAGGCCCTTTCTCTGTTCAAGCAGCCCTATCAGTCCAGGCTCCTGAGTTTCATCTGCTTAAATCAGGAGTTTGTCCCCACTGCAGATGCCTCCAGGAAGACCAGCTGGTGTTCAAGATGCAGAACGCCATGACCTGTAGGAGGTGAAACCACACAGGAAACACATCACACACAGCGGGAGGCGGCTGGAGAAAAAACCCAACAGCTGTTTACATGTTAAAGGGCCATCCTCACCAAGAATGATAACCAGAAATATGTTTTTAAAATCAGCAGTTCCTGTTTGCAATTCACATGGCTGTATAGACCAAAAAAAACAAAAGTAACCTTTGTCAGGCTAGTTCTGGAGTGTATATATATCTATGACTTATGGATTATGAACATCGATGTCCATTGCAAATAAATATATTCCCTACATGTTGCTCTTGTATTTCTATACAATAATCCTCTGAAGTAGTAGAAACTGTTCAACAAAAGAGTAAATACAGTTATAAATCGTTACAAATCCATCTTTTGAACAATTCGTGTAAATACATTATCCCATTATCATCCAAGCTAAGCTAACGACTTGCCCTGTGTGAAGTCACTACATTGTGAAGCCCATTATTCCTTTCAGTGAATGTCACTTTGCTGTGTGACTGACTGCCCTTACTGATGAGAAATTGACAACACTGAACCTAAAGAAGAAGCTTCACTTCAGAAAATGTACTTTGAGGTTTGACAGAAAGTGATGACATTAAGTTATGCATGTGACACGTCATATTGCATCTACAGGTCAGGGACCTGGGTCCGGATTAAAATACTCCCCAATATTGTTTAATTAGGAGTGAGAACTCAGTACTGTACTCAAGCACAGTGTGACCATCCGTGCCTGGGACCACACATAAAAAGTGGTCCTCAATAAAGTTTATGGGTTATTGCGTATGGTTAGCATCAGTTGTGAAAACCCACTGTATCGTTGACTGCATTTAGTGGTGAGATTCCGTGAGTAGAGTTTATTTAAATGTGAGCATATCAGAATCGGCTTTATTGCCAAGGTGTACACATACTGTACTTCTTAACACGCAGGTACCCTCCCACAGGAGCAGGGTCATTCTTGAGATTTACTCCAGAGTTTAAACATTTTTCTAAATGAATTGCTTTTATATAAGGCTTAGCCAGCCGTGCGACCATTCAAAGTACTTTACCCAGGATTCACCCATTGACACACATTCATAAAGAAGTGCCTCCTGATTAGTAGGCAATAACAGGCATGCACACCGTTAGCCATGCCATTTGGAGTTCAGTATCTGGCCCAAGGACACCTGACTGCAGGGGCTGGGGATCCAACCACACGTTTCTGGACAACCATCTACTCCCTGAGCCACAGCTGCCTGTAGTGTTATGTAAAATCGGCCTAAAGCAAAGGTCAACTCTATTGTATGGGCTCAATCCTGTCATTTGTGCACTTTTCTACACTGTAGCAACAACAAATGTCACTAGATGATGACGCAACTGTACTTAACTAACCCCCAGGAGTATCTTTGTTTGATTCTCATACAGTAATCACTGTTTGCCCCATTAATGCCACCATTTCACTTTTCAACGCGACACACTGGCCTGTCTTGGCTTGTAACTCGGAGCATACACCTATTAAAGCAGACTGCTCCCTTTTGTTGTGCCCTTGTCCTACACTCACACGTCCCACAAAGCCAGTCACAGGGACTCATAAACACTTGGTAACACATGTAGTTCTTGAATGAAGTGCAAAGTCACTGCCTCTGAGTAATGGGTGTTTTTTTTTCTCTTCTCTGTGGCTGCCTATAAAAAATGTTCAAGTCTTTACTGTGGTTTATTTGCAGTGTTTCTCCAACATAAGGAATTGGGAGAAAGAGTCCATCTCTGCAACGCATGGGTGGCTTTAAATGTAAACTTAAATATATAAAACCATGTATTTGCTCTGTTGACTTTATAAGCAAGTCATAGCAGGTCATGAAGCTGTAGAATAATATCTTGGCATACTCATTTTTTAAATCTATTTCTGAAGTGTTTATCCCTGTTTCAATTGGGTTGGCATCAAGACCAGCAAATATTTATGAAAATGAGGTTCAAAGCCAATGATCGGGCAGGAGTTATGTCATCAGCAACAACTTCATATTTTATATTATTTTACAGATGTAACTGTGGAAACTGCAGTTTTGTGTATCAGCCTCAACACATGTTGCTGGTTTTGTTTTGGTTTCCAATCTTGGCCAATGAACCCCATCTCCACAGCTGAAGGTCTTGGCTGCAGAAAGAATAAAGACTTGATGTTGAGTGAGTAAAGTGCCTCAGAAACGAGACACCAGCCTCTAACCTCCACTCACCTTGGGCTGAAGATTTTGACGGATCAAAAAAGTTAAGCAGGCTCTTTGCTGTCTGCACGCTGACAACGTCTCCTATTAAGCTAGAGGGCTTTGTCATGTGGCCCCTGCTTGTTCTGGTTTATTTTTTGGAACTGACATTGGGAGTCTTGGAAGCAGCGAAAGATTAAAAATGCATGCCCCTGCCTGTCTCTGTGTAAGAGCAAGTGCATGTTAGCAGTGCAACTCCATTTCACTTTAGGCGATCACCGTTTTCGTTTTCATATCACTGACACTTAACACATTAATGAGATGTTGGAAGCGATTGGGAGATGTGGATGACTGCATGGGTGTTACATCTCCCCTCAAATCTCTGATGTGGTGCTTGGCCGAGGGCTGAGGCAGCAGCGCCTGACACGTCATCCTGAACGTTTCTGTGTTAGCGGGTGGTCCACCATGGGTCAACGGAGATCTGGACTGTCATGCTGATATTGACTCTCAGAGACTTAACTGGGACTTCCCAGAGTTTTCAAACTAGATAGTTAAATATTAAAGAGACTCCTCATCATCTCTTATTTGTCCAACCCGGCTGCGTCTATCGTTTCTCCAATTTTAGATTTAACTGTTCGCACTTCCGCATGAAAAAAGCATCGTTGGGCTCAGCGCAACTGCGTCATGGATGTATAAATAGAACGTCGTCGTCCCCATAGAAAAAAACAACGCATGATATCATGTCTACTGTAGGTTGGGAAAAAAAAACTATATAGGCCACGACATTTTATAAATGTACAGTTTATCAGACCACACACAATTACACCTTCGTTAGCAAATCATGCTGCAAATGTTACAGCAATGTTGGGTAAGTGGAATATTTAATATAGGCTAACAGTGTTGGAAAAATGTGAAGTACATATTAGTACATAGTTCTGTACTTATGTTGTTGTAATACTTGTTTGCTAATGTATTCTTCTTAAACTCATGGTGAGTTATATTAAATTCCCTTACATTTCATGAGTTCTAATTGGATAGCTCTCCAATCTCTGTAACTGGAACCAGATTTGGAAATGCATTTAGACATCTTAAACATCTGGCTAGAAGGCTAGTTTTGCCATATGTGATATTACCAGTCAGTAAGCAATCTGTGATAAATAGACACCCACAAGGTCTTTCCCATAACAGCAGTTAACGTTACACTATAACTGAACAAAAATTTGCTGTCATTCTTCCTGACTCGTTAAACACATACAGTTTGATCAAACAGAGGCACATTGAGCATTATCTGGTCTCTGATCGGAATGATCTGAATTATCTGCATGAGTTGGAGAGCAGTTATCTCTAGGGGTGAGTCAGCGGTATGAATGACAGATTGTGAAAAATTATCTTGGGTCTTTCAAACAAAGCAAACCATATAGTACACATGTATCTAGAGTTCACAAGCCCCAGGAGTTATTACCGGGGCAAAAATATCAGATTATAAATCTCCAGTCCTCAGAAAACCTCTATTGGTTACCTTTTTCTTTCAAAATAGAACTCAAAATCCTCTTTTTGGTTTACATAGCATATGCTAATATGGCTATAATGTACATTGCAAACTTGCAACCAGTCATACAGTGGAAATATACCTCATGTGCTTTACACTTTCTAAGTCTGGAGGCGTGTGGCGCAGTGGACCAGTGCGTTGGTGTTCGGATCAGGGGGAGCACAGGTTCAAACCCCATTGCAGTCAGCATGTCGTTGTGTCCCTGGGCAAGACACTTCACCCCAAATTGCTCCTGTGGCGATTGTCCACAGTATTGAGTATGTTAGTCGCTTTGGATGAAAGCGACTAACACAACACGTTCTCACTCCCAACCCGTCACATGTTGACGGTCGGTCAGGGCCCCTCCCCGTCACTCTATTACGGACAGGGTACCCCCTTGAGAGTCAGTTTTCAACGGGCAGGGAGTCCCATTGACTTGCGAAATACTCTCCGCAGATCCATTCTCACAGCGTTTATCAACCTTTTTCTTACTCAATATCAAGCCACACTTATTGTTTTTACTTCTTTATTTTAATTGAATAATGTAGGACTTTTGTTGCCGTCAATTGTGGGGAGAGTAGGAGCTCAGAATACTGAAATCTGTATTGTTTCATCGTTTTTTCCTTCTAATTTTGTATTCTCTAACCACACACTGTTATTTACTCAACAATAACACATCATTATCCTTGTGTTTATTTATTTGTTTGATTAATAAACACAAGTTGGAGTCCGTCAGGACCGAGGGTCGGAGCAGCTCATAGTTGCTTTAGAGAATTTTACCCCCATAAGTAAGTATTCTCTCCTCTTCGCTTGACAAACCCTGTGATAGTCCTCAAGCTCTGTGATTGGATGTTTGAGTGTGCGCCGAGGGTTACGCCGAGGTCGAACAGCACTTTAAATGGGATGGAACCACGGCAGACTGTGCAAAACTGGATTTGAACGGGTCCACCGCGTCCCCCCCTCCCCCACCCCGTCCCCAGAACTACACATGCTGGCTATTGTGTTTCGCAACATGTTCTCTATCTATGGCACGTCTCTACTGGGAGTTGTAGTTTTAAAAGACGCTTTCGTATTTCCCATTATAAGAAGTTGCCAGTATTAAACTGTGTACATCCCTGGAGGTTTAGGGGATAGGAAATACTCACATTTAAAACATATAATTAATAAATGGGTGAAAATTGCTTGTGCCCATAATGGGCAGCATTAATATATACCCACATGCCAGCTAAGGTCAGAAGAGCTTTATTTAACAGCTGGTCTTATGTCTGTGACCCCTCCTGTTGTTAATTGATAAGCATGAAACATGCACTTGTCAAGGTTCAGAGGCACATTTTGCAAATATGGCAGTAGCCATCGATCATCTTAAGATAATATATACTTTATTGATCCCAAGTTGGAAACATTTGCGTTACATCAGCATGTGTAACAGTTGTAAATATGCAGTGGTGTTTATTTGTAAATCATTTAGTATAATCACACATATTCTGTGTTTTATATTTAATAATTCTGTGTTCTTTATTTATTGAATGTTCAATACCTGACAAGGTCGGAGATGAAAAACTTGGGTCGCAGGTTCCTCAACAGTGCATTACAAGACATCTATCAATATGTGTGTATACCTCCACCATTAAACTGTCTCTTATACTATCTACATACATCTTATAAGAGTATAATACATATGTATAATATCAGTTAAAATAAGTGCTTAAACATACAGTAGTTAACATTGCAGGAAAGCAATATATTAGTACTTTGTCAGGCATAATATTTATACCCCCAAATCTTTTTTCTTATTCAAAATAAGACCTTAACCCAAAGTATTCTTTAATGTTTAAATAAAGCCTTATTAGTTTGTCTGCCTGTGTCTCCTATTAATATCTAATATATTAAATAATACATTTCAATAACGTGCTTTAACCACCAGGTGTCCCTTTCTATCAGCTCTGCACCCTTATGGTGTAATATGCCAATATACCGATTGGATCAAATATAAAAGTCAGCCAAATTAGTATTTATACTGCAAGGAGACTTATATTGTGAAGAGAAATTGAAGATTTTGTTTAATTGATATATTTATGATCCATGTCACATATTCAGTTTCGGCGGAAGTTGTTCCTGTTTGTCTCGAAGTCTTCTCATCAGGGCTCTATAAATAGCGAACTACGGCAGATATGTAATATTTAATGCTGCCGAACTATGTATTACAATCCTGTTATGTGATGACCTCCAAAGAGAAAAGCAAGCAAACTCGGAATAAAGTATTATTTTATTTAAAAAAAAAAAATCAGGAAGTCCGGTTAACTAAAAATGTCCGTGTGGAACAATAGATCCCATAGATCCCGGAACAATAGATCCCATAGATCCGTGGGTGAATAATGTCAATCACCACATTACACACATCCCTTCACATTTACATTTTAATTTACATTAAAGTATTTTGTGAGGCCTTCTAAAATGTTTTTAAATATAATTAGGGTTGTAGTTGAAGAGTTTGTACATTATTGCGTTGCCTGGCACAACGGCACGTTCATTAATTCCACATCCACACACTTGGATTAACATTGATTTAATACATTAATGTAGCCTTTGTTTCTGCTAAAAGAGGTGTCGACCAGCTGGGGCAACAAGAAAATCGGCGAAATCGAGTGTGACTATTAAAAAATAAATCATTATTATTTTAATATTGACAATAACGGCCCGTCCACACAGCGGCGTGCGTTGACATTTGCCGGCGGGCGTGTCTGACACTCGACCAACAACCAATCACATGAATCTCCCGCCCCAGACACACAAGCAGCGGTTTGATTGGCTAGAGCTTGTACTGGCATATGATTCGATTGGCTGACGCCTCCATCGAGGCGTCAAAAGTTGAACATTGCTCAACTTTTGAAGTGAGCAACGCCAGCAACGCTCCACGTCGCTTCCCAAAATGCAGTTCGGCTAAAAGTGACGTCACCCCATTCAAAGTGAATGGGCAGAAGCGTTGGAAGCTTCAACACACGCCGCTGTGTGGACGGGCCATAACAACCGACCGTCGGGGAGCGTTCTCATGGCGTCTATTATCAACGCTATATGGGAGGTCTATGAAAGTCTATGGGACGCCCTGCCCGTTGAAAACTGACTCTCAAGGGGTACCCTGTCCGTAAAATAGAGTGACGGGGAGGGGCCCTGACTGACCGGCAACATGTGACGGGTTGGGAGTGAGAACGTGTTGACTAACAAGTGACATGTAATGTCTGGTGAAAGGGTGTTTGGTATTTATGCAACCAAAGAGCTGACCCTGACTCACTTACCCTGACATTGTGCTAATTTAAATCCAAACTAAGGTCCTACTTGAAAACATTAGGCCCTATTGTGCTTTTTGATATTTCACTTTACCGTAGTGTGTACACTATAGGTATTTGTGCATGTAAATGGTCTGCAATGGTGCTCAAACACATTGTACGTGATAGGCTAAGGGGCGAGACATTTCTATGCAGTTGACCAATCACATCAGAGCCGGCCAGCTAACCAATCAGAGCAGACAGGGCTCTGGTTTCAGACAGAGGGTGAAAAGAGGTGCTGCAGCACAGGTAGTATGAGAAAAATAAAGTGCTTTTTGGACACTAAAGCATGGAGACAGTAGAGGCTCAAAATACTAATATGAACTTGTAAATTAACATTATAGATCCCCTTTAAATATACATGCTGTATTTTTGAAGGGGCTCTGTTTATTTGCACACTTTTTGCCGTTGTATTTCGTTTTTATGTAAAGCATTCTAGACTTCTATCTTATGAGATGATGCTTTTGTACTAATGTTGAATTGACTGATTTTGTTGCTCTGCTAAAATCACAATGCTGTAAGTGCATAGGTTTTTTATTTTGTATTTGCCAAACAGCTTCATGTGCATTACCTCCACCATATGAAGAAGTAGGCTAGATTACTGGATTGTAAATTGCATGTAGCCTGTAAAAACCAAGTGATTGCAATGTAGCAAATGGACACACATGTGGTTAAATATAAATGGGTGTCTTTTCACACATGAATTCTGCTTGCAAGGCACTTGAAATGACAAATGTTAAAAGGGTCCGGAGAGACAAGCCTGGAAAGGGCCGGCTGAAAGATTGCTTTATAATGTTACATTAAAGGGTGCAATGAAATGAGCTGAGAAAGAAACTTAAGCTGGGAGCTCCGGAGCAGGGGCGGGTTGGGTTATTTGTCAGGTTGGCATTTCAGCGCAGACAGCTCATATCTCCATGTCAGCAGTGGCAGTGTTTGTTTTGGATACTGTCTGTATTAAATAGACGTGTCCAGCAGCCAGCTTTTCTTGACAATTAGTGACATGTAAGAATTGTCTTTGGCACCCTGTCAGCTGGTTTGTTTTCGTAGCCTCGTATGAAAAGGAAAATCTTTTTATTTCTTCAGTCCCAGAAAAGATGGGTTGGTATGATAACACTGGGTAAGAGCAGGGCAGAATTTCACCCTTTGTGTGAGTTAATCCCTACGCCAACAGTTGCTCCATCCCAGCGCTACATCAGTCGTAACTCAACACAGCCAATAAAAAAAGGGCTCTGCTAATGTTTAAAGGGTGCTGTCTGGAGACAATGGTAATATAATACCAGCAGTAACATGGACGCTGGCATTGCTGGTGCCAGCGCGGATAAACTGCCTCATAACCACTGGGAAGAATCAACTGAAGAACTGGCAAAGGGATGTGTCTTTTGACCATAGGGCGGAGGGTGGAAACCATGCAGGAATTTAAGTCAGTAAAGTGGCAAGATGGACAGCGGGATACTGTTTTAGGGCAGTGCCCCTGAGGAATCCAAGGGTGATGGTCAAGAAAATAATGCATGGTTGTGCCAAGGAGCCTCGGTGGCGGCGAAGGTTTCCACACCGCAGAGCTCGCCAGGCATGTACACAGATATATGCCTCTTGGGGGTGACCTCTTAGCCTCTTGCTTGATCATATATTGAATGGCCTGCCAAAGCCAAAGACTGACATGTCCGTCATGAGGTGCTGTAAACATGAATGACTCTGTCAGTTCCTGGGATTATGATTACACCAGCAGTGTAACAGTATCGCAAGACTTTCACAAAAGTTGGCATTCATACACACACACTAGTCTGGTCCAAGTGTATTCATATTGTTGTTTCATTGTGTGGGCAATGACTTCAAAGTTACTCTTAAGTCAATCACAGTAAGTGTCCAAAGGGGAGAAGGTGTTCCCCTTCAAGCTGCTACTGTATAACCAATCATTTGAAATCAAAACTGTATACATTTCATGTTTATCTTACGTGTAAGGTTGTGTGGTGTAGTGGTTTATTTGTAAAACACCAATACCTTTTTAAAGTAAGCTGTTTTTGTTATCTGGGAAACAAAAGCACAAAGACGAGATTGTTCCTCTTTTGTTCACCATATCCTCTTATCAGTTCAGTGTGTTTTATACAAGCTTAGTAAGGGTCCAGCACAGTATAAGAGATAGTTTTGACTATAGCTGTTTAGTTGCTCTAATGCTTAAAACTGACTTGAATTAATTAACTTCACTATCCAACTCAGCAGGATTTAGCTGTCAATGATATACAATATATTGTTTCTGTACATGCTAACTGAGAGACTGACATAAACAGTGTTTGAATAGGCGTAGCATTACTGAAAATAACTGTGTATATCAGCTAATTATACACTATACCCACTACAATAGCCTACTCTGCATTACAAACAGTGACACTATCCATTGCTGAGATTGTTGCTATTGTTTAGTTAAACTGTGATGGCTTTTTTTTGGGAAATATCAACACAATCAGTGACTACAAACCTTTAACCAACTGAACTAAAGGAAATAATCTGAATGAACATATTGTCTACCTCTCGTTCTGACCTGGGGTTATCAAAAGGGTTGTGTATCAACTATTGGGTACATTTAATCAATCAATTGTAGGATAGGCAACCTGAGATAGAGACTAGGTCCCCCTGCAGCTGGTTTAGTTATAGCAAGCCATAAAGCAAGTTGAACGAAATTGCTAAAAAATATGTTCATGCAACACAATTACATTATGCTGATAATTTTGTATTTGTAGGTTGAGCTATCAGTTATTTGATGTTCGAAAGATTAAAAAGCTCTCACAAGAACATCCGTATTGAAAACCCCCAGATTCACACATGTTTGTCTGGAAAATAACGTCGGAAAATCCCAGGAAGAACTGGGATGTCATTTCCCAGTATTCAACTCTACCCATCCACCCACAGAACAGCTGATTGTGACAAAATTGTGAACCTTGCCAATATGAATAGACTGCTGAGCTCCCCATAAAAGCATCTCTACAACAAGCAGCACATCCCTGAAGACATTTAAAAGAGAGCACAGGGGTCTGTTGGTATCTATTTTATCTCCTGTCAACCCTTTATTATTTATTACGTGCAGTATGTCAGCAGATCGGATCTTGATCTTAGCTGAGTCATACGAAACAGGAATAATATGCTTTTTCTGTCATCCTGTCTCCACAGGCCTATTCAGAAAATACGTCAGCGGATGGGATGAGTGGGTTTACCCAAACACCCCTGCGCTAACACAGGATATCCCCGTGTGACCTTTGAGTCTTATCAAAATAGTCAAATTAAGGGTTGTTCACATGGACACATGTGCTGTATGACGTCATTGTTCTGAAAGACAAAAAAGACAAGTAAAGCTTTACAGGGCCCAGCTGATCCTGGTTTGGCCTTTTTAACCCTGTGGTGGCCACATTATTAGTTCCTCTTTCTCGAGAGGAAATAAAAGCTATTGGAGGTATTAGTTGAAACAGCTTATTTTCAGCCTGTACACCCCTTTTGATAAAAATAAAAATAAGAATGAATACATTAGGAATTCATTAGAACTGAAGTTATATTGCCACACAGGTGGACTGGTGCAGTGATGAGGTATTTTTGTAGGCCAACCCGGAAGTAACCATGGCAACCACGACAAAAAGCAATGGGATTTTTCCATTGGCTTTTAGTAGTAAGTGGTTGTGTTCAGAAGGATAATCCCCACATATTTACACAACTGATTTGATTTTTGTAGCGTAAAGGCAATTCTTAAAGTAAAAAGTTAACGTTAGGCTATACTTCACATCATCATCGCTAAGCTAAAGTTGAACGTGTGTTTGGCGTGATTCATCTCATTTAGTTACTTGTTAGCAACCGCTGTTTTCAGACATTCGCAATGTCACAGAACAATATTTGAAAATCTATTCAGCATGTGTTAAACACTGACTTTAAAAGGCATGCAACCAAAAACACGGTCAAAAAATGGTTGACCTCGAGACAAGGGGCACCAAAGTGTTAAAATGCTAATGTTCTTATTTTCTATTGGGATCAAAGGTATAGAGGAGCCAGAACAAACACTAAGGTTATGTTGGTTATACTGATTAATTAAAAAACTGTATTTTAATCTCAGCTTGATTTTCCCCCATCATAATCTTTTTTAGTATAACCAATAGAGAACAAAATAACAGAACAACAAAAAACAACAAAAAAAACTTGAATACCTCAGAAATCTTCACACACCTATCTCCTCACACACAGATGTTCCTTCCATCATCATAACCCTCGAAAACCATGCAAACATGAGCCAAAAGAGAGCCAGTTAAATATCTAGTTGAAAGCACAACTCAAAACAGTATTCTCTCCTAGAAAGGTGGCATTTTGGAGCATGACCAGAAGAGGCATAAGGTCCCATCTTCCACTCACATGTCATATTTAGTGGGGATGAAGGGGTGGATTTGCAGCTTGACCTTTGCTATACGGTGCATTACTTTGCATTGTATGAGCAATTGTCACATTAACAGAATACTCCTTTATTCTACCTAGCTCTTTTTCCAGAATTTCAAGAGGTAATTTGGAGCCTATTTCCCTGCGAGATATACATCGGAAATATTCTACTAAAAATCTGGTTTAGTCTATTGGTTGTAACATAAGTAGCAGAATAGCTTGAAGCAGAGAAACGGATAACATCCAGGAGTCAACATTTTTGTTTTGGCACTTATCTCATTCCCTTTTAACACGGCAATTGCAAACTGCCATATAGCATTACTAAACCTCCTCAAATGTATAATTACAAGGTAATTATATTGCATTACATCAAGACCAACCCAGTGTGTAATTGAAGCCGAACAGCTAAACAAGCTTTCCAATCCTTATCACAACAGTAATCCTCTAATTAGATTTACTGTAACCCGACACCATGAGGTATTTTCTTTTCATCTGTTACAGTGGTGGACAACCTTTGCGTGCACCTCACCCCTCCACCCCTGCGCACACACACACATATACACACCTTCTCTGCTCATGTAAACATCCTGAACACACAATCACTTCCTGCTCCTGTCCTATGACAAAATTAACTCTAGATGTGTCTTTTGTGATTTCAGCAGTTTCCCACTGTGGGCGGCAGAAACACCCATAAATGCTACGCTCATTTTCCTTCACCGAGCTCTACATTTGTCCAACAGAAGTATCAAAGCTCTTGATACTTCTGTTGGACAAATGTACTGTGTCTGGTTTTGCTTTTAAACCATATAATTGGAACACGGTTCATTTAGGCCTCCTACTGCGTATAACTACATGAGTATGCATTCAATTGGGAAACTGTATTGTTCTATGAAACCCTATCCTCTTCAGATACAGATGGCGTGAATAACCACACGAAACAGAGCAGTGGGGTAAACCACTAGATTATCATCCAAACAAGATGTTTTCATTATTAGTGGGGGGGCTAAATGGAACCTTGTAAAACGTCACTGACATATTTCAAGTCATGCAATTATTGAGAATTGTGTATATTTCATAAAAGCACTGACATGAATCCTGTAAAACTTCATGTCAGTTCTCAAGTCAGTGTTATTTATGGAGACCAAAGTCACAAATCACAAATTTGCCTCAAAGGGTTTTAGCTTTTGACAACTTCTATCCCTAGACCCTTCATTTGGACGAGGAAAAACTCCCCAAAAAAGCACTTAAGAATTGGGGGGGGGGGGATATACAGAAATGAAATGGTAGTCATATCCAAGTAGACAGAAATAACAATACAATTACAGTACAGAGAAACAGATTGACAATATAGAGTGTTGCAGAGATTAGTTTTTTTTGTAGGACAACCAGGAAGGTAGCATTGAAGTGGTTTCCTCCATTGGATATTGCATTAATGCAGAAAATAAGCTGTGTGGCAAACAAACATTCAGGAGAGTCTCACATTTTGTTCATCAATTATCATCACAAATGAATGTCACTTTTATCATTTTAAAAAGGGTATTACGCACATTTTCAGGTATCATGTTTGTATGTTGTGCCTCTACTGTGACATGTATCCATGCTTTAAAGGTCACCTATCAGGCAAAATGCACTTTTTGATGTCTTTTATACGGTACATAAATATGTGTCCCCGGTGTGTAAGGAGACTCACAAAGTGTCAGATAATACAACCCTCTCTCTTTTCCTCCGTACCCACATCTTTAAAAATGGGGATAAAACGGAGCTGATCCAGATTTGCTGCGGTCATTACTGAAAATGTGGGCTGGCTTTACGTTGAACTCCTGGCAACGTTCCGCCCACGTCCCAACCTGTCGTCCCCTATCAGAAACGCGCTGTATCAGACACATGCACGACGTGTTTTGGAAGTAATATGGTCTGTGTTTACATTAGCAAGCATCGCTAACACTCAGAGCTAACTTGTACTGGAGAGAATATGTGTAAAGAAGCCGGATATAAAAGGTACTGTCCTTGTGGTAAACCCGAGAGAGCGTTTGAGCTCCATACTGTTTCAGATATAATGCTTAATGTGGTTTGGAACATAATATGGCGTTTAATCACGGCAGCGTTTAGCTGAGTTTCTGCTGGTAGAGTAGACAGCCTTCTCTTCACAGAGCTCACTGCTTGCATGCGGACTCAGAAGGGGCGTGGCCAGCACCCAGACCCAGAATCAGCACTTTTGTAACAGGGCTGAAATAGAGGGGTATGAGGCATGGCTCAGTTGTGATTTGTCAACCGCTTAGAGATGTCCCACCCCTTGGACTATCACGTACAATGTGTTGGAATGCTAGCCAATAGAAGCGCAAGTGATACATGTTACTGAAGTAAACAAAGGAGTCCAATGGAGGGGGAGGGGGGGGGAGTGTTTAGGAGAGAAACTCAAAATTGGATTGCCTTTTGTTATGTTTGTTTTGCCCTGTTCTTCCTTGTAAAGCGACCTTGGGTCCCATGAAAGGCGCTATATAAATCTAAGCTATTATTATTATTAAAATGCACAAAAACCTATAGAACACACTAAATCAGGGGTATTCAACAACAATTTGACGAGGTCCAGTTAGAGAAAATGTCCCCATGCAAAGGTCCGGAACATCAAAATGTCTAAGTTGCTTTATGAATTAGTGTGATATATACAGTATTGTGTATTGAAGTAGCCTGCAGCTTTATCAACGTCTGCATGTAATCAACAACTGACTGCCAATCAAATAAAGAAAGTACAATTCATAAACAACAATATGTATTGTCAATTAACATTGAACTATACATATATACTGATATACTGTGGATATGTGTAATGTTCCTCTCGGGCTGCATTTAAAAATCAAATAGCTTTTGAAAATGTGTGCATCTTAAAAGTGCTTAATTTTAGATAAATAAAATAAAGTGTAGCAGCAGCTTGAGTTTCTCTTTTTCTTTGTTAACCGTTTCACATCATGACTTAACAGTTTCAGACGATTATAGAACAATATCAGTCTTTACACATCATAACAATTGAACAGTTTTAAAGTTTCTCTTTCTTTCCCTCTTATATTGCAGTCCCTCACTCACTTTGTTTTGTTCAGTGCGAGAATTGAGCTGGAGCTTGTCCTGTCAGTTTAAATCTGGGCTGAAATGGTGTCAGGGCCATTCTCATACACACATGCAGGTGCTCATTGGTTAGCCTCGGTTAGCCTGCGCTGGAACGATATTTATTTGTTGTGACCTCAGTTCTGACTTGAGAGGGAATGTTTGGTCAAACACTTTCTGTTTTGTCTCTTAGTGGCGTTTTGGCACTTTTAATGAGCGCCACGGTCTCTGAACAAACGAGACACACTGGTTCTGTGCTCCCAGCAGGATGAACATGAATGAGTCCACTCAGGGTTAAAAGCTCTGTTCTCACTGTCTACTTTCCTCTTCTTGGAGAGCGCCATGTGTAATTATTTGTCTCTGCCGCTAACACGCCTGTTCACTCTCCTCTCCGCTTCTCTCCCTGTATCGCTAACTCTTCTCTTCACTCACTTTCCTCTCCGCTTCTCTCTGCTGCTCTCTCGTCTCTTCTTCTGTATTTCTCGAACTGTATCGCTCACTCCTCTCTTTCGCCCCCTGTTGGCGGCGGTTAAAACTGAATCGCCCCGTCAAAATTGAAATCCCCTATTAATGTATTGATTATAGGTTATGGCAGTGGTTCTCAAATGGGGGTACACGGACCCATAGGGGTACGTTGGAGTACTGCAGGGGGTACGTGAGATTTATTTTTATGTTAATGAAAAAAAAAAATACCAATTTTAGGAAATGTAACGAAGTTTGAGCAGTGTGGGTTTTATATTAACAGAGTTACACATATTTCAAAACGCGAAGTATAATAACTGCAGTGGCCTTCCTGTCACTGAGAATAACAAAGATTCTCAGTGAAGCACAAGCCCATGTTTCTCACTACATTGTAAGTACAACTTATTAAAAATATCAGTTCAATGTAACTAATGTCGTCTTAGTGTTATTGCATGATGTTAAAATTGGTTTGCCATGAATTTAGTGATGAATTGTAAACATTTGAAATGTAGCATTTAAGTGTTTCTCAGTTACAAGGTTGTTGTTTTAATAAAGACACCGATGGTGCAGCGCTGTGCTGTACCTCTTTATATAGGCATTTATTCCCTAACAAATTGTTTTTATGCTGATCAGGGGGTACATGGCTGCATTGTTTTTTCAAAGGGGGTACATTATTGAAAAAAGTTTGAGAATCACTGGGTTAGGGTTGTGAGGGTCGGTGTCTGGGTCCGGATCCGGACCGCGGTCCGCCTGTTGCCGACCCCTGCACTACAGGAAAGGGATAACCCAAAAATACATGGTAGGGCCTCTTTAAGATTTAAAAATATTTGAAATTACCTCAGTGATGCTACTCTCTTGCTCTGTTTATGTTCATGCAAGACAGCATAGTGAAGGCCCCAAAGGAAAGTGCGTGTGAGTATTTTTTATTGTTGATACAGTACAGGGGAAAACGGCAACAAGAAGTTGACAGTATTTACCTGGGGCATTAAACATGTGAGTACACATCACATAATGCTGACTGAAGGTTGGATCTTATGATTGATGATACTGAGACAAAGGACACGCAAAGGAAAAGGATTTGCTTGCCCAATACATTTCAGAAAAATGCCAACACATCTGCTTACCTTTCTAATAATTATGAATGCATCTTTAGTTATACGCCGAATGGTAGAAAATTCATCTATAGCTATAAACTGTGCAGAACATCAGTTGCATGCTCTGTATTGGAACTATGTTATATTAAGTTGTCTCTATCAAATAAGAATATGCACAGTTCTATCCATCAATCAAACTGCAACTTTTAGCAATAGCCGTCACAGACTTTGAAGGAAAGTGGCTGGTAACACTGGGAGCAAGGCCGGACTGGGACAATAAGTCAGGCCGGGAATTATACACCCAGCCAGGCCACTACCAGTTTTTTTGTGCCATTTTGCTGGATTTATTTGTCAATATTTACAGCGTTAAATGCATCAATCTGAGGCCTGTACTACGAATCCAGTTCAACACACCCTGTATATGTTTGAGTTATCTGGCTTAACTAACCCAAAACAAATGTGATCTCGCTAAGCGGTCCTATGACGCCATGGGCGTAGGAAGCATCCTCAATGTGGATGGGACAATTTGACGGGGGTTGTGGGCAGGTGGTGGACCTCACGGGCATGCACGGGCATTCTCTCTCCGGGAAGATGATTTTTTAAATGTTGAAGTTAAAAGCATCAATCTGCTGCACTTTGAGAGCAAAGTTAGGGACTAACTCTATGGATACATCTCTCAACAACACCCATGTGAAACAGTACTGTTTAAAACAGACTTACTCTTTATGCATATTTTACAAATCACTTAACCTGTATTTTTGTTTTACTGTCCTATAGTATGAGTTGGAATTATTTCATACCTGTTATTCTCTTGTTTTTTATAATGATCATATAAAAGGTGTGCCTTGGAAATACTTGTTTATATGAGATAACATAGACTAAAGTTAACAATCTAAACACTCAGAGAGTCCTTTACCTCCCTGAGCTGTAGTTACTGTATAAGATTTGTCTGACAGGAGAGAACTCTCCTCCTCCTTGTTGTAGAAACAACTCCTTATGAACGTTAGCTCTCTCGCTCATACAAAATGCGCTCGTCGTGCCATACACACAGCCAAGCTATGACACACAAAGACCCAGAATAACTTTTAATGCTGTATCCTATTCTTTTCGATGGCTTTATTGTATGATATGACAGATCACCACTGGGCTTACAACTAAAGACACAGCTACACCAAAAACGCAGCATGTGTACAGCTCATGTGGAATTTCATTGATTTGGGCATTCTCACAATAAGCAAGTGGAATGGATTTGATAATGAAGCACTGACACGGCGCTCTACAAAGACCGGCGAGTGGATAGACCGATGCACGCACTTTCCACATGGTAAAAGTGGGGGGGTCTAAACTAATCATTTTAAAAGGTGGGGGGGACTTGTCCCACCCTCATGTAATGGCTGCGCCCATGTATGACGCTGGTTATCAACGTGGTAACTCAAGCCAGGGTTTCTCCGTCCAGCTGAGAGCGCTTTCATATGAAAGGGACGGAGTTAGCAACATTTGACCAATCACAAACATGGACAAGCGTACTGACAGCGCAGCGTCATACTTCCTAAATGAAAAGTTAAACTTTAAACATCCGTTACTTAAACACTTGCAAGGTGTATACAGAACAGCTGGTAAAAAAAAAGGGTTTGAATGTGTACATTAACAGGTTTATGATATCACTGCCCCGTCTAAGACACGAGTGGATCTGATTTTAATTACATTTGACTCGAGTGTTTCGTCAACTTAATGTGTTGCTTAAAATAATACTTCTGCATACAGTATGTGACACTGGCCCGTCCACACAGCGTTGTCGCCATAGTCTCTCTCTCTCTCTCTCTCTCTCTCTCTCTCTCTCTCTCTCTCTCTCTCTCTCTCTCTCTCTCTCTCTCTCTCTCTCTCGAGCTTTAATGACATACAGAGACCAATCGAGGGCTTTGATGTATGACTGTCGGCAGGCCACATCATGTAGACAGACAGTAGCGCAGCGCAGCGTTGCGTTCACAATACATTAAACAAAACAATTCCTCAGGCCAGCAGGCCACTTAACAGGCCAGGCCATCGGTTCTCCCGATGGCCAGTCCGGGCCTGACTGGGAGTCAGTGAGAATGGAGATTGGGTAATTTTTTATATAAGAGGGCTGGACATGTCATTAATCTCTGTCCTCCCAGCTATCAGGGTTTTCGGTTGCTTGTGATTTTAATTGTATTTGGTTTCCACATTACATATACTTAATAGGGGTTACATACATTTAGCTTTACTTTAAATCTGTAATTATCTGTGTGGTCTACCTTGTTCTGTCTAGACTTTGAGCTGGTTGATGACAGTTGCAAGTGAGATAACATCTTCATGTCACTCTGCTGCTAGAGAGGCATCCATGACAGCTGGAAAATAAAATGATGAGATTGACAGACAAGAAGAGGAGTGTGCGAGACTGACGGTAAGTCGAGAGTGAACGAGTCAAACAGAAGAAGAGAAAAATTGGAGAGGCTGAGATAGTTAGAAGAAATTATGGGTGAATTGGGATGATAGAATTGGGAACAGCAGCCTCCCCGTGGACCCCGAGTTTGGCCGCTTCGCTCGAGATGATTTCACATAACGCACCTGAATACACAGATTTACACACAAGCCTGGCAGAAGCTTCTGAGCCGGAATATTCGACACACTGCCTGCTGACATCACTACAGCTGGTGTGAATTTAGCAGAACTCAGCCTAGGGCCGCCTCTCAGCAACCAACCCCTCTTTGTACACACACACACACACACACACACACCTCCACACACCAACTCCCAGTAAGGGTTCCACGTCTCTCTCTCAAACTCTTTTTTTTGCCTTTTACTTTTCTGACCCTCGGAGGTTGAGCCGATTAGAACAGCTCCCGGCAGATTAGTGTGAAGGCTGATTTACTGTGAGCTATTTGATGTGAAAAATATATGGTCTCAGTGGGAGAGCCTTCATCCGAATTGTATTCAAATATGAGTTGCAAAAAGCATAATCCTAACAAAGGAACAAGGGTTGAAATGTAGCGATTGCTCTGACATCAGTTGCAGGCTCTGTATTAGAAAAATGCCTTTTTCCTATCATATTAAAGGAAATGCAAATATTAGTTATCTCTTCTATCCTGTAAAATGTTAACATTATTTGTGATAAACCTTTCATAAATACATTTTGTTACGACTTAAGCTTTACTTCAGAATTATTTCCTGATGAGTCAATTTTGTTTGTTTTAATATATATATACAAGTCAAATACAAATATTAGATATATATTATGTGTAACTCTCATTTGAATAAAATGTGCTGTAATGATATGAGGGAATCGACAAGTCCTCCCATTTATACGACCAAATAGGTCTATTGTTCTGACCCTCTAATACGACCAGCCAAGTCGTTTCTCAGTCTGCTCATGTCAGTGAAAACTAAATATCCTTTTTATACAGTAAGGACAATAATAACTTACGACCTGCCTTAGACAGAAGATTGTTATTACTTACACGTCCACTAGAGGTCTAACTCTTTAAAAACGTGACTATGGGTTTTAATAAATTGCTTGGACAATCAACCTTTTAGGTCGTTTTTTGGAAGAGATCAAGCTCGATGGAATACAACCGTCTAAACCTGTGAAAATCACCGTCTAAACCTGTGAAAATCACCAGTCCAACCAAAAATATAAACGACTGACTTTTACTCACTTGTATTGCCATTTATCCAGATTTTGTTGGTTTAAGTTAGATTTTGGCTGTAGATACTGTATGTCTTTCTTCCATCCATTATAATGGATCTAGATTGAACTCATGAAATCATGAATCGGTTACTCAAGATTCTCATTTAGGAACTTTTGAGCTCACCAACCATATCAATGTGCCAAGGAAGCATCTTCTCATGGCCCACTGGCTTACTTGTTGGCAGGTAAGTACAGTAGAAAGGAAATAGTTATTCAAGGTCAAGGTGGATTATTTTGAGTAACTGGGTCATTATACTTTGAGACATTGAGACATTGCTGCTGAGTTTTTTTTTAATGTAATTACTTGTCTCTTCAAGCATAACAAACCAAGTGCCATCTACTTCCATTATATTGGAGAGAATGCAGGCAACTCTACATCCGATATCGCCAACACTGGGCAACACAAACCAGAACAGTCTGGATAAAAAGTAATTCAGGTTCATTTGAATTGAACTCCCTTTTGAATTCCTATTTAGTTTCCATGTTGCCTTACACAGCATCCTGAACTTATCGTGCCTTGGACATGTTAACTACTGAAATCATTTCCTAAAAGATATTGGCAGGGCACATGTGCCTCGTTTATAAACAAACTTTTTTTCCCTCTCCCTCCATCAGATGTTTCCACTGCAGGGATGGATGGTTATAATGAGAGTTCCAGCGTTCAGCTATTTTTAAGGTTGGAGGCAAGCTGTTATTGCGCTGAAGGTAGCAAGGCCTTTGGGGTGGAGGATTATTCCACAGACCTGCACTCCAGACTTTATGGGTCTGAAAATAACTGTCCTACCTATCCCTCCCAATGCCCCCCCCCCCCCAGTAATCACAAAGTGCAGCCATCCATAAATGAATGTGGTATCTGCCTTAACATCTTACCAATACTGGGTAAACCCAAGTTCAAGTGTGTACGCCAAGTAACATGTAATAACTAGGAAAACAGATCTGATGTCTAAACCCTCAACCCTTTCTAAGAATGTTGGAATTGGATGTGTTCCCTCATGCCTCACTGATGTGTGCTTACAACACAAAGAAGGTGTCAAGCGTCAGTTAATAAAATGTGCTACCGATACCAGGAAACTTCTTCCATTTTCTTCGTCTTCCAAGAAATTCCGTTATCTCAGGGTAGGAGTGCACGTGACATCATGAGCAGCTGGCTCGTACCTAGTGTTGGTAACAGCAGTGAGGGTGTGGGTGGTACTTCCCAGCAGGGCAATCCAAGAGGCCCTAAACAATAAAATCAGTTTGAGGTGATGGAGATACAGCTCTGGAAAAAAAATTAAGAAACCACTGCAGCATTATCAGTTTCTCTAGTTTGTCTATTTATAAGTATGTGTTTGAGTAAAATGTAAACAAAAAAAATGTAAAGCACCTTTCATTGCTAACAGCAATCCCAAGGTGCTACAGGAGGCATAATAAAAACAAACAAAATAAACAAAAGTTTAATCAAAAGCTTTTTTAAAAAAGGTATTAAGCCTGTCTTCAAGGCGTCAGTGGTCTGTGGAGTCCTCAGGTGGTCTGGGAGGGAATTCCACAGGTGAGGAGCAGCTGCACAGAAAGCCCGATCCCCCATTGTGCGGAGTTTGGTCCTCGGGGGGCGAAGCCGATGGTTTGTTGTGGAGCGGAGGTTGCGTGTGGAGGTTTGTGATGTGAGAAGTTCCTTCAGGTATGGAGGAGCGTTCCCGTGGATGCACTGATGGGTCAGTAGTGCGATCTTGTGTTCGATCCTGAATGAGACAGGAAGCCAGTGGAGGGAATGAAGGACGGGTGTGATGTGGTTGTACTTTCTCACCCTCAACAGGATCCTAGCGGCACTGTTCTGTACGTATTGGAGCTTCTGAAGGCTCCCGCTAGGAGTCCTGATGAGGAGAGCGTTACAGTAATCGAGCCTTGAGGAGACGCATGGACCACTTG
This sequence comes from Gymnodraco acuticeps, assembly GCF_902827175.1. NCBI lineage: Eukaryota > Metazoa > Chordata > Actinopteri > Perciformes > Bathydraconidae > Gymnodraco > Gymnodraco acuticeps. The sequence goes on from NW_022990274.1 coordinate 3,436,491, forward strand.
TTCTGCATCTGACAGGGAGAGTGTGGGACGGAGTTTTGCAATGTTCCTGAGGTGGTAGAAGGAGGTTTTGCACAGGTGTTTGATGTGGGTGTCAAAGGTCAGATGTCTGTCAAATCTTACACCCAGGTTGGTAACTGCTGTGGAGAGAGGTATGTTGTGGGGTATGTTTTGGCCAGAAAAGGTGATGTGGGTTATGGGGGATGACTGGACCTGGTTTGGTGTGCCAACTAAAATAGTTTCTGTTTTGGAGCTATTAAGTTGCAAGAAGTTTTGTTGCATCCAAGCCTTTATCTCCTCAATGCAGGTGTTAAAGGATGTTGATGGGAACGGTGACGATGATGGTGACAGTGAGGAAGCATGTGGGATAGGGTCTGTCTTTATACATAGCTGCGTGTCATCAGCTACTAACAACTAGGGATGCTCCGATCGATCGGTCACCGATCGAGATCGGCCGATACTCACTCTCTACCGATCGATCGGTGCTCTCTAAACATGCCGATCGCGAGAGCCGATCGCATGACGTAAAATGCGGGGCAGTTTACACACTACTACATGCAGCAACAAACACACACGGAGGAGATGGCGGAGAGAACGCGCTCCGAGGTGTGGTTCAACTTTACACGTCTCGATGTGGACAATGCTCGTTGCCAATAGTGCAATAAGTGTTTAGCATGTAAGGGCGGTAACACGAGCAATTTGTCTAAACATCTTGCAAAAGTGCAGCACATTCAGACGGAGGAATTCACCGGGATCGACTGTCCACCTCTTTCTCTGTGTGCGGCAAAACAAGCTCGCCAAAATGGCTTCACCGGTCTGGCATTATTTTAAGGTGTCCGAAAAAGACAGTAAAATAGCGGTATGCAACGTGTGTGTGAAGCAGAAATCCTGCAGCTCCGCCCGCCGGACCGGTAAGCGGAACGAAACACACAAGAGTTAAACCTAACACACTTAGCTATTTTATCTACCTCTGGAACAAGCTAAACTAGTTATTATAAATATATTTATTCTTCACTGTCGGGTCACTCATTACTGGATCAGTGAGCTGCATGAGATACTGACAGGCTGTCAGGAGAGAGAGAGAGGGGGAGAGAGGAAAAGAGAGCGCTTCCGCTCATTTCTCCCGTGTTATTATCCAAAGTGAATGTAAACTTGAATAATGTACATCATTTGAATGTAATAATTAAGTTGATTGTTGTTTGTAGAAGCTCCAGTGAATGAGCCCATTAACTGAGTTTAAACATCACTTTAAATGTAGGCCCCGCCCACTCGATCGGATCGGCGATCGGTATCGGCCGATACTGATTCCGGCCCCGAAATTGGCGATCGGAGCATCCCTACTAACAACATTTCAATCAGGAGAGACGTGATGTATGAGTACATGTTTATTATCGGGACACATGATATGCGGGAATAGTGATTGACGTATTACAACAAGTAACTGTAATGATGTTTTGGCGATTAGGCCCCGGGTTTGCAGGATGATCATTCAGGAGGGAAAGAACCGCTCTGATGAACCCCCCGAGGTCTAGACACTGGTGGTGGTGATAGTAGTTTGTCCGATCTGAGGGGAGAAGGTTTCAGCTTGGCCCTGTATTAGGAGACAGGAGGTGAAGGGGTGGAGGAGGGTTGTGCGTTGACGCCTGAAATGACAACTGACAGGGAGGGGAGAGCAGATTTAAGGGGTTAGCAGGTGCGATGATTGGCTAGCCGGGGCCTGACGCCCCTGATCGCTTATTGAGATAACGTGTGACACCCGATGATATTGTCTTCCTGATTGAACTTACGCTGAGCTACATTTGTCTGTGTTGGAATTCAACAGACACTGGAATGGAATGGCTGACTTAGAGATTGAGATTCAAGAAACATTTGGAATGGTCTCTTATTTTTTTTCAGGCCTCTAAGTATTCACAATCATGTATAATGCAGTGAAGCCTTTACTCTGTAACATAATTGCCTTTCATTTCATTTCAAACCTTTATTTATACAGATAAATCCCATTGAGATCATTGATCTCTTTTTCAAGGGAGACCTGCTCAAGTAGTTCCACATGAAACATAAAAACATAAATAGAACAACAAAAGGACATCATACAGCATCATTTACATAATTATCCACATAAACAGGTACCAATAGCTTCCGATTGACTAGCATCCAACCGAGCTTTAAAAACATTTAGTGGCACCAGATTGTTCAGTTTCCATTTAATTTGCAGACTATTCCAAGACAGAGGAGCTGCGCATCTAAAAGCCTTTACAAGGTTACTTTCAGGCCTAGTATAAATTATCTCAAGCTGAAGTTGGAATCTTGGAAAGAAAACAGTGAAGTGAGTAACCAAGAAGCACTGTGGAAGGAACAAAAAGGTATGCCGTGTAAAGGATGGAGATGGAACAAAAAGTGATTATATTAAATATTATTAGGTTTTGAGATTTTTAAAAATCTAACTGAAACTCTGCTGCACAGTCCCCTCGTCCCTTGGAAGAGGCGGAGAGGTGGGTGTTTTTCATCTGCTGGTGGACTACCGGGGAGATTTACAGCAGGAGCAAACGCTTGCCTCGGGGAGGGAGAAAAAGAGCCAGAGCGTCCACAGCGGAGAATAAACAGAAGGACAACCATGCGTGGGAAGTCTTCTTCGTTGCTTTTGTGGCTGGACTACAGCGCCACTTACAGGCCTGGCATATGTACTACAGCGTCTCCAGCTCTTTTGAGCGGTCTCGTGTGAACGGACACTTTCTGGTGCCTGTTGCGTGTGGACGGAAGACTTGTTTGATAACAATTGCGGTCCGTTTGCGTTATCGTCCTTGTGTGGCTCCAGCCCAATACTAATGTGTGAAGCTGACCGTTGAGCGGTCCAGACCAAGCAAGGAGGCAGAGGCAGAACGTCCAAAAACATAACCTGACGTGGGCATTTATTAAAATCATGTGCACAAAGTTCACAGCCTCAATCCTGCTGTTCTCCTTGCACACATCCTGCAGCCACAAAGATCTCAAAAACACTCCCAAACAGCAAAACCCCAGAGCCTAAATGCCCAACCCAATCAACACAACAGGACACAGGTGAGGGGGGAGGAGACAACACAGGGCACCAGGTGCACACAATCAACAGCAACAGACATGGGGAAAAGGGAACACATTTCAAAATAAAATACAATAAACACTACATCAATCAATAGTATAAATTGTATACAAATGTGCACACATGCAAGGCCCGAAGCCATTCGTCCACAGTGACGAAGTTACCTTCGTCACATTTCCTTCCCCCTCTCCCCAGGAAGCACAGTGTCTTAAAAGTCTCGGCTTCGGGACAACCAGTCAGCCACCCGCTTTCAACGATGCCTCCTCCGACACCTTCAGCGGGGCCGCTGAAGCCGTTGTCAAACACGTCGTGCTGCCACATATCCGGAAGCTGTTTTGGCCTGTTGTAAGGTGTTGGCCCGCCTCTTCGGCCTGCAAACGCTGCTCCTCCTGCTTGTCTCTCGTCTCCTGCTGCTTCAGCAGCCGTGCCTCCCTGGTCAGTTCCAGGCATAGCCACCCCCAGCCGCGGTTCCTCTCTTTGGTCCCTCTTCTTCCTCTCGTCATTTTCACCTCCTCACTTGGTCGAATCCCACTTCTGACACCAATTGTGAAGCTGACCGTTGAGCGGCCCAGACCAAGCAAGGAGGCAGAGGCAGAACGTCCAAAAATATAACCCGACGTGGGCATTTATTAAAATCCTGGGCACAAAGTTCACAGCCTCAATCCTGCTGTTCTCCTTCCACCCATCCTGCAGCCACAAAGATCTCAAAAACACTCCCAAACAGCAAAACCCCAGAGCCTAAATGCCCAACCCAATCAACCCAACAGGACACAGGTGAGGGGGGAGGAGACAACACAGGGCACCAGGTGCACACAATCAACGGCAACAGACATGGGGAAAAGGGAACACATTTCAAAATAAAATACAATAAACACTACATCAATCAATAGTATACATTGTATACAAATGTGCACACATGCAAGGCCCGAAGCCATCCGTCCACAGTGACGAAGTTACCTTCGTCACATAATGGTTCAATGTAAATCACAAAGATCTGAAATAGCATTTGAATGAGGCAGCTACAGTAAAGCTATAGTCTCACCAGCAGGTGTGGTCAGAACACTCACAAAGGATGATGGGAGAACATGAAACCAGCAGGGATCCGATACAGTCCCTTTGAAACCTTTCCAGCTGCTTTGTTGTGCTGATGGCCATCAGATGGGGTGCAACAAAGGCCTTGCTTCTGTGTTTCCTCGCTGGAAATGGCACCTGCTGTTTCTCATTTCAGATGTCATTCATTTGCGGGATTGAGAAGCAAACCCACCCCATTACTCTGGCTCATTTCAGGAAAGCCTTGAGAGCTTGTTCCCATTTCCAAATGCTTTGGAAATGGTTCGATTGGAGGAAAAAGTTGCCTGGATTTTCTTGGAATCTATCTTTAACTTCCTTTTAAAGAAACTGAAAATGTCAGTTAAATTAACCTTTACTCTGTAATGGTAGAGTCAATGAGAGTCAAAAGCTATTTAAACGGTTACAATGGAAATAACTTTAAAAAATGCTGCAGCTGTAAAATGCCAAATGTCTCCTACAATTCAAATTAACTTTTAAAAACTGTCTTTCAAATGTTACACAAGCCATCAATGGCTGTTAAATTGCAACTGTAAACTAGTCATCAAGAAGATAATAAAATATTTAAAGGGAAATTGGTGGCAGACTGAATTTAAAAACCCTAAACCCGGTGGTGAATCATATCACGTCTACATGGCTTCCTTAACCAGTTAAGCCCCATGCCCCCGGTACCGGGGGTAAAACGCAACATCTTGCAAGAAACAGCATCTGAGGGCTTCTTAACATTTAACAAACTATGAATGTGTCATACCCACTTAACGGGAAGAAACTCAGATATCAGACAATATTAACAATTTTTAGCTAAACAAAACACAAGGGTCATACCAAGCCTCTGGATTAGCCCTGAGTGAAGAAATGCTAACGCACTTAGCACAGAACTCACGGTAGAGATACCTTATTACTTATCGGATCAGCACAAACAATCAGCTAGCAAGCTGTGAGTCCACAGATTTAGGGGTATAAGTATCATCACTGAGCGACCAAAACTCGCGGCAGGGGAAGCAAACCCAGACAACACACAACGTAGCTTTCCGGGACCAAAACGGAAAATAAGTCTTACCGTTGCTGTTTTCTGATCAAAAGTTGTGTTCAATGGCATTAAAACGCATAAAACGCTGAAGGTTAATCCAATGTGTCTGTGTCACTTAGAAATGATTACTGATAGTCCATCTTCATGTTTATGTCAATAACGGAGATTTTATATTAGCTGCTACGAGAGTGTCAATCAAAATCGACCGAGGGGGGCCAGAGATATGAAAAATCCACCCAAATGACCACAGAAGTGGGTTTTTTTGTGCTAAATCTCTCTAAAAAGGTCAAATGTCACTTGTTTTGCATCAATCTTGATACAGGGTACTTATATAGTATAGTTTGGATTCCGAAAGCTTTTAGTCTCCGATCCCATCATTCAAGGGTAGTTTTCACTATAAGTAATGGTTTTATTTTGGACGGACACTACAATTAAATTTTTTTACTATGTCCAATCTGAATTTACTTTAGAATAAAACAATTCTATATTAATTCTGACTTTTCTACATCCAACTCACAGGTTTGTCATTGCTTTGAGAAAAAAGATTATTAATTTAACCCTTTTAGAAGTGAAGATATAGTCATTTGTTCTGGGAATGTCATTTTCGAGCCTGAGACCTGAAAAACAGGCTCGGGGCTTAACTGTAAGTGTGTTTAAATCATCAGATAAACAACGTAACGGTACAATTACACGTCAGGCTTATGACCTTGAAAACTAATCAACATGCTGCATGTTCTGCCATCCCTGATGTGAAAGAGATTGTCCAATTTGGAAGCTGGAATCTAAACAAACCACAAACCCACTGCCCTTGAAATGTGTTTAGCATTTTATGTGATATCTTCCACCTGTAACTGGGCCTGGTGTAGAAGCAGCTCAAGACTGTTCCATTGTATGTATCCTTGCATGGTCGACCAGGATGTAGAGTATATTACATTACAAGTCATTTAGCTAATGGATTTATCCAAAGCGACTTACCTACACTTCAATACCATGAATATACCAATGCCAATTTGTCCTTAAGCCAGAGCCATCCAACATGTATAATGTATTACAATTGGTATTATATCCTCTTATTAAAAATACAAACAATGTGAACAGAGTCTTTTTCTGGTAAAGATTAGATTACAGCAATGCATATGCTCAGAACGACAAAGCTATCATGCTGAAGTTTTTCAGGCAATGTTTACCACATTCAGCATCTTAGTTTAAAATGCTAGCTTTATAAGCTAGCACTATTAGCCCTAAACACTATGAGCAAGTGAGGTTGCTGAAATGTTAGGGTTAGCTGGTGGCAAAGTCACAGGAATCATCTAAGTAACTAAAACTGAACCGTTTTTTCCCATCTCACATGTCTACTAACTTACAGTCACACAAAATGTTCTTTATAACTGCAGGGGCCAGCTTAAAGTTAGGGGATCATTAAGTCCAGAGCCACACGGCTTGTCTGCATTGCGTAATATCTTGCTTTTTATTTCTTGTGCCCAAGTTAACAGGTTAGAGAAGCAAAAAAGCCCACGTTAGCAGCCTGGAATTTCAGAGAAAAGGCGCAGCTGACACAGCTTAGTGGCGCTCCTTTCTTTTTTATTTTAGGTTTTGTTCTTTTTCTGTGTGCTGCGTGCTGTTAACAACAAAGATAGACATTGAGAATGATATTTTGAAAGTATATTGACATTACCCCAAGCAACATTTCTATAGTTTTAATGTCAATATATGTAGAATATCATGTTAAAAAATATACATATTTACTTCCTGCACTTCTTGTTTCCATTTCATATTATTATTAAAGGTCAAGGATCATCAGACTGATTTAAGATGCAACATCTTCACACCATGTATGTGTGTACAAATGTCATGACAAACGGTCAAACAGTTGCTAAGATATTTTATTTATGAGGAAAGTGGTGAACCCTCTCTCTCCTCTAAACTGTTGAAAATCTGTATTCTGAGTGAAAAAGTTGTAGCTCAACCCCAAATTTCCACAGTAAGATTACCAAGACTCCACATCAATCCCCTCTTACTCCTGTCCTGGCTGCAATGCTCTGGCCTTGGGTCGCATTTAGCAGTGAACCTAAAACCCTTCTCAACAGGCTTTACACAACTTGGCACCACCTAATATCAGCTGATCCTTTATAACACCAATAGAACCCTGAGGTCCTCGGGCCAGTGTCTCTCAGTTTTCACCGCACTCAAAGATTTTGAACCCAATTGACCAAGTTTTCACAGTGGGTCACGAGGTGCAAACTCAGAGGGTTTCGGAATTAAGTACGTAATTTCTTTTTCTGTGAAACATTTTATTGATTTTGGATGCATTTGTATTCCTTTTGCTCCCCTCTTTGGCCTTTTTAATGGCTCTTTTATATCCTTCTCAGTTTATGTGATAGGGCTAGATTTTCTTTAACTAAAAGTAAAAACATTGTGGTTTATTTATTATGAGAAGACAAAATGCTGCTCAAATGATGGTAGTCAACTTAAAACTAAGTATCAAGTCATTTGCGTAAAATAAAATGTCCTTGCTTATTGTCAAGTAAATGCAGGCTACATGCTCAGAGCGTACACATGTGCAACAGATCTGCTCTTGCCCTACTTGGGCAGGAAGCTGGAGGAAATTTGATGAGGAGAGGAGAGGGAGATGCTTACATCACTGGAAAAGGAAGCTGCGGTGTGAAGCTGTTTAACAATTTCATAATTTCATAAACAGACAAGATAATCCTTTACAGCGCGAGGCAATCAGGACACAAACCAACCGTGCATCGTTGAGCCAAAGGAATGTCAGATAAACACAGGTGGTTTCCATTCCTAGCATCCAGCTGAGCAGAAAAACTAAAGTATTTCTAATTATTGTATCTTGTTGAGTCACAAATATACCTGAGACATACGATTGACTCAATGAAGGAAACTGGTTATCAAATGGAGTGGTATTTCTAGTCTACTATTTGCGGTTTTTTTAAAGCAATGCATTAGCGGTAGGTAGCAAAATAACTGGCCTGGCATTGAAAGTGAATTTAAAACTATATTGAGCGGGGCACAGGAGGTCTCTCGATTAAAACAGGAAACCAAACAATGGAGCTCTGAAAGGAGAGACGGCTTTGCTTACTGGTTGCTATAGAAGCAGAGGAAGCAACCTCCGCTAAGCAGGAGGCCACGGTGGCACCAACGCACATTTAGGAGCCACTGGCTGTTTGTGTTGATATAGGAATTGCTTATCATAACACGTTATTAATCTGGCTTAACAATACGTATTTCCTTTTACACGATTTCCTTTTTTTGATTGGTTGCTTGGGATATCTGCAGTCTGCAAAATGACTTTTGCAGAAGCCGAGATGTCTTGACAACAACCCGGTTCCTTCCCGTGAAAACATAAAATGAACAAGTCTCTGAAGAGTCACATAGCAATCGCTTTGACTTTTCTTTGGCAGGTGAACGTATCGGGATGAGGAGTGGAACATTGGTTGATTAAAGCCACATCCAGGGCAGCGCTCTGGTGTAGTGATGAAGCGAGCAGCTGGGTGATACCATGGAAATGAATCTTGGAAGTGATGAACTGGACTCCACTGAATATATCACAAGTTTTTCTTTAGATGTGCATCTGTTGAGAATTCCAGTGACACTTAAGAATATGGATATCATTAAATGATCAAGTCTAATGGAGAGCAGTTGTGCTTGAAACGCCACCTAGGTGCAATACATAATGAAAAAGGAACAACACAGCAGGGCTTCAATTTTTACCTCATTTTAAGTTCAGCACCTGCACTCTTAGATTTAGAAGTGTTTTTTATCATTTAACTTTCCCCAGTGTGCTGCTTAGCAGAGGACGGACATGATATTTATGTTTCTTTTAATGGATTTCTGAACTCTGCAGTAACTTTAAATGTGACTCTCGCTCTATTTAGATAAAATGTGACTTGTTAATAACACAAATAAAGGGTATATTAGCAGGAGATAGGTGGGCTCGCTTTATGAGATAGGCTTTCTTAAACGTAATAATTATATAATTTTTAAATACCTCCTACTTTGAAAACTCTTGGAAAATGTGCATCCTGTACACTGGTGGAATTTTGGATGTGTGCTTTCAGTCCTATGAACACTTTTATCATTACTTTTTCCAAGAGAGCTGCTTAGAGGACTGACATGATATTTTGTTTCTTTTAATCTATTTTTGTTCCTTTTCCGAACACTATATAGAGTACTTTCTACAAAAATCTATTTGGATACACAACATTTTGAAAACCATACCCCTATACCTGTCCTGATTAATATTGTATTTCCACTTGAAAGTCGAGAGGTATCTGTTAGGCAGGTGACCTATATATATTAAAGGAAATGTTGCCTCATTGGAACAGTAACCAGCTGTTAACATTATTACTATTTTTTAGATATTTACAAATGTGTTGCTATATCAGGAAGCATGTGCCTAATTTTGGAAATATAAAGGCCCATAACTCCCCTAAGGCAATAAATAAGTAAATGTGATCCTTTTACTCGTGGGGCTGACTCCCTTTTTTCTTTATCAGATCCTGAATAAGAAAAGCTCTGTTGAAGACATCAGGACTCAAACAGGCATGTGTGGCTGAGTTGAATATAGAACTAAATACGAGGTCTGAGACAAAAGTTTGAATTGTTTTTAGAATTATAAAATATGAAAATACATCAATTAAATGTAGCAAAGACGATTTGAGCTACCGGCTGCCGCACCGGTCACCGTTAACATAGCAACCACATAATGTCTGCAGTACAACGGATATACAGATACTGTGTAATAGGCCACACTGTAATACATGTTGTTATAAGCTCATAAGCTCCCAGTCACCTTTGTAACGGGCCATGTCAATTTGCTCATAAAAAACTCAACCTGATTGTCCCAACTTCCTTCCTTCCTTTCGAGCAAAAATGCATTCAACAGGTCAGCCGGAGCTGCTAAGAAGCTTTATTGCCGGTCTCATGTCGAAGCCAGTTTCCCCTTCGAATAACGCTTCCCCATATGTTTCCCATAACTCTTGGATTTTGCTAAAGTTGGGTGTAGCAACGGTAATTAGTAGGGCTAAGGTTGGGTTAGAGCAGCGTTTCTCAAAGTGTGGGGCGCGCCCCACTGGTGGGGCGCAGAGATGTGATAGATGGGTCTGAACTGACGTGATGAACTGGAGATTTAAAAAAAATTAAATGTTTTTAATTAATTCTTTGGACCTCAGGCCGGAATCGAACCTGGGTTCTCGCGGGCGGTAGTGGACTGTTACAGCCGGAGACTCGCAACGGCTGTGGACTTTCACAGCGCCGCTGCGCCGGACCCGCAGGAGCCTCACAACGGTGGGTGTTTGCGGCGGCGGGTGTTAGCGGCAGCGGGTGTTTGCGGCGGCGGGTGTTTGCGGCGGCGGGTGCGGTACCGGCACAGCGGCGCTGTGAAACTCCATGGCCCACCTATGCCAGAGCCAGAGGCCCACCGAAGGCAGCAGCCCACCGGGAAAAGTCCTGAATCTCCCGATGGCCAATCCGAGCCTGCTCACACACACACAACTGAAACCAAAATCATTTACAGACATATGTAAAAATCTCTCACACACACATGTGAATCGCTCTCACACACATATTCACAACAGCGTTGCAGTCAGGAAGAAAAGCAATGTGGAGCGGCACCTCACCACTTCATAAGGAGTTTAACCGTGACACTTTTTGAAATCCCTTTTGTGTCCCCCCACTTTACAAATAGGTCTATGTTTATTTTATTTTTTTAACGCAAGCCCTCATCGCCACTGAGGAGCACACAGCCTGTGAGCGAGCGAGAGACAGACAGACAGACAGAATGAAAGACAGACAGAGAGAGAGACAGACACAGAGAAAGAGACAGAGAGAGCACACCTTTATCTATTTAATATAGCCTGGTTTTAAAAAATAAAGTAAGAAATCATTCCAATGTGTAGCCTACTATAGGACAGTAACAAATAAAATAAAAACAGTTTAAAAGGGGAGTGATTAGTAAAATATGCATAAATAGAAAGAATGCTAACTGTAACATAAGGTAAGAATTAACAAGTTTAAATGATTTGTTATTGGTTGTGATCATATTCTAAAGATGTTTGGATTATTGAAAAGTATACAGCTCCCTTTCATCTGAGTGTTGAGAGCTGTATCCATAAATTCATTTTGTGCTCAAAGTGCACCAGATTGATGCTTTTAACTTCAACATTTAAACAAAAACAGGGCTCGACATTATAAATAGCCCGCTGGCCCGGAAGCACTATTTAGACACCCCGGGCCAGCATAACGTAGGCTACTTTCCACTTGCCCGCTCGGGCCACTAAAAATATTGCTTTAAAAATGTTTTCCTGTGGTGTAGGTATTTTGACTAGCAATTTAGTTAAATTGTTTCGTTTATTAACGCTACAACATAGCGTGTCGTGAGTCGGTTGTCGTTGTTGGGGGAAAAGCAAACAGCTGTTTGCTGCGGAGCGCAGCGCGAGCAGGCTCCTGTGAGCGGGAGCGCGCTCCTTCACTACAGACTATCGCGCCACCTAACCATTCGCTAAAATGTTTTTAATACCAGCGGTAACCGGCCAAGCGCCGTGCAAAAAACTATCTTCAAATAAAAGAAAGTCACCGGAGGAGTTAAATGAGAGTGACAGGGAGCATGAGAAGAAGAGGGAGAGAACGTTTCAGCCAGCTTGATCGATGGAGTTGGCTTCTAGTGGTGCAGTGACGCGTCCTAAAACCCTTTTATAATCTATCGATTAGATTTATGATTCGAAAATTATAAAAGTAGGATAGACATGTGGAGATTATCCGGCTGAACAAAACGTGCATGTATCAAACAGGTTAGTTTTCCACAGACCTTATTTCCAGCTATTTTCCAAAACCCTGTGGAGAAATCCCATTGCTTTTTGTCGAGGGAACCAGCAGCTTACTTCCTGGATTTGGATGCGTCACTGGCTGCACCTCTCAATATGATGCCAATATAAACAAGGTCTTCTGTCTGCTCTGTACATCAATGCAGACCTATGCTGACAAGTAGACAATATAAAGGTATTGGCGAAATGTCCCAGCAGTTTAGGATAATGAAGGTTCTAATCTAATCTAGAGCCATTACATTTCTAACTCATAATGACAGGAAGGCAGAAAGTGCATTATACAAATAATAATACTCATAATAATAGCAGAAATGTTTTAACAATGACCACAATATCATTATTTTAATAAACCAAATATGAACAATTGAGGACAATGAGGAATAACTGATTATTCAAATGTTGTAGTACAAGTAGTAATGTAGTTAGTGCATAAATTACTATTACAACAAATGTGTTAATTTTCTTCATTATTAGTCGATTTTTTTTTTGGTGGACGAATGCTCCGGACCAGTGGTTACAATGGTGGGGCCAGTGATAATACAATTCCACCGGCCCGGAGGGCCAGTGGCATTTTACCCTTAATGTCTACCCCTGAAAAATATTTCCGGGGGAGCATGCCCCCGGACCCCCCCACCCCCAAATAAAGCAGGTTAAAATAATTCAATTGAATACATGTTATTTTAGTAAACACTGCAAAAGGGTCCCACAGACCCAAACAGCACACAAAGGTTAAAGGTAAGCATATCATAATGTTAAAATGTGCTAAATATATACACTGCAAAAAAAACAAAAAAGAGGAGTAAAAGTAGCTCACGACTTGTTTTATTTTTTGAAAGTAGCTCTCATCCTAAAAAAGGTTGGAGACCCCTGTTATAGAACGATACATTTGACAATTTTAAGCTTGGCCTACCATTTTATTGGAGCGATGAGGAACAGGTGGGGCTTGAAAAGGCCCACCTGTTCAAAGTGGGGAATGACAGAAAAAGTTTGAGAACCACTGGGTTAGAGGAAAGCTCATGAGCTCAGATTTTGACCCAACACGGATGTTGTTTTCAGAGTCCAGACAACAAAACTGCATTTTACTTCCAGGAAATATTACTGAGTCGTGGTCGGCTATGCTTTCTAGGAAAACACGAACAGGGAATTCGGTACTGAAAGGAGAGTTATTTTTGAAGACTCGAATTGGCATCTTGGAAGTTTGGAATAAATGTACTGCATTTATATGGGTGAAGGAAGAGTGGCGTTACTTTTTAATGGATAGATATAACATTTAAATGTATGCAGTGGCAGATTTATAGGGGGAAATGTGTTTTTGGTCGTGTGTATCTGTCTGTCTGCAGCTAATCTTGCACACGACTGAACCAGCCTACTTTTTTTTAGCCCATTTATGAATATATGCATAGGACTAGTGATTGCGGAGATTTCTTTTATTTATATTTTCCAGTTTGTGATTCAAAATGATCAACAGCTGTTTCAGTAGCAAAGCGCATTTTTTTGGACCAAGGCTTGACTAAGCAGTTGCAGGCTATTATGTCATTGCTCAAAAACTAACATGCTTGGAAAAGTTTGGTCTCATTTTGAATCAGAGCATCTGCTAAACAATTAAATACTGATATGTTATGATTCACTGAAGGCACGATATGAGATAATCAAATCCTAGTTTTGGTTATCTTCGCCGCCATCTTGAATCTTCATTTCAGTCAGGAACCCAATGAACATTTGCAGACAAATTCTGACAAATCGTCAGAAGAGTGTCTACTCCCATATTCTGACAGGTATCCACAGTTGTCAGTGCAGTGAGTCACCAAGTAAAAGTCATTAAATTGCGGAGTACACAGACCCCATGTGAGGTGTGTACATGACACCATTTTTCATGTTCAACACAGAAATTGGACATGGAACATAAAAATCAGCTTTTAGAGTGCAGGGACATTTTAAAAAAGGATCAAAGAGGAATCTCTTATAGACAATAAGAGATTGTCTATATCAGACAAATAAAACCTTGTATCCTTATCAGTGTTGGGTGTAACGCGTTACAAAAGTAACGGAGTTACAGTAATATATTACTTTTTGCTGTAACGAAGTAATGTAACGCATTACTAATGAAATGTGGGTAATATATTACCCGTTACAATGCTCAGTAGGCTACAACACATTTTAACCCGAAATTAAATGGTGTTTTGTTTTTTAAGAATGTACTAACATAGCGAGACATTCCGACACCAGACAAATTGTGCGGGTAGATTAGTAAACCTGGTGTGTTTACCCTTCAGGCTTCGCGTCGGGATCTTCGGGGCAGTTGAATGTTATGCACCCTCTATTCAAAAAAGAGAACGGAGCGAAAAATACTAACAACAAATTGTGTCAGGTGCGCGTGACCTGCTCCGCTGCGCGTGCATCATTTCCAAAGTGCTTCCACAGCAGTGACACACATCTGTGGATAATCATTTATACCAAAATGGTTAAAGCAACCCTCACTAAACGCCAGCAACACTGCATCTACTGCAGACAGTAGCAACAGGTCAGATGGGGACATCACGTTACCCTCCGTTGTTGACACTAGCTTACTCCCGCCTGACTCGCCGCCCTCGCCCCCGGAGCAGCAGTCTTCGTCGCCAGAAACTACGCAGCCCCTCAGCGGCCCGCAGGCGCCAGGATACCACGGCAAAACAGAGCCTGCCCAGGTATATCTAAACAAGTACCCGCCTGTACAGTGGGGTTAGGCGGTCATTTTGCAGCAATAGACAAGGGCTAGAATATTCATGTGAAAATAGTGCCATATTCTGCCATGCCTGTAGAAATGTTGGGTCAAACATAATGCATACAATAGCACAGATACCTTCACCACGAATGGCTACACAAAGATCTCATATCCCAAGCTTATCAACAAGCTAATGTTGCAGCTGAAATGTTCTCCAGGTCACAAAGCCAACCTCACATGATGATGTGATACCAGTTTTCAAGCACAGTAAATATTCTCTTCCCAGAGTATATGATGGGACCAAGGTGATGATTTAGTACATGGTTTTAATAATACTTTTGCTTTTCAATGTTTGCCATTTTAACCCATGAGCTGGTTTAAATAATATTTGCCTTGATTTACAATATGTTCTCATTTGTTTTATCAGTACAGCTTTGAAGCTTTTGTGCTTTTCTTTGCCATAGTCCACTTTGGACTATATGAAATATTTCAGGATTGCACTTTTAACTCACTTGAAATGTTCTCACTTGCTTGGTTTCAAAACATAACAAATGCCATAATCTGTTCATTGGGGACCATCAATGCTATTTTTCATTGCTGTTGCCGGCACTATTGCTCTGTAAACCTACTACTGCTGCGCCCCCTGTAATCTCAGAGGCACCCTGAGTCCTTTTGTTCTGGAACCGGGCCTGTACACGGCCATATACTAAACAAACTACAGAGCCCATTCCGTGTCCTGTTAGTGTTTACTTCCTGTCTGCCTTCTTCTGGTGATTTATCTGACGCCCAGCGCTCCGTCTTTTAACCTCTTTTCCTTTCTCTTTCTTGATCCTCCTTAGCAACCTTCATTACAGTCCTTGACAGTGGTCTGTACTGCTGTATTAACAACGTGTCACATGTTAAGAATTTACAATCAGAATCGAGTATTCAACTAAGCCGTGTAATATAAGTTATTAGTAGCCTTAAGGGCCTACACAGTTGTTATGCTATACCACATTGCTCTTCACTGGATGTATAATGAGCTGCACTAAACTACATTTTAGCATTTAAAATACCTAGCCATTCTTTTGAGGTTATTTTGGTGAAAGTAACTAAAAAGTAACTAAAGTAGTGTAACTCATTACATTTCAGAGACAGTAATATTGTAATGTAACTTATTACTTTCAAAAGAGAGTAATAAGTAATATGTAATATATTACATTTTGGAAGTAACTTTCCCAACACTGATCCTTATAAAGTCACAGGCCATTACATTTAGCTATTTATTTGTCTCTCAAATTTAGAAAAACTCACCACGACAATACCAGCAAACCTGCTTTCAATCATTACATACTACACATATCCCTGTTTAGCCTCTTGAGTGAAGCCTAGCCAAAGTTGGGACTTAGGTGTACTTCAGTTTGATTAAGCATCATTTCCACAAATAAACCTAAATAGGAAGTTATCTGACTCAAACGATAAGATCTCTTGAAATGCTCCCCAGCCACAGTTAGGATCACAGCGCTGCACCTGGCAGTGTTTCACGTTAGTTTAGTTACACAAACCTCTGTTCCTGATCCAATCTAATTAGACGGAGTCTGAATTTCTGTGATTAAAAGGCCTTTGCTAGGATTGCCATCTTACATTATTAAAAGTAATTTGTAGCAGAGGACTCTTTCGAGGGATTGGGGTGGATTTAAAAGTATGACATTTCACATAGTTGGCAAGACATGGAAAATTACAATGTATTTTTGTGTATGAAACTGTCTACACTTAACGCAGTGATCTGTTCATATTCCAATCAAGTGGCGTCAACAACCACACACCAAATATAGCATGTTGCTTTAAAGGGGCCCTATTATCATTTTCGGGGTTGTCTCTCCTGTAGTATGCATGTAAATGGTCTGCAAATGCTTACAAAATCCCTGTGTTCCTCTCCCACCCGACCCCCCCCCCCCCCTGCCTGAAACGCCTCAATTGGACTCCTTTGATTACTTTCAGAACAAAATAACAAAACTATGTGACACATTTTACGTGATAGGCTAAAGGGCAGGACATCTTTAACCCCTCCACTGCTGGTCAGTTCTATGTCGCCTTTAAACAGAACTGTGTGAATCGGGAACCTATGTCACCTGAAACGGATGAGCTTAGCTCATGGTTTCACTCTACTTGCAAAGCTGCCATAGACACTGTTGCTCCTTTAAAAACCAGGCAACCTAAAACTAAATCTGAGCCTTGGTTAAATGACACGACTCGGGCTGTCCGACAGGATTGCCGTAGAGCTGAGCGTAAACGGAAAAAGGACAAACTGCAAGTTTCATTTGAAATGTTGAGGGAGTGTTGGCGTTTCTATCAGATCACTGTGAAAGAGGCAAAAAGCAAACTTTTATCTGACATCTTTCTGTCAAATCGTCATAAGCCACGTGTTCTGTTCCAGACTATTGATTTGGTCCTTAATGCCCCCCAGAATAGTTTTATGGAGACCTCTACCGCGGTCTGTGAAGATTTTCTTCACTTTTTCATTAATAAGGTAAACTCCACTAGAGCTCAAATCTCCGCTCCTGCAATTTACCCCTCAGTTCCTGCACTGTGTTCTGCTGTCTTTAATCAGTTTGAGCATGTAGCTCTGTCTTTTGTACAGGAGATTGTCTCCAAGTTAAAGCCCTCTGGTTCTCCAAATGACCCTGTCGCGCCTCGACTTTTTAAAGAGGTTTTCCTCACTGTTGGACAATCTGTGCTGGCAGTTTTAAACAGCAGCCTGCTCTCAGGGAAGGTCCCCGAAAACCTGAAGCATGCAGTGCAACCTCGTATTAAAAAACCCAGCCTGGATCCCACAGTTCTGGCTAATTTTAGGCCCATTTCCAAAATGCCTTTTATGTCAAAGATCCTGGAGAAGATTGTCTACAGTCAAATTATGTTTTTTCTGGAAGAGAACAACATACTGGAGGTTTTCCAATCCGGTTTTAAAACTATGCACCGCACTGAAACAGCGCTTTTAAGAGTCTTTAATGACATCCTTTTATCTACTGACTCTGGGGACTGCGTTGTGCTCCTACTTATTGACTTAACTGTTGCTTTCGATACAGTCGACCATGACATCCTGATCTCCCGCTTGGAGAAGTGGGTGGGCATTGAGGGAAAAACCCTGGAATGGTTCAGGTCATATTTGAAGGACATAACTTTCTCTGTCAGCCATGGTGACTCCGAGTCATCCTCTGCTCCACTCCTGTATGGGGTCCCACAGGGCTCAGTATTAGGCCCCCTGCTATTCTCCCTCTATTTGCTCCCTCTTGGGTCCATTTTTAGAAAGCACGGCATCGCATTCCACTGCATGTCCCTCTAACAAAGAAGGACGGTTACTTAATTAGCCCACTGCTAAAGTGCAGATGACATAAAGGCCTGGATGGCGTGCAACTTCCTTAAACTCAATGAAGGAAAAACATAAGTAATGGTTTTTGGTAGCACCACTGACACCACTTCTGTAGACCTGGGTTCCTTGCATCAGTACACCAAGCCCAGTGTTACGAACCTTGGTATTAAAATGGACCGTGAACTCAGTCAGATTAAGTCGGTGGTAAAAACGAGCTTTTATCACCTGAGGCAGCTAGCCAAAGTAAAACCTTTTCTCTCCAGACAGCAGTTTGAGACAGTAATCCATGCCTTTGTCACCACCCGGCTGGACTACTGTAACTCTCTCTACATGGGGGTCAGTGGGTCCTCCCTCGCACGACTGCAGCGGGTGCAAAATGCTGCAGCAGGGCTCTTAACTGGCACACGGAAATATGACCACATTTCCCCTGTTTGGCTGCCAATTTATTTTAGGATCCATTTTAAAATTATTTTATTTACTTTTAAATCCCTAAATGGCATGACCCCACCATACCTTGCTGAGCTGCTACAGCATTACACGCCGAACCGCCCTCTCAGGTCAGCGGACCAACTGCTCCTGAATGTGCCTACAACCGGGTCAAAGCTCAGAGGGGACCGTTGCTTCTCTGTAGCGGCTCCCAAACTGTGGAACGCTCTGCCCCTGGAGATCAGACAGGCCTCCACACTGCCTGCTTTTAAATCGCTTCTTAAAACCCACCTCTTCTCCTTAGCGTTTTAACATTTGGCGTTTCAACATCTTTCAGAGTGTTGCTTTTTTGCATTTAAATTGTTTTTTGTTTTTACTTGTACTTGTTTTATGGTGTGTGAGCTGAGCTGTGTTACTTTTTTGTATGCTTTGTTTTATCTATTTGCCTGTACAGCACTTTGGTCTGGAGGTTTAAAGTGCTGTATAAATAAAGTTGTATTGTATTGTATCTCTGAGCAGTTGACCAATCACAACAGAGCCAGCCAGCTTTCCTCAAAATAAAGACCTTTCTGAACATTAATGCATGTAAACATGTCACATAGAGGCACAAAATACTAATATGAACCTGAAAATTAGCAGAATAAGGCCCTTTTAACAGAAGTTTTGCAATATTTTTCTAACCAAATAAAAAATGTTTAACTAATGCAATAAAAAAGAAGAAAACTTGAACTTTACTTTGCGTGTGCAAAAATATTTTAGGATATATTTGTAAATATTTAATTTAGATACTCAGTCTCTCTTTCTCACACATATGCAGGCTCACACATATGCAGACACACACACACACACACACACACACACACACACACACACACACACACACACACACACACACACACACACACACACACACACACACACACACACACCACTAAGTTCATTTAATTTGCATACTACAGTTGCATTGCATTAGTTAGTTTCATGCACAGCTGGTACCACATTAGCATTTCCCATCATGCCGCACAGAAGCATCCTTTCAGCCACAATGACAACAGGCGATACCTCAAACTGAATGCAGCCAAGTGAGACTAATACAGGAACACAATAGCACATCATCAACAGTAACACATTTATAAAAGGAAGCCCCGTGATTGGCTGCACTCAATAGAAAACCTTGTTCCCCGTTTTATCATCGGAAATCCCCTGCTGAGCATGACAACAACATGTTCCACCATGAAAAGCAAAACAAATCAAAATAAAAGAAGACAAAAAAACACTTTCACAATAACAGTCATTTTTTGGATGTGGTCCCAAAGACTGTTATCAGGCTCCCAGTTTTCACACACTTAAGCTCCAGCCAGCCAGGCCCCGTCACTCGCCATCTTGTCCTGAGTGCTGAGAGGCCCGTGCTTCTGGTTTCCAAAATAAGTCATCAACAGGAGCCTCTCTGTGGGACAAGACAAAGGGAGGCTGATAGGAGCCCAGAGCTCTCACATTATGGCCCCCAAACAGCTGAAGACAACCGCAACAGGCTGAAGCTCTGCTGGACTACAGCATTTGAATAGGGATATTGGAGTCTTAAAGCGCTTCTAACCATGAAAAAGCCTTTAAATGCTCAGCATCAGGCCAAAACAAGTACAGTACATTTTGTTCCCAAAAATACCCCCAAATACCCCCCCCATCCTTCTCCTACTCATGTCATTTGATGTGAAGCAAAGAGGAATTACCGGCATACCCGATCTGAGGTCACTCATTTAAAATCTTCTTTGCATGGCTTGCTTTGTCTCAAATGCTTTAGATAAAGTTGGTTACAATTGCAGCCAAAACTGTTTTTTTGACCTGAAAATGTTCCAATATGGAACTTGTCCATAGTTAAAAAAAACCTACATTAAAATGACTCATCTTGAAGTAAATATATGAGTACACTCCTATACATCAAGGGTTAGGTATTAATTACACTGAAGTCTAATGCTGTTATAAAGTCCTGTAAGAGATGTAGTAATTAAATGCCATATTGTAACATATTAAAGCAATCAAAGTTCACACTCTTAGGGAACAGATACCAAAACGAAAACTAAATCAGAGCTGAAACTAAGTCAGATATTTTGATGGAAATAGCTTTGCCCATTTTGTAATTTGTCATAGTTCTAGAACTCCAGACCGTCATTCAGTAAATGCTGTACACAGTAGTTAACGAATGTAAAACTTGGGGGATTGCCCAAAAAAACCTTCTGTTTGCTAATCAGCATCATAGGTGGGGTGATTATCCATACTTTTGCCAAATAGTAAGCATCCATACAGTCTTTTGGCCAGTAAAATTCACAAAATATGTCAAAAAACTCTTCCGATAAAGCATTATTTCTACCTTTTGTATGAGGTTTTTGACAGTGGATTAGTATCAATGTAGCACCTTTCAGCCATTCATGGAACATCAATCACTTCAACACCAATGTGTTTCCCATCCCCGAAACCTTCAGGGGTGTACACAGTTTAATACTGGCAACTTCTAATTGTGGGAAATACGAAAACGTCTTTTAAAACTACAATTCCCAGTAGAGACGTGCCATAGAACATGTTGCGAAACACACAAATAGCCAGCAAGTGTAGTTCTGGGGGTGCGCATGGACTCGTACGAATGCTGTTTTGGATAGTGTGCCGTGGTTGGGTTTCATTCCATTTCAAAGTGCTGTTTGACGCTCGGTGTAACCTTGGCGCACTGCCACACCAACATCCAATCACAGAGCTTGAGGACTAATCACAGGGTTTGTCAAGCAAAGCGGAGAGAATACTTACTTCCGGGTGTAAAATTCTCTTAAGCAATTACTATATGAGCTGCTCCGACCCTCGGTCCTGACGGACTCCAAAAGTCCAACATTATACAATCAAACAAATAGATAAACACAAGGATAATTGTGTCTTATTGTTTCTGAGTAAATAACAGTGTGTGGTTTAGAAAATAATACAAAATTAGAAGGAAAAAATGATGAAACAATACAGCCAGATAAAAAGGGAAAAAAGGGATGGATGGTTCAGAGTGAAGAAAGAGACTAGGAGAAATGGCAAACGCTAAAGAAATCTCAGGGCGGCTTCTTTGAGAGAACGAGCAGCTCCCCTCACCAAGCGCATATTTGCTCTCGTACAAATCACTGCTAGGCCCGGCAGGCCCAGAGGGAAAAGCACTTTTCTTCACCTCATCGTCAGGAGTTGGAATCCCGTTCCACTTTTCCAGATGTCTTCAGCAGCAGCAGCAGACTGAGCTGGTCCTGCTTCCGCTGACCCGCCCAGTTATCCCATCTGTCCAACCCAAGCAGCCCAGTCACTACTGGCTGCAACTGTTTGGGACAGGGAACTTAATCCCAGTCCCTCGCTGGAGACCAATTTGTGAGGTGGTTTGATGGAAAACCCTCTCCCCATCTCTGGCCCTAGTTCTCCTGTACCAAGCAAAGAGTCTAATTGTTTTATAGTTAACCAAGGAGCAGGGAAAGTGTGGGAAAGACTGAAATATAATTTTTCCCACTGTTCTGTTGGCCTAAATGTTCATATAAAGTACATACAATGTAACATGCCCCCCCCCCCCCCCCCCCCCCCCGGAGTAAAAGTAAACCACCATGTACTTGACAGGGACATTTACGTAAAGTGTACCTCTGGCACATTTATTCCTGGCAGACAGACAAAGTACTCATGATTCTATGCATTGGTTTTGCCTCTAGAATTTGCTTCGTGTTCAAAGAAAACTGAAATTGGACCCGAACAGATGAAAGTCGCTCTACGGAGCAATAAATTGAGGGAAAGATACAGCCACTTATCTTACAGATGTCTCCTTTATGTCTAGATAGATAGCATGTTTGCCTGGGGTTACAACATGGGTTACAATCAAAGCTTTATATTTCTGCAGACTCTGCTGCACTTTTCTGCTATTGTTCCTTGGAAACTAAGTTAAGTTTGCTGAATAAGCAATGGCAGAGGTTGGTTCTGTCTGTGGAAATATTGGATTTTGCTGCTGATTTTGCAAATAGTTTATCTTTCCTGACAGACAGAAGACAACCTGTTGCTGGTTGTCAGTCGAAACAAATACAAACTAGAGAATGCAGTTCCTGAAGAAATTGCTAGTAGGAATGCTTTATGCTGAAAAGCTGATGCTGAATTGCTATGCTGAAATGTAATGTGTAAGAAGAAAGTGAATACTTTAAATTGAAATGATACATGAATACTGGGGGCTTGAATGTGTGATGAGAGAAGAAAAGAAAGTAAAAAGATTTGGAAAAGCAGCAGAATATTTGAACTGCAAACTTTTGAACTAACTTGATGGCAACGGCATTTGATGACACCCCATAATACGTTTAGATGTGTTGATGGCTGCATCGTTACCAAACCTGTGAAGTTTTGGGCCATTTCGAGCATTTTAACTGAAGTTGTGAGAAAACCGTGTTTCATAGCGAGCATTGTGTTGCAAAGGCAACGGCATTTGAAGAAATGTAAAAACTGTCAAATAGATGTCTTCACGGCTGGACTGTTAGCACACGTGAAGTTTGAGCACTTTTTGACCATTTTCATAGGAGTTATAGCAATATCGTGTTTTACGGCGAGGGATGCGTTGCCATGGCAACAGTTTTTGAGGAAAACTCACTAATGGCACATAGACACGGTGAAGGCTGGACCATTAACCATTATCTGAAGTCTGCTGCTCTGAGCATGTCAGTTGGAGTTATGAGTGAATCATTTTGAAAGATGTGAACATTGAAGTATTTTAGAAAAGCTGACACTGTAGCGCATCGCTGGTTTTAAAAGTGATTTATAAGAGTCATGTTGAAAGATGTGCAATACTTATAACGTTTATAAAGATCCGCTGAGTGTGTGTCATTAGTTAGATGATAAAGTGTTAGGGATAAATATCTTGACATATTGACTACAAGAGCTTGAATTAAACAAGCATCCTTCTATTTGAAAGATTAACTCACATCGCCACAGTCACACCTGGTATATAAGTGGTGTGGCTGAGTACTTTAAAGGGTTCATGAATAGAGGGGACTTGCATGTGAAATAAGACCAAGAAAAGAAAAGTCTAAATGCATGAAAAAGCAGCACAATATTTGAACTGCAAACTTCGGAACTAACTTGATGGCAAATGATCTGTCGCCATGGCAGCGGCATTTGATAACACCCCATAATACGGTTAGATGCGTTGATGGCTGCTGCTGAAGTTTTGGGCCATTTGGAGCATTTTCACTTAAGTTATGAGAAAACCGTTTTTTCATGGCGAGCATTGTGCTGCCATGGCAACAGCATTTGAAGAAACCCCACAATTGACATAGAGCTGTTGAGGGCTGGACCGGTGATATACAAGCGAAGTTTGGGGGGCCGTGTCCATTGGACTTACAGCGACATCGTGCTTCATGGCGAGTGGTCTGTCGCCATGGCAACGGCATTTGATGACACCCCATAATACGGTTAGATGCGTTGATGGCTGCATCGTTACCAAACCTGTGAAGTTTTGGGCCGTTTGGAGCATTTTCACTGAAGTTATGAGAAAACCGTGTTTCATGGCGAGCATTGTGTTGCCATGGCAACGACATTTGAAGAAACCCCATAATTGATGTAGAGCTGTTGAGGGCTGGACCGGTGATATACAAGCGAAGTTTGGGGGACGATCGGACCGTGTCCATTGGATTTACAGCGACATCGTAATAGGGCCTCTTTAAGTCTGCTGCAAAAGCAATGGCAGTGGGCCTATCTGAGGACCTGTTCGATTTAGTTTCTGATCAAAAAATATATATATTTCCAGATAGACAGAAGACACTTGTTAGACAGCAAAACACAACTGAATACACCCTGTTGCCAGAGCAATCTTCTTTTCTTTGGTTTTTGCCTGACTATTCATAGGGTTAGCGTAGGGAATGCACTGTGATCAAAGTGCAGAAGTCACTTGCTAATTCCAGAAAATTGCTGACGACAAAAACTAATACCAAACTCCCTTGGCTATTGTGTGTATTAAGAGGGTAATATTCTGATTACCTTCCTGACGAAAGTCACTCTATATAGGGCGACTAGTGTGTAACAAATGCTTAATTGAGACATCCCCCAATCTGCATGCAAGGTCATTTGACACTATTTATTGAGGCTTGCAGGGCTGGAGGGGCCCTCTCAGTTTCCACCAGCTGAATAGGACTTTCCAGCGCGATAGGCGCAGGCTGAAAGCACAGCCAAGTAAGCACAGCCAAGTAAGCGCCAGGTTTTGGACTCCGGGCCAAAAACGTCCCCAGCTGCTTCCATCAAGCAATATGCAGACCCAGGTGTTCAGGCGAGATTTGAAACCCAAGACCTGCAGTTTAACTGTTCCACAACCCCCAATCCCATATCTTCCCTCTGTATACCCCTCCATTAGACTCCTTACCCCATATCTGTCTTTCTTGCTGACACGGACAAAGCGGTCTTTGAATTGCATAAATGTATTCCACATGTCAACACAGTGCACACTCTCTTCTTTGCATTCAGATAATTGTGTTTGAAATGTTTCATAATAATAATATTTGTGTTGATTTCTCTTTGATTGTGAAGTACTTAGGGTAGCAGGATAAACAGTATTATATGTGTGTATGTGTGTGTGAGACACATGTACATTGCATGTCAATTGTAATACTATCTCTGAATTGAGACTGTGCATCTTTAGAAAGAAGAATAGTACAGTCTTCCTCTTACAGAGCTTATGTCATATGCAGTAAAACTCATTGTCACTGTATAAAGAGAACTGGATATGGAGGCGGGCCCCATTCACTATGAAAGTTTCTCTGTGGCGAATAAAGCCCAAAATGGAGTGACTGTAGATTCAAGAGTGCCCGTATCTTGGCTCATAGAGCTTGCACACTTGAGGTTCCCTTAAGCCACGCCTCCAATCTCCTGAACTCGGCTCAGTCAAATGAATGGAGAGGGAAAAAAAACTCCACTTTTAGTGTATTTTAAAACGTTTAACCCTAGTGATTTAAATAACGGCTATAAAAATGTTCATAATGGGTAGTTTAAAAAAATTGTTGATTTACAGACATCTATTTTCTAATGTAAAAAAGTATTCTTGGGCCCAAATGATATCACTGACTGGAACGTAACTGTAATACCCCCTTTTGGCCTTACCTGAATACAGGTATATTCTGACAGACAGTAAGAGAGAAATTGTGTGTTTATGCACAAACGACTATATGTTTACATTATTTAACGCACCGGCTTGGGATTCGAACCGGCTTACTACTGGCAACCCCTGAATTCATCTTTTAATTCCAATAAAAAATCTGAAAAAGGATTGTGCTGAAACCATATTTTGTGTCTCAACCATTTCACATATCTTATTAAGGAATAAAAGGAATGGATGGATTAATGAGTGGGATTAATGACATAAGATAATTAAATCATTAATGTGCAGACGACATATGCAAAATCAAAGCTGCAAGCCAAAAGCGAACACTGTGCCCTTTCCCGATCATTGCATTGGACTAAAACATGTAATTCATTCAAAACAATTAAGTTATTCAAGA
This sequence comes from Gymnodraco acuticeps, assembly GCF_902827175.1. NCBI lineage: Eukaryota > Metazoa > Chordata > Actinopteri > Perciformes > Bathydraconidae > Gymnodraco > Gymnodraco acuticeps. The sequence goes on from NW_022990274.1 coordinate 3,462,497, forward strand.
GCATGAGTTTCTTATTCATATGGTATACATTCCATTCGGAATTAAACCTATGCCATGTGTTGCATAAGGGAGGTATTTAAATGTATGAATGTTTGCACGCTTGCGTATTAAGGAGGGAATTAGGTTAATGAGAAAAGTTCACACAAAGTCCAACCTCTCTGATTCCATCTTCAGCTTGAAACACAAAGGAAGGCAGAGTCCACATGCAGTTGCAGGGAAGAAAGGCGAGGTGACAGGTTCAAAAGTTCAGGCACTGCTTTAGACTCACTTCGCATGTCACTACCATTCGGCACACCCCGATACTTTGGATATGTCAGGGGGAACCTTATTTAATGTTCTGTATCAAGCTCTGGGTGGTATGAATCGCCGTAGGGGAATACCAAGAGAGCGAATAAGGGGAGATGAGAGGTAATGTTGCCAAAAATAGCTCTGTGCCCTCCTTGCCTCCTTGATGAATTTGTAAAACAGATCCACGATGCCACACGGAAGACAATTTGTGGCACGGCTAATCTCTGAATGGTTGAGATGCCATGAAATCAATTCCTTCACCTGTTACCTCTGAAGTCTATGGGGTATTCAGGTGTCACAACAGGAAAATAACATATACAATTCATCATCAGATCATTACCTTCATAATACTAAAATAGGACATTGATTTTAATCAGCCATGGGTTAATCTAAAAACAAATACACTTAGTAAAACCAGGTGAATTAACCAGCTTCCCAGCTAGAAATGTTTGGTTCTAAAAACATTCTGAGAATGTTACAGTCATTGTTCTAGGAAGGTTTTCAGCGGGAAGTTTTTGTTTGGTTCCCAGAACATTCTTCTGAAAGGTAGGATAACGTTCTCTAAAAACATTCTTAAAATGTTTGGTGATAACCTTCTTCAAATGTTTTTGATAACATTGTTAGAACATTATGCCCTACTGTTCTTAAAACATTTTCAGCTGCAAGATAGATTGTTTATGTTGCCAGAATGTTAATATTTTAGAGAAGGATAACATGGTTTATGTTAAAAAAAGTATGCAAATGTTCTGTGGTAACAATTTACTAAAATATGTTTACATTATTAGAACATAAAGACATAATATTCCTGTAATTGTTCAACTCAAAATTCCTGGGTAAGTGGACCGACCACTGTGGTCATTAGGATGATTTTGATAGTTTACTTAACTATTGGAATTTGACTATTAACACATGTAAAAGGATGACTCGGAATCATCTGGTGAAAGTAACATGTGTTTATTAGAAAAGGGGAGCTGGGAGTGGAGGTTGGTTATGGCGGCAGTGGGAAACAGTTGTTCCAGGGTGGGTAGAGAGGCCTGGCTGCTCTTGGGAGTGTGGAAGGCCTTGGATTCCTCCTGGGAGAGACACAAAAATGAGTGTGAGGCAAAAGCAGGCAAAGTTGTAAGAAGAATATGCTGGTAAAAAGCTAGAGCGGCACGCAACAAACCGTTCACGGCAACAATCCGGCAGGGAATGAGTGCAGGCTGCAGGTTTTCATAGTGTGGCTGATGAGCAGGTTGCAGGTGTGGTTGATTGGAGATTGCTCCCAGCCGTGTAGAGCAGACCAGCAGGCAGGTGGGGGGGGGGCACTAACCCACTAACAGGGGTTCTATTTCGTCCCTACTGACCGCCAGAGACTGGATATGTCCATCGCGCGCATGCGCAGCTCGAGTACCAATAGCAACAAAGTCACCTGTGACCCACGTGACACCGGCTATATCAGCCGGTGTCGTCAGAGGATCTGTTCCTTTCATCTTCTCGCTGTGCGAGAGTACCGTGGCTACATTTTTGTAGCCTACAGCGTTCAGGTTTGAACGTTTCATCTGAGGGATTGCTCTGCAAGCAGCTGGCCGCGTGCAGCTTCGCGACTGACAGTCGGAGCTACGGGTCGTTAACGCGTCCTCCAGGAGCTGTGGCCGGCTGTGCGCTGTGCAGAGCCTCGACAGACAGGTTTGTGTCAGCTTGTTGCTGGTGATGGCTGTGTCCCCGCACCCGCTCCCGGTTACGCTGCCTCTGGCATTCGTCTCTAACTCAACCAGTGAAGGCAGTGTTTTCACCCCCGCTCCTGGTAGACGCTGAACTGCCTTGTTTTTCTGTTAAGCAGGTAGCTGGTGAAGGCTGTGTTCCCGTACCCGCTCCCGGTTACGCTGCATCTGGCATTCGTCTCTAACTCAACCAGTGAAAGCAGTGTTCTCGCCCCCGCTCCTGGTAGACGCGGAACTGCCTTGTTTCTCCGTTAAGCAGGTAGCTGGCGAAGGCTGTGTTCCCGCACCCGCTCCCGGTTACGCTGCATCTGGCATTCGTCTCTAACTCAACCAGTGAAGGCAGTGTTTTCGCCCCCGCTCCTGGTAGGCGCTGAACTGCCTTGTCTTTCCGTTAAGCAGGTAGCTGGTGAAGGCTGTGTTCCCGCACCCGCTCCCGGTTACGCTGCATCTGGCATTCATCTCTAACTCAGCCGGCAGTGTTCTCGCCCCCGCTCCTGGTAGACGCTGAACTGCCGTGTTTATTAATCCAGCCAGGTGAAGGCAGTGCTCTCGCTCCCGCTCCCTCTGCCGGTAACGTGGGTGTAATTACATCCCTCTTTCTGTTCGGCGAGTAGCAGCAACGCTCTACTCTTTCCATTAAGCAGGTAGCTGGTGAAGGCTGTGGTCTCGCACCCGCTCCCGGCTACGCTGCATCTGGCTACCTACAGAATGGCTTATTCATGTAGCGCCTGTATTTCTTCTCTTGAGCCCGAGGACGGCCACGACTGCTGCCCCTCCTGCCTCGGCCGCCTCTGGCGGTCAGTGGGGACGAAATTTGAGCATCTGAGGGAGGTTCTCACGGTAAACGCCTGCATGAGCTGTAGCTGCATGCCTCGGGCGCTCAGAGTGGCTAGAATCACTGAGGTGGAACGTCTGGCAGCAGCCAACAGACACCTCTCGATGGCTATGTGTGCTCCCCCCAATAGAAGTACTAGAAACAGGCTGTCCTCTAAAGTGGATCGGCTAGCTGCCGATAGGGGCATGATGAAGTCGCCTCTTGGCCCTTCAGCCTGGGCCCGGTGTAGGGGCTGCTAGCGGGCCTCCTGTCCCCCCCCCCCCTTTCGGTTGACGCCCCTCCTTCGGTTGGCGCACCTCCTTCGGTTGGCGCACCTCCTTCGGTTGACGCACCTCTGTATGAGGACGCCTTGTCGCTGGTACAGACTCGTCGCCAGGTTTGGCTGGCCCAGTCACCACTAACGGAGGCATGTAGGGGAGTCCTCCGTAGCATACCAGTCGAGCCAGGGAGCTGTTTAGGTCAGCTGCCCTGGAGGCACTGGAGCGTGCTGCCCAAGCTAGGCAGACCAGGCAGCAGCTCTCGGGTCTTCACAGACCTGTGCCCACTCCCAGCAGGCCCAGGGGCCGCTCTAGCAGCCGCACTCAGCCGCCGGATTACAAGGGTGGTCTGCAGAGGTCTTAGCGGCCCACTCAACCGCCTCCCAATGACTTTCGTGCCCCAGGTCGCCGCCTTCCAGGCGGCCTCGTGCCCCAGAGCCTTACCGGCGCCCCCCAAGAGGCTCCAGGGGCCGGGGGGCTGGGCCCTGAAATCCCAGGGGCGGTCGTCGGCAGCTCAGTTACTGGGCGGTCTGTACTTCCGGCCCTTGGGTGGTTTTCACCTTAACCCAGGGGTACGGACCGCAGCTCCGGCCCCTAGCCTTCGGCTGGGTCTAATTGACAGTCGTCAGCGATCCGGCAGGGGCCCTAGCTCTGGCCCAAGAGTTGTCCGTCCTTCTGTCCAAGGACGCAATCAAGCCAGTAAGACCTTCTGCTTAGCCCAGGGGGTTCTACTCGGCGTACTTTCTCGTGAGCAAGAAAGTCGGCGGATTTCGCCCGATCTTGGACCTCAGAGGAATCAACAGATTCCTGAAGGTGCTGCCATTCTATATGCTGACCACTGCATATGCACAGGTGGAGTGGTTTTCAACCGTGGACTTGAGGGAGGCCTACTTCCACGTGGGCCGGGCAAGATGGTGCCTTATAATCAGTTCCTCCGGCCCTTGGGCCGACTGGCAGCTGCCTCGGCCGCTGGGCCCTTAGGCCCGCTGTCGTTGCGCCCCATGCAGATGTGGCTGTACAGCGTTCACTTGGACGCCAAGTGGCACAGGCACAGGGAAGTCAGGGTGTCGCAGCATTGCCTCCACTCTCTGTCACACTGGAGGGGCAGGGCCTATCTCCTGGTGGGCGTGCCCATGGGCGCCATCCCATCCCGCCAGGAGACCATCACCATAGGTGCATGTCTCAGTGTGGGGTGCAGTGCGGCAGGGTAGGAACGTTCAGGGTCAGCGGTCTGCCCAGGAGAGTGCGCGCCAGGTCAATGTGCTAGAGCTTCGGGCTGTGCAGCTTACACTCACGCACTTTCTACCCCAACTGGGGGGCAAGAATGTGCGTGTTCCTTGGGGACAGCATGTACGTTGTTGCTTAGACAACAGTCCCTTCTAGATAGTGGACGTTCTCACTCCACTCTGAATTGATGTGGCTGCGATTTCTGCCAGACATGTTCGGGTCGACGGCGCCACGGCGGGGTGCCACAGGTCGGTATCCCTCTTTATGAGAGGGGCTTTACGGCAACGTCCCCCTAGCACCCCGAGGGCTCCGGCTTGGGACCTGCCCCTTCTGCCGGATGCCCTATCATCTCCTCCCTTCGAGCCCATGGCCCAGGTGGGGCTTAGGTGGCTGCCCACGAAGGCAGCATTTCTGCTTGCCATAGCCTCAGGGAAGCGAGTCGGGGAGTTGCATGTCCTCTCCATAAACAATACATGCCCGAGGTGGGACTCGCAGGCGTTGCCCATTGGGCAAATGTGGCATTCCACAAACCCACTTCAATCAGCCTGCCCAGCTTGCATGCTTTGACATTCAGGAGTACGGCACGTCGAAGTTGCTATTCCCTGGGGGTGCCCAAAGGGCGTATATCAAGGCTACTGCCTGTATACGGCAGGAGAAACTCTTGATTTTTCTCTGGCGGCACTAAAGGAGGTTATGCCCTCTAACCAGTGGCTGCCCCACTGGGTTGTCGATACCATCTCACAGGCTTACGGGGCCAGTGGCCGCCCCCCTGCCATCAGGCTGAGATGCCACTCTACAAGGAGCATCTCAACATCTTGGGCTGCCCTGAGGGTGGTGCCCCTGGAGACCATCTGCGCCGCGGCGTCGTGGGCGTCTTGTGGCACATTCTCCAGTTGTCATCAGGTCAATGTCGCCACTCCCCATTCTTTGGGCGTGGTCCTTTTGCAGAGCTCCGCTGCTTCCAGTGGTGAGCAAGGGCTTGGATTCTTCATGACATTGTTGGTATAAGTCATCCAGTGCCTAAAGCACCGCCTCTGGCGGTCAGTAGGGACGAAATAGAACGATAGTTACGGCTGTAACTACGGTTCTATGAGTCCCGGATGACCGCCAGAGTTCCCTGTCACTCAGAATTCTTGTGTGCTCGCGAGAAGATTCTGGGAACAGATCCTCTGACGACACCGGCTGATATAGCCGGTGTCACGTGGGTCACAGGTGCCTTTGTTGTTATTGGTACTCGAGCTGCGCATGCGCGCGATGGACATATCCAGTGCTTAAAGCACCGCCTCTGGCGGTCATCCGGGACTCATAGAACCGTAGTTACAGCTGTAACTATCATTTCAGGGACGGGCAGTGATAGTCGGTCCATTCTTATGTCTGTCTTTGGTTTTCTAAGTGTTATTCGATCCATATGACCATAGAGATATGTGCATAAACAACAAAAACACTTGGGGTATAATGTTCGAACAATGTTATCACCAAACATTTTAAGAATGTTTTTAGAGAACGTTATCCTACCTTTCAGAAGTACATTCTAGGAACCAAAATAAAACTTCTCGATGAAACTATTCCTAGAACAATGAATGGTAACATTCTCAGAATGTTTTTAGAACCAACAATGTCTAGCTGGGAACTCAGACATGCCTACGCAAACGTGCAATATCATGAATTACGTGCTTGTTTTGTTCTAAAAACGAAAATGTGGTGACATCAGATTTCTTTTAAACATCCTTTTCAAACAAATGCAGCAAGTTTGTTTTTTAAAGCGCACTACAAATAAATCTGACGTTCACCATGACCGTGTTAATATTTCGCATGTAACATTGAGGGACCGTTTTATAAAGAACATCTTTAATGTGTTACCCAACAACGTCCAAAACACATCCTTAGAATGTTGCAGGCAAAACGTTCCACCTTTGCTGACTTATCACATTAACCTGTTAAACCCCGAGCCTGTTTTTCAGGTTTCAGGCTCGAAGATGACATTCCCAGAACAAATTACTATAACTTCACTTCTAAAAGGTTTATATGAATAATTGTTGTTATCAAAGCAAGGTTACATCTGTGAGTTGGATGGAGAAGTGTCAGAATCAATATAGATGTTTCTGTGTCAGAGTAAATTCAGATGGAACATAGCAAAAACATTTAAATTCCTGTCTCCGCCTAAAGAAAACCCATTACTTATAGTGAAGACCAACCTTGAATGATGGGTTAGTAGCCTAAAAGCTTTAGGAATCCAAAGTATAACATATACCCTGTACCCTGTATCAAGATTGAGGCAAAACAAGTGACATTTGACCTTTTAAGAGAGGTTTATGAAAATAAAGTCCAGGCGGAATAAGCTTTGGGCACATTTGGGCACATTTAGTTCCATCAGTGCCATTTGACCTTTTTCAGGTACCAGACTATACAAATCATTGTATTACATTGAATCATCACTATAGGTATTCATTACACCCAAAACAAAAACATTTTTTTTAAATAATTTAAAAATATATATATTTTTGTGTGTGTGAGTGTGTGTACTAGGTGTGTGTAAATGTAGGTGTGTGTGTGTATGTGTAGGTGTGTATGTGTAAGTGTAGCTGTGTGTATGTAACTGTACCAACGCACTATACAATAAAACCACACTGTAGGTCATTGTGTGTAGGTGTACTTGCACAATAAAAAAAAAACAGAAACATAGGTAACATTTGACTCCAACTGGGGAAGATTTATTTCAAACATTTTACCAACACACTATAGACATGTAAAAACAAACATTTTACCAATGTACTATACAATAAAACCACACTGTAGGTTTGTAAAAACAACAAATATTTAAGTATAAGTATTTTTTTTTAAATAAACACTCGCAAAACGTTATACCTACCTGAACTTTATACCTACCTGAATGTTCCAGTATTTAGGTCGTGCCACTCCCTGAAACAGTTCTTTTTGACAGTGAAGCACAGAGGGACCTGGCACTTCCTGCAGTACACAGGTGTCTTCACCCTTTTGAGTCCAGCATCTAGGCCCCTCCTGCAGTTCTTACTGACCTTGGTGGCATCTTCCCCATAATACTCGGACATGCATGTGAGTGATGGAGGAGGAGGTGGGGGTGGTGGAGGTGCAGGGCCTTCTGCAGGGCCTTCAGCAATCTCCAACAATTCTGCAGCAAGCTGCTCCCTGAAAGTCTTCTGGGTGTGTGGCTTTGTCCTGCTGGGGTCACTCCTCATCTAACAAATGTGGAAAAACAAAGAGATTAGATTAATTCACTGGCTTATACTTATAGGATAATATTGGACTATACATGAATAATATTACACCAAATAAATAAGTAACTGGCCATTCATTTAGAAAATGTAACTCCAAAAAGACAAGTAACACTATTTAGCATTTTGGCTAATCATTCCTGTTGGCTAAGCTAACACTGTGACGCAGTTCCACCAAACACAAAAGTAATATATAAAAAGGATAATATTGGACTATAAATGAATAATATTACACCAAATAAATAAGTAAACACATATATATATATATATATATATATATTCATTCACTGGCCATTCATTTAGAAAATGTAACTCCAAAAAGACAAGTAACACTATTTAGCATTTTGTCTAATCATTCCTGTAGCTTCTTGGCTAAGCTAGCACTGTGACGCAGTTCCACCAAACACATAAGTAATATATAAAAACAGAGAGATTACATACCTTTCCCGTGGTGGAAGTTCAACATCCGAGTCACTACTGTCCGGATCCAGGTCTGGCTGGAGGAGATCTTCATCATCCGACGAAGAGTCATCTGGTATGAGCTATCGTCAGCTAGCATCTCTAGCACCTGCTCGCCTCGGTGGTGAAGCTCTCCCTTCTGGCTGCGTAATGCGTAATGGAGCCGGAGCCGGCGTAGTTTATACTACGCAGGATCATATCTTTGGAACTCATTGGTCGATTTGGGTGATTGACACCTTTTCTGAACCGTTAGAGCCAATAGAATCGAGTGACAGTTAGTAAGTCCCGCTAAACACTTACGTCAAGTAGAGAGAGGTTTGCGTAAACAGCACGTGAGACAGCATTAGCTCGGGACTGCGAAACTTTATACCTACTCTGCTGCCATGAATGTAATGATAGATTATCAGGAACAATTCTAAAGTGACTAATAGACATTGGATTAACCTTAAAAAGCGTTTTTATTCCCTTGAACACGAGCTTTGATCACAAAACAGCAACGGTAAGACATAATTATTGTTATGGTTTTGAAAACTGTTGTTTTTTTTCTTCTCTGTTCTGGTTGATATCTCAGTGAGTTTGTGTCCTACAGTGATGATAGTTATAACAAAAATAATCTGTGGAGTATCAGCTTTCAGATGATATGTAGTTTGTGCAGAAAATATTAAGTTTTAAAGATCGTTTTTGCTAGTTAGCACCGGAAGTAGCATCTGCCCGTTTTAGCTAAGGGCTAATGCTAACGCTTCTTGTGAGACTTGTGTTTTGTTTCGGTAAAAATGGTTCGTATAGTCAGTTAGCTGAGATTCTTCTCGTTAATCTGGTATAACACATTAATAGGTTTTTAAATATTAAGATGCCCTGAGACACAGTGTCGTGAAAAAAAAAACCAGGGTCCCCGCCGGCGGGGACCTTCGGGCTAACCTCTTAAGCCCCAAGCCTGTTTTTCAGGTTTCAGGCTCGAAAATGACATGCCCAAAACAAAGGACTATAACTTAACTTCTAAAAGGGTTATATGAATAATTTATTTTATCAAAGCAAGGTCACATCTGTGAGTTGGATTTAGAAGTGTCAGAATCAATAAAGATGTTTCAGTGTCAGAGTAAATCCAGATGGAATATAGTCAAAAAGTGTAAATTCTTGTCTCCGCCCAAATAAAACCCATTACTTATAGTGAAAACCACCCTTGAATGATGGGTTAGTACCCTAAAAGCTTTAGGAATCCAAAGTATAACATATAATAAGTACTGTGTATCAAGATTGAGGCAAAACAAGTGAGAATTTACCTTTTTAGAGAGATTTAGCTAAATAAAGTCCAAGCGGACTAAGCTTTGGGCACATTTGGGTACATTTGGTTCCATCAGTGCCATTTAACCTTTTTCAGGTACCAGACTGTAAAAATCATTGTATAACATTTAATTATCACTATAGGTATTCATTCCATAAAAATAAAAAAAATGATTGTAAAAAAAAATTAAGTGTGTGTGGGAAGTTCCCTCTTTGCATGAAATGCATGTTACTTGACCAATAACAATTAGGACATTTAGGAAACATTTGACTCCAACTGGAGCAGATTTATTAAAAAAAAAATGCATTTTTTGGGTAAAAAAATTAAACCTTATACAAACCCTGAATGTTACAGTATTACTCCAGTAAGTCATGCCATGCCCTGTAACAGTTATTTTTGGTAGTGAAGCACAGACCTACTCTTCTGCCGTGAATGAAAGGATTGATTATCAGTAATCATTTTAAAGTGACAAGAGACATTGGATTAACCTTGAGCAGTGTTAAAATGTATTCATTTGAACACAACTTTTGATCACAAAACAGCCAAGGTAAGACCTAATTATTGTCATGGATTTGAAAACTGATATTGTTTACTTGCTATGTTCTGGCTGCCAGCTCGGTTAATGTTGTGCCTGTAGTGATGGGGTGTCAGTATACCCATGGAATCTGTGGAATCTCAGCTTTCAGAAGATGTGTTGTTTGTGCAGAAAGTATGAATTATAAATGATCGTTTTTGTGAGTTATGAGCAGAAATAGCAATTGCCCGTTGTTGGAATGGGCTCATTTAGAGGCTTCTTGTGAGACTTATTTTTTGGAAAACATTTTTTTTTCCGTATCGTCAGTTAGCCAAGTTTCCTCCGGTCATATGGGTATGGAATATTAATAGTTTCAGGAATGACACTACAGATATAGCACTGTTGCTACATATATAGCATTTTCGGGCTTGGGTCCGTGGGGCTTAAGAGGTTCCATTGGAAGGTCATTCATAATCTCAACAATTTCAGGTCAATAGCTAACCTAAACCATTGGACATAAGTGCCACATCTAATCTGTAATGGCAATTTTAATTGTTCCAATGTCCTATATCCTTTGCCATTACTTCACAGGTAGAATCGGTATGCTCTTCCTCCTGTGTCCTCGTCCTTTCCTGTCACCGGTGACCCCTTTTATACACCCGGTGCAGCTAAACCCCGCCACCAAGTGTTCAAAACAATATTGCACTATACATATAAATAAGGAAAACTGAGACACCAACAACACTCATAAAATGGATCCTAAATCAATGCATAAACCCTTGCGAGATATGCTGCGAATGAATGAAGGAATAACCTGACCCAAACCATTGGAGCGCAATTCCCAACATTTACCATTCGAAGTCTATGCCTCACCTTAACCATCTTGCGAGGGTTTTGCAAATAAAAGTTTTTTCTCCATATCGGCACAACCAACACAGGATCCTTCATAATAACCCATTATGCAACTCAAATTGTCATTTTATCAAAAAGTACAATATTTTACGTTTAATATTTAAATATTTAAATCTGTGAATCTTTGCTACTATTTTCATAGCTTTTCAACAAGTCCTCAGTATCCAGACTGCATGCCTCTAGTCAATACAGTCACACATGAGTGAATATGTGTGGACATGTGTGTGAATATCTACATTTGTCATCCTGTGATTGTGTTTTACATGTGGGAGAGAACTAGATGGAAAGATAGAGCAAGGAAAGAAAAATAACAGACCAGCCTTAGGTTTCCATTACTATGCACCTCTTAGCATGGAGGGGCCTTGCCACGTCACGGAGCCTTTGCCGTGTGGCGGGTCGGGATCCTTGGCCGCTCTCCAGCCCTCTGACAGCCTGTCTCCATGCCTGCAGTGGCTCCCTGCCCACCAGTTCATTTTTAATTATCTCACAAGTCAAACGCACTCTGAGGAAGTCCAGAAGCAGAGTATCAAAACCTTCTGGAGGTTTTTATCCCTTAACCCTCCTCTTTGGTAACCTCGAGAGATTCACACAAATCTTTCTTCGTGACATCCTTCTCTGTGTAAAGTTCCGGATTATGAGACAGTTTTGCATCCCATTTTATCCTCATTCTGAGTTTCCATTTTTACATTTGCAAGCCAAGACTGTCTGAGCTCCCTCTGGCTGGATGGACATTATGTGGCTCTTAAAGAAGAATGTTGGAGTGAAACTTGTACGTTGATTTATGATGTGATATGTAACATGACATTTTTACCGCAGTGCTACTGTCAAGGCGCCATGGTCATTAGGCAGCATATTCAGTTCAGTCAGTCAGGCTTGCGGCGCTCCACTATATCGGACTACTATCAAACTTCTTCAAACAGACATCTCCATCTGCTGCGTTTTATGCATCCCCTCGTGTTCCAACTTTGTAGAATCTGTAGGTGATAAAACACATCTTGCAAACGAGTCTGACTTGGGGCAGACTTGTGCAGATGCAGCAACGTAGGAATACATGTCTGGTCTTTGTATGTCCCGGTGACAAAATAAATTCTTAGGTACAGGATTTATTAACTCAAGAGGGATGCCTCTGACTCAGTTTGACGTAGGAGAAGAGCTGAGGGTTCTATCAAATCTGCAATAGTACTGACGGTATGAAAATAAGAGAAATGAAAAGAAAACACCTTGTATTGATGCAGGATTAAGGCCTGACTGAGTCATCGATACTGGCAACAAATACTTCTTTCCACTTAATCCTAGACACAAACACATGCACACACCCTCTCGCCCATCTTTAAAATCATACAAATAAAATCAAGTCTAAACATGCAAAAAGGGAAAAACCATTTGAAAAGAAAAAACAGGAGACAAAAAGGGAAAAGATTAACAATTCCGGAGCTTAGAGCACTTTCTTATTGTTAGTGCATAGTACCACTTGAGAGCAAAACACATTATTAATAACTCCCCATATTGTTTTGTTGACGACAAAGAGCCCTGAGAAACGACACACTATTTTAAGTGCTTTGGTATGCGGTCGGAAAGCCAATTGGACTGCATGTGTCATATGCTGAATCCAAGCAGCTGCAAAATTACAGTAGCGTGCACTCACCACAACCGACTGGAGCTGTGCAATTAATCAGAGGTTAACCCCACAAAACTTGTGCATAATCTCTAATTTACGTACCTTCTCTCTTTACATGCACAAACACATACACGCGCAAACACACACACGCAGGCCTCAACCGAAGACACATACTGGAAGTCCTCCCAAAAAGAATGTGGGTAAACATGTATCTATAAGTAGATGTCATATGTTCTATAAGTAGGCGTAAGTACACCGAGGCATCTAATAAAAATGTTTTGGAATATGTCATGCGGAAAATAATAACTCCAGGGAAGGGAGATGTTTTCCTACACACATATAAAGAGGTTATGGAAGGTCTTCCAGCCCAGCAACATATCCTCAAACCGGGTGCAGAATCATAAAGCCCCCTGTTTCCGCACACATGCATCGCACTAATCCTTCCTAATAGCTTTGTTATTTTAGTCTCACCTACCTGTATTCTTAGCCCTCTCACACCAAGGCAGGAAGCTGCTAGACAATACCCCATCTCTGCATACAGAGCATCTGAGGTTAACATTCACATGTGGCAAGACTGCTGCGGGGATGGAGTCAAGCAATCGGATTGTGTTTCCTGTTTGGGTCAGGGACAGGGTCAAAAAATGCAAGATATGGTGATTCAAGCATCCATCTAGGGAAATATGGTTTTCACTATGAGAAATTAGATGGGTCCGTTAAAACTGAGATTATATAACCTCTAATAAGTGTCTTATATAGCTTAAGCACACAATATTTCATTCACTGTACTGCCATTTTAAACATCATCAGGCACTACATTACAAATCAATTAACATAAACTTTGAGGAATATTTTATCTCCAATAATGATACATGTGATGGCGTCAGGGTTTTTAAAGTAAACCAACCAAAAAATATGTTTGTATTACAGGGTTTTCCATCTTTTTCGAAATCAAATGTAACATCTTAATAACGACTTTTCAGGCCCATTTTCCCTTCAAATGCCTCTCTGAAGAACCAGCACCTTACCGTGGTAGAGAGGTTTGTGTGCCCTGATGAACCTGGGGGCTGTGTTGTCTGGAACCTTGTGTTCCTGGTAGGGTCTCCCATGGCAAATTGGTCTCAGGCAAGGGGCCAGACTAAGATTGGTTCAAAAGACCTCATGAAAGACGACACAAGAAGTGAGGATACCCGGCCCGGAGGAAGCCCGGGGTCCCCTTCTGGAGCCAGGCCCAGAAGGAGGACTCGTCGGCGAGCGTCTGGTGGCCGGGCTTGCCACGGAGCCCGGCTGGGCACAGCCCGAAAAGGCAACGTGGGCAACACCTCCGCTTCTCCGTCCCGCGGGCCCACCACCTACGGGAAACAGCGATGGGGTCGGGTGCGCTGCCAGAAGGGCGGCAGTGAAAGCGGAGGGTCTCGACGGACCAGACCCGGGCGACAGAAGCTGGCTTTGGGGACGTGGAACGTCACCTCTCTGGGGGGGAAGGAGCCGGAGCTTGTGCGGGAGGTGGAGCGTTACCAGTTGGATCTGGTTGGGCTCACCTCTACGCACAGCGTCGGCTCTGGAACCTTACTTCTGGATAGGGGTTGGACTCTATTCTTCTCCGGAGTTGCTCAAGGTGTGAGGCGCCGGGCGGGTGTGGGGATACTCACAAGTCCCCGGTTAGGTGCTTCGTTGTTGGAGTTTACCCCAGTGGACGAGAGGGTCGCCTCCCTACGCCTGCGGGTTATGGGGGGGGAAAACTCTGACTGTTGTGTGTGCTTATGCACCCAACAGCAGTTCAGAGTATACGGCCTTCTTGGAGACCGTGGAAAGAGTCCTGTATGGGGCTCCTGAAGGGGACTCTTTAATCTTGCTGGGAGACTTCAACGCACATGTGGGCAATGATGGAGAGACTTGGAGGGGCGTGATTGGGAGGAACGGCCCCCCTGATCTGAACCGGAGTGGTGGTTTGTTACTGGACTTCTGTGCTAGTCATGGATTGGCCATAACAAACACCATGTTCGAACATAAGGATGCTCATAAGTGTACGTGGTACCAGAGCACCCTAGGCAGAAGGTCCATGATCGATTTCGTTATCGTATCATCGGACCTGAGGCCGTATGTTTTGGACACTCGGGTAAAGAGAGGGGCGGAGTTGTCAACTGATCACCATCTGGTGGTGAGTTGGGTCGAGTGGCGGGGGAAGCCTCTGGATAGACCTGGTAAGCCCAAACGTGTAGTTCGGGTGAACTGGGAACGTCTGGAGGAGGCCCAAGTTCAGGAGGCCTTCAACTCAGACCTCCGGCCGTGCTTTTCGGGCATTCCTGTGGAGGTTGGGGACATTGAACCAGAGTGGTCGGTGTTCAAAGCCTCTATTGCCGAAGCCGCGGCGGGGAGCTGTGGTCTCAAGGTCCTAGGTGCCTCAAGGGGCGGTAACCCTTGAACCTCCTGGTGGACACCGGTGGTCAGGGAAGCCGTCCGACTGAAGAAGGAGGCCTTCAGGGATTTGTTATCCCGGGGGACTCCCGAGGCAGTTGCAAGGTACCGACAGGCCCGAAGGGCAGCAGCCTCATCCGTGGCCGAGGCAAAGCAGCGGGTGTGGGAGAAGTTCGGAGAAGACATGGAGAAGGACTTTCGGGCGGCACCAAAGTTGTTCTGGAAAACTGTCCGACACCTCAGGAGGGGAAGCAGGGAACCATCCAAGCTGTGTACAGTAAGGATGGGACGTTGTTGACCTCAACTGATGGAGTGTTAGGGCGTTGGAAGGAACACTTTGAGGAACTCCTGAACCCGACAACTCCGCCCTCTATGTTAGAGGCAGAGCTGGAGTATGACGGGGGATCAACACCAATCTCCCGGGGGGAGGTCACTGAGGTCGTCAAACAACTCCACAGTGGCAAAGCCCCGGGGGTGGATGAGATCCGCCCGGAAATGCTGAAGGCTCTGGGTGTTGAGGGACTGTCATGGTTGACACGTCTCATCAACGTTGCGTGGAAGTCGGAAACAGTACCGAAGGAGTGGCAGACCGGGGTGGTGGTTCCCCTTTTTAAAAAGGGGGATCAGAGGTGTGTGCCAATTACAGAAGCATCACACTACTCAGCCTCCCCGGGAAAGTTTACTCTAAGGTACTCGAAAGGAGGGTCAGGCCGATTGTCGAACCTCAGATTGAGGAGGAACAATGCAGATTCCGTCCTGGTCGTGGAACGACGGAACAGCTTTTTACTCTCGCAAGGATCCTGGAGGGGGCCTGGGAGTACGCTTATCCGGTCTACATGTGTTTTGTAGACTTGGAGAAGGCGTATGACCGAGTTCCCAGGGAGTTACTGTGGGAGATGCTGCGGGAGTATGGGGTGAGGGGGTCTCTACTCAGGGCCATCCAATCTCTGTACTCCCAAAGCGAGAGCTGTGTCCGGGTCCTCGGCAGTAAGTCGGACCCATTTCCGGTGAGGGTTGGCCTCCGCCAGGGCTGCGCTTTGTCACCAATCCTGTTTGTAATATACATGGATCGGATTTCGAGGCATAGTCATGGGGGAGGGGGTCTGCAGTTCGGTGGACTAAGGATTGCACCACTGCTTTTTGCAGATGATGTGGTTCTAATGGCTTCATCGGTCTGCGACCTTCAGCACTCACTGGATCGGTTCGCAACCGAGTGTGAAGCGGCTGGGATGAGGATCAGCACCTCCAAATCTGAGGCCATGGTTCTCAGCAGGAAACCGATGGACTGTCCACTCCAAGTAGGGAATGAGTCCTTACCCCAAGTGAAGGAGTTCAAGTATCTCGGGGTCTTGTTCTCGAGTGAGGGACCAATGGAGCGTGAGATGGGCCGGAGAATCGGAGCAGCGGTACTGCAGTCGCTTTACCGCACCGTTGTGACGAAAAGGGAGCTGAGCCAGAAGGCAAAGCTCTCTGTCTACCGGGCCATTTTCGTTCCTACCCTCACCTATGGTCATGAAGGATGGGTCATGACCGAAAGAACGAGATCGCGGATACAAGCGGCCGAGATGGGTTTTCTCCGCAGGGTGGCTGGTGTCCCCCTTAGGGATAAGGTGAGAAGTTCGGTCATCAGGGAGGGACTCGGAGTTGAGCCGCTCCTCCTTCGCGTCGAAAGGAGCCAGTTGAGGTGGTTCGGGCACCTAGTTAGGATGTCACCTGGGCGCCTCCCTAGGGAGGTGTTCCAGGCACGTCCAACTGGGAAGAGACCAAGGGGTAGACCTAGGACCAGGTGGAGGGATTATATCTCTTCGCTGGCCTGGGAGCGCCTTGGGATCCCCCAGTCAGAGCTGGTTGATGTCGCCAGGGAAAATAAAGTTTGGGGCTCTCTGCTGGAACTGCTACCCCCGCGACCCGACCACGGATAAGCGGGAGAAGATGGATGGATGGATTTTCCTTCAAATTACAAAACCTGAAAGTCTAGTTTGAAACAAAGATTTATTTGTAATACTTTTCAATGCGAGAAGTTTGTACCAATTTGGCTTGGGAACCAAAAGGCCGCTGGTTCAAGTCCCGATCGGACCAAATATGTGGAGTGTGGACTGGTAGCTGGATAGGTGCCTGGTCACCTCCTGGGCCGAGGTGTCCTTGAGCATGGCACCTTACCCCAACTGCTCCAGGGTGCCAGAACACTAGCAGCCACTTTGCTCTGACACGGCCTCTCCATCAGTGCATGTCTATAGTTCCTGTTTGTGCATGTGTGTTTACGTATGTGTAATTGTAAAATAACACCAGGGTGAAATAAATAATGACAACAAACAGTCTTAACATAGGCTCACAGACAACAATTAAAAAGACAAATATTACATTGTAATATTTACATTAGATAAAATAAGCTTTAACCCTTAAAGACCTAGACGGAATTTTCGCCTGCCTGACTCTCCTGTATTTATTTGTTTCTCCTAACCTGTTCTAACCTTTTCTTGCAGTCAGCATCAAGTGCCTTACCTCATTTGATTCAGGAGAACCTCTAGTTCAAGTCTGGCTAATTTGAAGTCCAAATTTTACCATAACTTTGTGTGATAATGGCTGAATTTACCAGCACTTTTCAAAAACGCCAGTACAAATGTTGTGTTTTTTTACTGTTTACTCCGCCAGGAACATAGGGATTTTCTTTTTTATTATTTACAAAGCTGCATTTAGATGTTTTAGGCTTTCAAATTAAATTTCATCTGCATATTATGTTCCCTGAGCAAGTTACAGCTATTTATTACAATATTATCCTAGGCGTTTTTCACTGAAAAACGCCTAGGATCATATGGAATAATTAAAACGAAATGTATTTCCATATTTAAATGACTGATCATGTTTTCTCCTGTCAAAAAAGGTTGAGAGAGTAAACAATTAAACCATAACAGATGACATTGCAACAAAAATAACTTGTTTCAGAGATATATATTATCATTTGAACATTGAAATACAAACACAAACAGTGAAACAAATTCAAAGTGCAAATTAACAAAGTCCAAATTATATTAAAACTATAAACAAAGTATTAGGAATATATAGAAAGTGCAAAAGTACAAAGAGCAAATGATCTTCAAACTATAACCAAAATATTAGAAAAATATATAAAGAGCAAAGGAAATGTATCCACATTCATCATGGTCTGGGTCGCTCAGATGTACAGCTCTGCTGATTGCCATGAACCTGTCTCTTGTCATGACAGAAGCAGGAAAGAGAACACTCAGGTGTGATCCCTTCCTCCAGTAGTCACTTACTTTTAGCAGTTTTAGAAGTGCCATAAGGCCGACATACATGAGGAATTTTACCGGCTTTCCCAAACAAACTTTTCCCCCTTAGCCTGCTCCTTTTCAGCATTTTTGTTTGTGTTCTTGCAGATGATATTTACAGCTTGGTTGTTAAAACAATTTCTAAATATTTGTGCAGGAGTATACTCCACACCAACAAAACCTTGGACTCCAGGGGCTCTTTTCGGGCAAAAGTGTGGTAGTTGTTGGGCAGTATCTGGCACGTTCCAAACAGCTCCTGGCTCTTCTGGGGTCAGAGATGTTTTTTTCCTCTTCCTCTTCCTCTCCCTTTCACTGTCAGGGGGGCTGGCATTGGTTTGGCCTTTTTTCTGGATGCTGCACCCTCCTGGCCGCATTCTTTTCCCTCTCGGTTTGAAGGAGGCCTACTGATGGGGACAGTGGCTTGTGCATCCCCTCTCTCATCCTCTGTACTAAAATAAAAGGGAGGAAAATATACAGATATAAATGTCTGAATTTATTTTATTTCCTTTATTGCTTTTATTTCTCCAGTGTCATCCTATCTGTTTTCTAAACACAGTCTCAACTTTTGATTTGATTCACACTTTATCCCTCTGCTAACATTACTAGTTGATGGAATCAGTAACTGAATTGTAATGCAATGAATATAATAACATTAGACCTTATAACAAACAACCAAAGAGGGCAAGCGGAATGAGGCAATACATGAAAGGTATTGCTTGACGTTTTTTTACTGAAATAAATAGTAGCCTCTATTGATAGTGAATCTTGAGCTCAGGACTTCACTTTATGACACAATTACGGCAAATGGCCATCCATTATAAAAACTCTTAGGACTAATTATTTTCGGCGTTATACAGAAACAACAACCGATAAATGCAACACAAACAATAAGAAATAAGCAAAGTTACTCACTTTTTTATCTTCGAAGGGATCAATCCCGTGATCATACTCCTCTTCCTTGCCAGTTGTCAGCTTCAGAATCTGAGGAATCCACCGCTGCATCGCTAAGCGGTCCGCCAGACCAAATAAATTCTACGGCTTCTTCCGTAGTGTAATGCCATTTTGACATGTTGGTTTGAATTTGTCTTGGGATATGTGTGTGTGTGTATGTATGTGTATTTGTGTGTGTGTGTGTGTGTGTGTGTGTGTGACTGTATCTAGATATCTCGTGTTGTATTTATTTCTCTTACGCTGGCAGAATTACTCTTCTTTAGTATTACTCTCTCGTCTCTCTGTTTCTCTTTGTTTATCTCCCGCCGCCAAAAACATACACAGCAACCTATGTTGATTGGTCGAGAAGATGGTTAGGTTTGCCTGGACCTTTACATTTTAAACCTATCCGGACACAGGGGGGTGGAACTTAGTCTAAAACCTTTGCTGTTTGGCTCAGACAGAGGGGCCGCGTGGGTCTCCTTGACGAATCAAGGCTGTAAAATGTGATAACGTTGCCCCGATCACGTTGGAGCCACTGAATCCCGGAAAAGGACATAGTGATACCAGCAAAAAGCCTAGAATAGCCGCTTTACCTCACTTTTTAAATCAGATGGATAGGATTAGCGGTTAAAAAGTTATTAAGCATTTTAGAACGCTACCTCTTTGAAGCCGCGGGCGGCTTGCTCGGCCTTTAAGGGTTAACCTGTTAAGCACTGAGCCTGTTTTTCAGGTATCAGGCTCGAAAATGACATTTCCAGAACAAATTACCATATCTTCCCTTCTAAAGGGGGAAAATTAATAATCTTTTTTCTCAAAGCAATGATAAACCTGTGAGTTGGATGTAGAAAAGTAAGAATCAATATAGATGTGTTTTATTTTAAAGAACATTTAGATTGAACATAGTAAAAAACTGTAAATTATAGTGTCCGTCCAAAAACTATTTTTTACTTATAGTGAAAACTACCCTTGGATGATGGTAAGGTAGACTTTAAGCTTTAGTAATCCAAAGTACAACATATAATAAGTACCCTGTATCAAGATTGATGCAAAACAAGTGACATTTGACCTCTTTAGAGAGGTTTAGCAAAAAAAACTCCACCTCTGAGGTGATTTGGGTGGAAAAAGATTGA
The DNA here is from genome assembly GCF_902827175.1 of Gymnodraco acuticeps. NCBI lineage: Eukaryota > Metazoa > Chordata > Actinopteri > Perciformes > Bathydraconidae > Gymnodraco > Gymnodraco acuticeps. The sequence goes on from NW_022990274.1 coordinate 3,482,608, forward strand.
CATCTCTTTTTGACCGTTAGAATCAAAGGGGAATTTCCACATACACACACACCTTACCATTGAGAAATGAGAGCTATGTGCACACAGTTTTGTATGAGAGTGAACCTATCTCTCGCTTTGACATCTGGAAACGGAAAAGCAGGTTTATTGCTTATGGATTATCAGAAATAATTTCAAAGGGACACAGACACATTGGATTAACCTATGGATTAAACTTCAGCAGCGTTTTTATCGTTTTAATGCCATTGAAGACCACTTTTGACCAGACAACGACAAAGGTAAGCTATTTTGCCATTTTTAGCTACCTAGCACCACATGTTTTGATGTCTGTTCTTGTTAATATCTTCGCGAGTTCTTATCATGGAGTGATACTGTAGGTACCGATCGACTCTGTGTCTTCTCATGATGCTAATCGATGGGTTGGACGTGCAGCTACGTTAACTAATAAGGGTGTTATGAGTGATTTTCTGTGCAGTAATGCGTTAGCATTTTTCCGCTCGTGGCTAATTCAGAGGCAGAACGTTAGCTTTGTGGGTTTAAAAAAAAAAAAAGGATCAGTTAGCTGAGTTTCTTCCCGTTACATGGATATAAAACATGCATAGTTTATTGAATATTAAGATGCCCTCAGATGCTGTTTCCTGGAGATGACGCGTTTTTCCCCCGGTATCGGGGGGGCGGTGTAGAACATTTTAAGAAGCCTATAGACTCATGTATGTTGTATTCTTGGAACGCACAATTCCCTGTTCTTCCATAAAAAGCCAGTCTCTTGTGCCCAATTGCATAAGCTTCTCAGTAATTCCTGGTTTACATTATAACCTCATGTTTCATCCACAGTACTTGTATTTGTTGACTTTGCCCCTTGGAAGTACTTATGCCACTCCATCATCGCATTAAATATTGCAGCTGAGCATTGCTCATGTAAGTTAAGATGAAGAGTGTGCTTTGTGAGCAATAACCTTGTATTGTTTGAACAAACTTTGAGTGGGGTGGCTCGGTCATATGGCTCTGTTTGTGTGCACAAATGGAATGCAGCCTTTAGTTTGAGTCAGCGACTCTTAAGCAGTTCATTTCAGTTCATCCTGTTCGGAAGAAAATCTCTCTTTCTTCAAGTTGGTTTCGGTGATGGCCCTTGTTCGTTTTGTTCTATTGCAAAGGAAAGAGGAGGGGGAGATCCTTCAACATCCTGGTCATGGATTAGGTTCTTAGTGGATGACATCACTTTCTGGGCCATTGCCCTGCTATGTAGCATTGTGCTGTCGGTGGATAAGGAAGGGGGAATCTGGCAAGGACAAACTGAGTCCACAGACAATATGAGTCTGGAACAGAGAATGCCACCTCTCAGATTTTCCTTTGGGCAGGTTGTAAAGGCATATTGATGTATATCCCCCAAATGACTTATCTTCTGAAACCAAATGCGCTTCCTGATGTTTTCTTCTCTATATCATCATTCATGGTGACAATTTGGATATACCTGGATTTCTCGTTTTAGCGGAATTGTAATGAGATTTAGAGTTGCATTCAAAGAACTTCGAGATCAAAGCTGACAACGTAAAAATATGTTTTTTAGAAAACTGGGATCAAACAACCACTTTTTTAATAAAAAGTACAACGTCAGATAGCAGATTAATCAATTTGTGTTTTTATTCCATATAGCTATTCACATGGTACCTGAAAGCTGTCCTCTTCAAATACACAATTTTACTGTTGGACGCAGCCAACAGACACTTCTGGTTTCCCACTTCGGGGATCTCATGGATATTACCAGAGGAAGGGCAAAATCGTGTTTCCCTGTCAGTGTAGCAAGAAGTAGCTAATGAGATAACGCTCCCCTGTTAAATGAACTCCCAAGCTGCAGATGGTATTGAGTCAAGAGTTGAACTTACATTTTAGCTATAGTTAGATTACATCATCCTGGAGTTTTATTACAATGCTAAGCTGCTACAAAGCTGTGTGTATATTTCATAGTGACCCTAGAAAAGTGAACTAATCCTGAATGTTGTCTTTTGTTGATTATTTTTAATAGCTCCGGTCAGTTTTCCATTAGTTCCCTTCATTAACGTTTTTAATAAACCCTCATATAAAGAGTGTTATGCCTGGAACTAAGCCAACATTTGAAACAGAGCCAAACAAAATTGGGAAATGGAAAAAAGGAAAAAGTTCAAGACTATTTTAAGAATGAAAAAACCCACAACCAATTAACTACTGCCAATGGCAAATGGTTGTCTTTGGAAACTCCCAAAAAAACTATGAATTAACCTTTGTAGATCTAAAATGTTTTAAAAACGAGATCTTACATGTTCATACTATAGGAAGATATTATAAAATATGTGAGCCCCCATGTTTGATTGTTAGCAGACAATAGAGCACACACTAACGCTAACTGAGCCCCCAGGGTACCAACGGTTGTACTACGCTTCTTTGTCTGTGACGTAATTTTGGCCAAAAAATACATTTCCCAAACCACATCGCTTTCCCAATGTAAGTGTCCATATTGTCTATATTTCAGTGTTTAATCGTTTTTTTTACGTAATTCAGCCAGGACAAACATTTGAATGGCCCTTATTTAATCATTTGGTCCGAAAAGGTTGTAAATTGCACTAAAACCCATCTCCATACATTTGACTGAGCCAAGACCAGCCGTGAAGGACAGATGATCTTTGGTTTTATGCTCACTAGAATCAGGCCATTTGGCTTTCTGCACCACTGAGTAACTTTCATAGGAATAAAAAGAGCCCCATTTCCGACTGTATCCAGTTTTCTATTTACATGACCCTCACTATCCTTTTGCAGGAGCGATAAATGTCCCATTGTAACTTCCTTTGCGGCCACACTTTTTGTGAGTAGTGTAATTTTTCTCGATAAAAGTTTGAAATTATACTTGTGTGGCCTCTAGGAGCCACCATTTCAGAATCTAATAGCTCTTGGTAAAACCACCTTGGATGGCAATGATATTATGGATAAATAGAAAAACATCTGCATGTTTACTGAAGAGTTAAACTAAAGTTACTTCAATGGTTTGAACCATTGAAGGACAATCATTGTATTAAGAATACAAATGGGATTTTCTAGAAACTTACTTCCTGCTATGTTGTTCACTTTAAGGGTAAGTATGCCGTTGCTTTCAACATCACTATCCAGGTTTGAACTTCTTTCATCACACATCTAAAAGATTATACTTCAACCATACGCCAGTCGGGTCTATAATTAAGTTTTACAGTTTTAATGAAATTATTTTTAGTTCTTTGAGCCTTACACCACCGAGAACGGAAGCATGTTCGCACTAAATGATGTCATTGTTGACATTCTGGTCTCTTTTAGCTATCTTATTAATAGGATTCTTTAGGACTATTAAAACTATAAAAACCGGCAGCCGCAAAGATGTAGATCAAGATACTGCATGTGAGGTAGTGAAATAAAAATCTTTGTAAAGTGAGCTGCCGAGCTCCATGGGAAAGTTCTGACCTGAAAGAAAAAATATTTCAATATTAAAAAGAAAAACATAATTTGGGATGTAAGAAACATATCCAAAAGATATATTTCTCCAAAATGTTTTCTTTTGAAATGAAGATGTGTTCTGTTTGTCAAGCCATAATGTGTGTTACATCAGTACAAAGGACAGGATGTACTTTTCAAAGTTAATTAGTACTCAATTTAACTGGACGCATGTTGTTTGACATTTAACCCTCCTATTGTCTTCGTTCTCCCCCCCTTACTTTGGTGTTCGCGGTCAAATTTGACCGGTCCTGTTTTAACTGCTATTACATTAACACAAAAACCATTAATCATCACCAAATTTCATTTAACACCCTTTCAAACTGTAAATATTGTATCAGACTACTGGTATACATGAAAAACTGCAGTAAATAAATATACAAAAAATAGACACTTGAACATGTATTGCGTGTGCCAGGTGTGATCGATGTGGGGGGATGGGCACATAAGAGCGGGAAATGTGTCAAATTGTTCTGTGTGTTTGCGTGTGCCAGGTGTGATTCACATGGGGATTGGGCACATAAGGGCGGGGGAACACGTGTGTGTGTGTGTGTGTGTGTGTGTGTGTGTGTGTGTGTGTGTGTGTGTGTGTGTGTGTGTGTGTGTGTGTGTGTGTGTGTGTGTGTGTGTGTGTGTGTGTGTGTTTTATCTGATCCGGATGGTTACTAATTCCTTTTCTTTATGGCGGTCATTTTTTACTGGGAACACCATGGGTGTTACAAAGTTGACTAAATCATCCAAAATGCAATGAAAGTGGTGATCAGCAATGTTTTATGTTCAAATGTCTACTGTGAAGGATATCATAAAGCCTTAATGCAATCGAATGTAAAACAAAAAAAGCTATGATTGATGAAAGTAGTAAATCGGTCAGAAGACAGAGGGTTAAACCACAGTGTCATGTCCCCATGCAGAGGTCAACATATGAAGTGCCAGTTCCTACCTTAATATTGGACATGGGAGAAGTATTCTGGACTGTGTTTTGGAGAGGCTAAGGGAGTTTGCTCATCACGATTATATGCATGTAGTAGTTGAGGTGAATCTTTAGCACTGTGTTGCATGGGGGAAGTGACCTGTGGGAGCAGTCTGAGAGCATTAAAGTGCCTTCAGAGCTTGTTTCTCCTTTTGAGTGCATGTTGCATCGTTTCACGGCTAATATTCCTATGACCTCTTGCAGTATCACGGTTCAGTACGAGGAGGACACATTATGCAAATGTTCAGGTTCATATCAGTATGTAGTGTCTCTACTGTGACACGTCTCCATGCTTTAATGTACACAAAGCTCATTCTCATACTGCCTGTGCTGCAGCACCTCTTTTCACCCTCTGTCTGAAACCAGAGCCCAGTCTACTCTGATTGGTTAGCTGGCCGACTCTGTTGTGATTGGTCAACTGCATAGAGAAGTGTCGGAAGAACGGCTCTTAGCATATTATGTAAAATGTGTTGGAGCACTATAGCCAATAGAAGCACATGTGTAACATAGCGATGTCACTATGTAATGGAAGTAAACAAAAGAGTCCAATGGGGGTGTTTGAGGCAGCGGGGGGGAAGGTCTGCAAAGGCCTGCAAAGGCCTGCAAAGGCCTGCAAAGGCCTGCAAAGGCCTGCAAAGGCCTGCAAAGGCCTGCAAAGGCCTGCAAAGGCCTGCAAAGGCCTGCAAAGGCTTACACTTTGGGATTCCAGCCCTGGCAGACCATTTGTATGCACAACACACTACAGTAAAGGGAAAACCCCAAAAAGCATAAAAGGGCTTATTTGGAAGGTTGCTGCAGCTATGCAAACATTTATTGACTTCAGCAAATGACTGCAGTTTTTTTACAAACAATTTTTGTTATATGTTATTATTCAGGAATTGAACCAGCAACGAAAATACAGATCAGACAACTTCCTTAGTCAGGAACTGTTACAACAAACCAACTACTGAGAATGTAACCATCACCTGCATTTAGATTTTGTATTTCTGTTTTTGCATGTACAAATTGATAGATGCAGTATCATGCAGCACCGGATGATTATATTTCCCAACAGTGGATGTAATTATTTATGAATACTACATATGTCGAAGGAATGTTAACCGAGTTGCTATCAGAAGGGGAAATGAGTGTTCAACGTTTGATATCTGACTAATTAAAGTGGAGTTTGCATGCCTGGAAAAAGTGTTATGGTGCCAAATTGTGCCAAACCACAATACTTGTGGTTGAAACATCTGCATCTGTTTGCATAAGGATGCTATTTATAGCCATTTATGTGATACGCTAGTATATTTAAGGATTTATATTTGGTCAATCTGGATTAATGTCTGTTGTGGAAAACACACTACGGCTATGAACCTCATCCAAACAAGGGAGGGGAGTTCTGGATCTGTAATTGCATGTATGCTGTGCCTGACCAAACATATAAGAACTCACATAAATTGGAGATTGAAGCGTAACACATGGCGGATGATGGAATTCACTTCCAAATCTTACTTCATTAACGAGCGATCCTCGTGTTGAATTTGATGCTGGAGCGGGACGACGTGACTTGGAAAGGAGTTGGAACACACCCCCTACACCACATATTAAACAGGTTGACGTTGTAACCACAGTGGTGGAGAGGGGGGGAAGGGAAATACCACATTTGGAGGTTGAGGAGTGTGCGTGTGCAACTGTGTTTGAGGCAAAGCAAACATGTGTGTATGCATGTGCACAGGGCCGCCCCTGGCCAACTTGGGGCCCCAAGCGACATTGTGAGATGAGGCCCCCCCTCCAACCGACAGGAGTGAAACATTTTTTTTTTGGAAACAAAGTAGGCTACTTTGCAAATATAATTCCTGTTTATTATTATTATCAACAGTTACTTTTTTATACAGTGAGGTAAATGGTAAATGTGCATGTATGTCGTTCAGTATGCATTTACAGGTGAATACGTCTGCATTTCCTGCCAAATACTAGCCTCAAAAAGATTAAAATATAATTGATGCAAATAAACTACTTCTACTAATAATAATAATAATCATAATAAATTCAATAATATAAATACTATCTTATTTTATAATAATATAGTTGTAATATAGTCAAGACAAAACATGCTTATGACATGCTCAAAAACTGATATTTCTTAAATCTGTATTTAAATGTAGTTCCCTCTGTCAGCGATGTATCAACAACTACACACACATTTCTATCAGTATTTCTCTGTGTTGTGGTTGACATGATGATGACTGTTAGGAGTTAAAGGGAGAGGCTGAGCATCACCATGATGATGACTGTTAGCAGTTAAGGGGAGAGGCTGAACATCACCATGATGATGACTGTTAGGAGTTAAGGGGAGAGGCTGAACATCACCATGATGATGACTGTTAGGAGTTAAGGGGAGAGGCTGAGCATCACCATGAAATGTGCAAATTGACATAAAAATGAATAAAAGGGGAAAAAATGCTCCATGTTTTTTAGGCTGTAAACTTTAACTGTTATGTAAGCCAACTAGACAGACAGTGTATCACTCTTCCTCCTGTACATTAGCAGATAAAAGGCATAACATACTTGAATGAATGGTAAATAAAGAATGCTGGAAATAACTGCATCTCCATTAGCCTATATGCTCTGCAGAGACTGCCTTCTTCATGTCGTGAATTGCAGCTGATGTTTATGGCAATTGGCAATTTGACTTATACAACATTCGCAAGTTGTACATTTGACTTATACAATAACCCACCTTCGAGTGATGCTCTAGTTTCTTCATGTTTTTTTTTTTTTCTCTCTTGCTTGCTCCGGACTGAAACTGTCTTTTCACCGACATCTCTTCACCTGCACTAGTGGCCGTATCAAAGCCGTGATTGGTCAGATGTCGATTCATTGCAACGGTGTCGGGTTACAGACGTGCTCCCCTTGTCACCTCTCACTCTCGCGGGGGGTGCGTGGAGAACTGAGCGGAGAACTGCGCACAGCAGCTGAGGCCCTCTGGGCGGGGCCCCCTGCGCAAGGCGGGGCCCCATGCAGCCTGCGTGATTGGCCTGTAGGGAGGGGCGGCCCTGCATGTGCATGCTTGTGTATCTTTGCCTGTGTGTGTTTATGATGGAGATAGAGCGAGGAAACAGTATTCAGAGGTCACAGATGTGAGGAGAGAAAGTGCACATTCAGCTTTTCCCAGGGCTTAGACAGTTGGAGTTGGGAGATGCAGGTGGTGCTGCTGAACGTGCTCAAAGGCAGCACACCTGACAAGTCTAATCAGGTCTTATCTGGCTCTGCTACAATGTCATGCCTGTTTGAACCAAGTGGGCCATGTTTCTCAGATCTTTGCCCAGGGATTTTATCTAGGCATCTCAGAGCTATTGAGAACAAAAAGGATTATTTTGGGGTGCTGTAATGTGTGGAAGAGATATCAGTTCCACAATGATGAAACAATACTTTCTGTGCGGCAGTATTTTAACCTTTGTGCCTCACTTTTAAAATAATTCACAAAGAGGGTTAGAAACGTCCTTTCAAGTCCGAAAACGTAAAAAAAGAAATTATACATTAATTACATTTCCGACTTTCACTGTATTAAGTGTTTAGTCCTATACATTACTACCACATTTTGACAAATGACATCGGAAGGGTACATTATTTTATTTGAAGAAATATATAGATTTTTTATCTATAAAATAGAAAAATTGCTTAAAAATGTAAAAACAAATCTTTAACAATAGAGCAAGTCTGTTATTGTGTTGAACAAGGCTAACCGCCTGTATGTTTCTTACCACATAATATTTTAAGTTAGAGAATTTATACTCTGGTCAAAGAACACCAACACAGATAAGCAAGGGGGAAATGGACACGTTAAGTGAAGAGAATCCAATGTTTGAATTTGTATTTACCATATATATGATAATAACTTGTTTTTGATCACCACACCTCATAATTGGCATGCTCCCTTTCTTAATTTAGGAACTAAAACTGTTTTTGTATTTCTACATCAAGTTTGTCAAAAATGACCCGTGTAATAAAAATTAGCAATACTATAATAATAATTTCTTTATAAATAATAATTTTAGCAGTGATTGGACCAAACATATATTCACTATGGAATTGAATAGGAAGCTTTTATTTGTAAACGATTGCAGTTAAAAACACGTTTACCGTGGACAACTTTTCACATTCCAAACTTGTCACAACTCAACTGCTTTTGCACGACTGATTCATGTAAGTCTTATTTTACACCTGTTTTACCTAAGAAGATATGTTATATCTTGTGAAAGATAACAGTACATACTATTTGAACATTACCTGACCTTGTCATCCATTACTAGTGAGGAAGAGAGTTCATGTCATATGTAGTGAAATATTTGTATGTATTCATGTTGGCAAACTATGAATAAGCTTAAAATGGGAAATAATTTGTGTAAAACTGTGAGCTGGATTTGGGGCCTGTTGACATGTGTTTTTGAGGACAAAGGAAGGTGAGAGCATGTATTGATTTGCATTCAACTTAGATCTAGAGATAATGGAACTGAGCTACAGTGATTGGGGAAACCTAAGATCTGAGGTGTTTGTGAAATAATCAAGGAAGTCCAAAAGGGCGGATCAGATAACTAAGATCTGAGGTATTTGTGATCCAATCAAGGAGGTCCAAAAGCGCGGATCAGATAACTCCTCCCATTGTTAGAAAGTATAAACACAGAGACACACGCTGTGTTCAGCCTCTTTCCTCTGGCTGGCACACGTGCAGGTAAATTCGGGATCCCAAAGGTAATTTGTATTAAATTTGTACTGTATTGATTGTATTGCATTGTCATATTACCATTAAAGTAGATTATTGTTTAACGGTTACTTGGTAGCTCTGGATTCCTTCCTGTATTATAACCAGCTTGATAGGGACGCGCGGAGATTTGAAAAGCGGACCAGTTATCCCTTTAAATCTCTAACAAGTGGTGACCTCGACGTGCCAGATATAACGAAGCTGAGGAAGAATCCAGACGACCGGAATGGGTCGGGAATAAACGCTTTCAAACATCTCAGACAATTGGCAGGGCCCTGCACGAACTCTACAAATAAGGTACGCAGACGCCTGTTATGAAAATCGACTGTCTGTAATTGGATACGCTAAAACTTTAGGATTGTCTGTAGGCGTTTCACAGTGTTTTTAAAGTTTAAATGGAATATACAATGCATATTTTACCATGTTAGGAAAGTTATATACAAAACGTAAACGTTGATCGCCAGGTAGACGGAAAGTCCTGCGTAACGTAAATAGAGCAGTTTGGCGCGGATCTACAGGTAGTTTATTCCTGAGTGGCGTGGAGACGGTGCAGTTTGTGGGTTGCGAGGTTTGATTCCTGCACGACAAAACCTGGAAACTCGATACTTTAGATCGGGTCGCCGTTTAAAACTGGGGTTAAATAACAGACCAAGGCTGAAAGCTAAAAGCCAGAGGTCTGTTATATGTTAAATCGAGGGAGAGCGTTTCCCTTTGTCTGTAAAACAAACCAAGCAGTTTGGCGCGGATCTACAGGTAGTTTATTCCTGAGTGGCGTGGAGACGGTGCAGTTTGTTGGTTGCGAGGTTCGATTCCTGCACAACATAACCTGGAAACTCGATATTTTAGATCGGGTCGCCCTTTAAAACTGGGGTTAAATAACAGACCAAGGCTGAAAGCTAAAAGCCAGAGGTCTGTTATATGTTAAATCAGGGAAGAGAACGCGAACCTCACCAAAATTGTGACGGGACCGGCTCTCGTTTCCCTTTGTCTGTAGACTTAATTTGAAAAGCTAACGTGTGAAATAAACATCACATTATAAAAGCTGGACAAACTGTACGGGGAATAAATCTGTGATTTTTACCTAAAATACCTGTGTGAGCAATTGTCTGCGGACCTCAAAAATGCACTCAGAAGAGTGAAGCTCATTTGTGGTCTGGCTGCTGCCATCTAGTGGCTGAAAGGGGGTATCACACCCTTGACATTTTTATATGGTTTAGCTTCAAGCTTAGAGTTTAATCATTACATTGCTGGCCGGTATTGAAGACGGGAAGCACGTTAATAGTAACAACGACAATAGCCCAGTATATTAATACAAGTGAACACATATTAATTAAGTCAGATAAATAAAAGCGAAGTTAAAAAAGGAACATGTTGGCACCTTCTTACACATTGTGTAGCCGTGCCGCCACCTTTCCAGAAACGGCACGGCAGTTAGAACTGATTTTGGAAAACTGGTACAAAACAATAAGGAATTGAACATGTTTTACAACGACAGCACCAGGAGATGAGTAAACTCAAGAATCTGTAGAGTGTAAATACATTGTGAAAAACATATTTTACACTCGAACTGTTTGCACATCATAGACAAGGAATTTAGACAATATAAATAAATGTTCAGCAAAAGTAATAAGTATGGTGGAAAGTAGACATAGGCCTACACTTGATTCAAATTTCATTATGGTGATCTGATTGGTGTGCTCTGCAGGTTTACTATTGTTCGAAGTAACAGTGGGATTTAAAATGAGAGAAAATATGGAGATGTTCTTTCATAGTGTGTGGAATATGTGATGCTGGAAACATGTAAGTATTTCAGAGTTGTGTTGGGTAAATATGTAGCAATGGATGAAACAATTTTTGGAGTGAGTTTTTGTAATATCATTAGTAGACATTAATTATGTTGTTTAGATGGCATTTAACAACTAAGACAGATAGTATGATTAGAAAGAGACAGAGTGGAAAGGGTTGGATTTATTTAACATCAGTGTGCTAGACTTCTTATAGGTAATGCGTCCCGAGACCTGGACTCCCCCTCTGAGTTAGAAAGGCTACGATCCCGACCCTCCAAGCAGACAAAAGACCTAACCCAACAGGAGACTCCTCCTTCTCCATCGTACAGACAGAGAACCAGAGCTGCAACAACAACAACAACAACAACAAGACTACATCAAGACTGCAGCCAGAACTATCTCCACCTGTGGCATCCAGAACCAAACAGCATGCTGACATACAGAGAGATACTCTCATCAGCCCCTCAGACAGGGCATGAAGTTCCAAGCTGAGCCACGAGATTTGGCACAAGAGCAGAGTGTGGGACATGAGAGCAGAATCCGCCCTCCATAAAAACAGCAGAGAGACTGTAAAGGAGGAGTGCAACAACAGTGGCATGATGGGGCTGCAGAAGTAACTGGGCCAATGGCTGCCTAAAAAAGTTACAGCGGATGGATTCAAAAGCTGATGGACTGAAGAGAAGACAGAATCAGAGGAGTTGGCATGGTCGATTAGAAGTGAGGAGGCCGGGGTCACGGCTTGAGAAAACCAGGGGAGGAGAAAAGGAGAACGGGAATGAGTGAGTTACACATAAACACACTTATTCACAAAACGCACATTTAAATAACTTGAATTAACTTCATAAATATGTAAAGACAGAAACATTTATTAACCATGAATTAATCAATTGGTAAATTAAAAATAGCAGTAAAGAGGAAACTATTAAAGTAAAATGAGAATCATCCTAAAACACACTGAGGGATAAAGGGGAAGACATGACAGAGTAGAACCATATTCTTCAATCTTTTAACAAATCATTCTTTAAGAGATTTTTATTCACGTGTGAATAAAGTAGTGATCTCATTGGTTACAATATTGATCACCATTAAAAGGATAGTTTTAGGAACCACTCTATAGGACAAATCTTTATTTGTATGGATAATGTTAAAGGGAGAGCTGGTGCCAAGCCACATATACAATTCCAATCTAAAGTGTTGTTTTCACCATTGTAGCATAGTTATTACCATAGGAGGGCTTTAAGATGGAAATATAAAATTACTTCTGTTTTAAATCCTTGATAAAGGAGGGAGTAATTGTTGCATGTGCGGACACCCAAGGTTCCACACACTGCTAAAGAGTTTAACATTGTTTTTTAAGTAGACCAGAATTAAAGATAAATGAGTATAATGAGCTATGAAATGCAGAGCGACACAGATCCTAGTAATGTTTTGACTCAAGATAATAGTTATGTACACAAGTTTCATCTTGAAAATCATAGTTGAAATCGTGAATTAATAAATGATGGCGCTCCATATATACATATTTTTGTAGACAAAGGATACTGGCCTATGCTGAAATGTCAAAGTCTCTGCAGAGCACGACACATGGCCAAAAAAGACGGAGACCAACTGACCTTTGACCCTGACCGACAGTGTAACTTGACAAGGCACTGTGGATGACTGACTCTGGGGTGAACCTGACCAAACTTGACTTTACAACCTGACGGTGTGAGTGTGAATGTGAGTGTATGTCTGCATGTGATCAGTGCAACTGCATGATTTAAAACAATAACTAACCAAGCATGTTTTTGGACTAACATATTATTTTGGAGCTCCAAGGGAAACGAGAGGTTTCCTAAAAATTCCACAAAAAGGGGAAACCGCACATGTGACCCGGTTCTAATCTACTTGATGATATTTTACTCTCACATGAGTTGGCGGTTTGCAAATGTAAAACAAAAATCTGAAGATTCTGTTTCTTTTAGGCCTGAAGGACAGAGAGGAACACTTCTTTCACTGAAGTGTTTACTGTGGAAATAATGATAATGATGTCAAATTGTAAATAATGTTCGTTATGTCCCTAACCAATTACCTGACAGTTTTTGTTCCCCTCCCCATTACAGGGTTTTGTTACACATGATTTAATGTGTAAAAAGGGGGGAGTGTGTATAATGTATAAATGTCAACATGGCTGTAATATTCACAATTTAAATGTTTCTTTTAAGGATTGACAGAAACCTTCCGCCCCAACCCAGATGTTCAAACTGAGCATTGAATGTAATTAACCTGCTCCATATCTGGGGATAAGATACTGTTTGATGAATGTTGAGATGTTTCTAAATATTGATTTGAATTATAACAGGTAACACAGAATCAGTGGCCAAGGGGCTACTGTGAGAGATGTAATTCCAGAATAGAATACCGAAGAAGTTGACCTGTGATAATGAAACCATTTTTTTATATTTTAACAGACATTAGAGTAACTGAGGGTTGAAATGTAGAAAGAACATATTACAGTTAAAGCTAAAACATAGTAGTGTATTGAGACAGAATTTAATTTAGACAACATCATGTAACTAGCCTGGTAAAGAAGTAAAAGCCATAGACTTTATTGTTTAGGTCATTATGGGGATATACATTTCATCTAAATTCATAATAGAAAGACATTTGATGACAGTTTGTTGGAATTCTGTATTCATTTTTTCAGCGTGATAATATCTAAGCACTGACAGGTAAAAGCAGTATCACCAGGAAATCATTCACTTTGTTAGTATCATGATTTTGGTTGTTTTTGAATCCATAACATTAGTGTGTTTCTTTACCAGAAACATTAGCAGTTCATATTATATTTGGATTTTAAATAGGATTTCATTTAAAAATAAACACGGATGCTTGTCAGAAATTCAGAGCTATTGAAATATGTTATTTAGTTTACCTAAAGATGTTGGGGTTCTTATTTAGTTGGCACAATCCAAGTATTAAGATTCTGAAGCTGCACTGGCAGATAGGAGGTCTACAATTAATTTAGAATACCTGTTCACAGATGGCTGTTGTTTCAAGACACCCCACCAACAGGCTCCAAGTGGGTCAAAACAGCTGAGCGTAGGCTTGAGGGAGTTGTATCAGATTTCTCCACACAGGTTGCTGGCGCTAAAAGGGGGACCCGAGAAGCACGAGGCCGACACAGCAGAGTTCGTCTGGCTGAAAGTCATCAGGACAAAGTGGCTCAACTCCAGGCTCTCCGGCCCAGACCGAGTGACCCAGCGGACCTCTCATGCCGTCTGCCTAGGAGAAAAGGGGGACAGCTCGTACCACGGGAGCCAGTGTGCGGCGGGGAAACCACCTGCTAGGACCAGGGGACGACATCAGGACGGACGTGGCCCTGGCAGACGTGGACTACTCGGAAGCAGCGGACTGGAGGAGCAGGACCCTGGAGACATCCTTACAGCAGACGACCCGGGAGGCATCATCAGCGGGCCGGAGAAGGAGGAGGAAGACATCTCTCTAGCAGGCAGCCCAGAAGCTGCCGTCAGCGGATCGGGGGGACAAAGACACGGCAAGCCAGGACGGCACAGGGGACTTGTCGATGCAGCAGAGGAGTCTACTTCTCTCTGATCAGTTCCACCCGTGAAGGGAAAGCCGCATCTCCCCCTCCCTATTAGCTGTCCTTGTGGGCTATTCCTCCGAGGGGGGGGCTGATGATTCTAGCACTCAGCTGCCCCCTCATGGTTCCTTCACTGCCATGAAAAGTGGTGTTCTGTCTCCATGAAGGTTTCAAGTACTCTAAAATACCAGCTTCGGATGGATTTATACAATGTTTGGGGGACGGACACAGTAGAAAATAATGACAGTGGGTATCTTTCAAAATGCCTTGTTTAAGTTTATCTCTGGAGAAAGAGATAAAAAGGGGGATTTGTAGTGAAATATTTGTATGTATTCATGTTGGCAAACTATGAATAAGCTTAAAATGGTAAATACTTTGTGTAAAACTGTGAGCTGGATTTGGGGCCTGTTGACATGTGTTTTTGAGGACAAAGGAAGGTGAGAGCATGTATTGATTTGCATTCAACTTAGATCTAGAGATAATGGAACTGAGCTACAGTGATTGGGGAAACCTAAGATCTGAGGTATTTGTGATCCAATCAAGGAGGTCCAAAAGGGCGGATCAGATAACTCCTCCCATTGTTAGAAAGTATAAACACAGAGACACACGCTGTGTTCAGCCTCTTTCCTCTGGCTGGCACACGTGCAGGTAAATTCGGGATCCCAAAGGTAATTTGTATTAAATGTGTACTGTATTGATTGTATTGCATTGTCATATTACCATTAAAGTAGATTATTGTTTAACGGTTACTTGGTAGCTCTGGATTCCTTCCTGTATTATAACCAGCTTGATAGGGACGCGCGGAGATTTGAAAAGCGGACCAGTTATCCCTTTAAATCTCTAACACATATTACATATGAGGAGCTGGTCAAATGCTGCTAGTGTACGATTATTATATATCGCAACATCACAATGGAAAACCTCTTCACCAGTATCCCTCTGGCTGAGAAGCTCCTAGAGAAGAACATGACCATTGTGGGGACCCTTCGCCAGAACAAGTCAGACATACCACCTGTCATGAAGCCATCCAAATTGAGGGAGAAGCATAGCTCAGAATCTGGATTCAGTGGCAACATGACCATGGTGAGCTATGTGCCGAAAAAAGGGAAAGCTGTTGTCCTCCTGAGTGCTGAGGTGCATAGTGCGTAAAAGTGACCAAAGCTCCGCTGACTCAATAACTGCAGAGTTCAAAAACCAGCTCTGGCATTAATATCAGCACCAAAACTGTGGGAGCTTCATGGGTTTTCATGGCCGAGCAGCTGCATCAAGCCGTATATCACCAAGCACAATGCCAAGAATCAGATGGAGTGTTGAAAAGCATCACTGGACTCTGGAGCAATGGAAATGTGTTCTGTGGAGCGAATGCCAGAAGAACGTTACCTGCCTGACTGCATTGTGCCAACTGAAACATTTTGGGGAGGAGGGATAATGCTATGGGGTTGTTTTTCTGGGGTTGGCCTAGGCCCCTTAGTTCCAGTGAAAGAGATTCTTAATGCTTCATCTTACCAAGACATGTTGGACAATTCTATGCTTCGAACGTTGTGGAAACAGTTTGGGGAAGGCCCTTTTCTGTTCCAACATGACTGAGCCACACAAAGCAGGTCCATAAAGGCATGGTTGGGTGAGTTTGGTATGGAATAACTTGACTGGCAGAAGAGTGGAAGCTGTTGTAGCTGCAAAGGGGGGACCAACTTCATATTAATGCCTAAGAATTTGGAATGGGATGCCCTAAAAGCTCCTGTAGGTGTAATGTGTAGGTGGTCCAATACTTGTGTCTATGTAGTGAATGAAGAGGCGCATGGAGGGCATGCCCCACCTCCAAAAGCACATTACAGGGGCAATGGAAAGATGTGGGCTAAAAAGACCAAATGCACACATCTCCCAGCCACATGTTTTGTTTGGTCCAAATAATTATTTATAACATTATTATTATAGTATGTTTTTTGTAATCATTTTTATCAAACTCGCATACATGGGTCATTTTTTACCCATGTATGCAAACTATTAGAAATACAAAAACTGTTTTATTTCCTAAGTTAATGTAGAATGAAAATTATGACGTGTGGTGATCAAAAACAAGATATTAAATGAATACTTGGAATATTAAATGATTAAATAAATGGATTTTCAAAAATATAGCTAAGAAACACACAGCCATGCATGAAATAACATTGTAGGTCAATACGAGTCATTTTTTAACCATGTTGTCCCTTAGAAGGGGTTTGCATAGCTTGAGTATCAAAGGGTTAAACAAATTTGAACCTCTAAATTACAATTTCTTGGAACAATATGTGTTTGCCTGTCCACATGCAGAGTTTCCTGGTATAGAGAAGTCAATAAAGGGTCATGGTTAAACCAAAGCAACCATCTGCATTGTGTGCTTAACTGAGTGTTACAAATATTTGAATGATGTGTTCTGCATGTCTGCTTTAAAAAGAAAAAACTTGATTTGACCGCATTGGGTTATTCTTGCGGTATGTCTGATAATTTTTCAAGTGGAGTGTGCCAGAAACTGACCCCGACAACATTAGGCTTGAGATGAGCTGCGGCTCGCCTCGAAAGTAGACGAGAATAGCCGATTGCAGCCGGGGGAGCTCTCAAAAAGCTCGCCTGAAGTCGGACAGCTCGGAGTCCACTTGACTCGGTTTGCATTTATAAAGAATGCACAAAATGTGTTTAATCGTTAATGTCAGATATGTACTAAGTAAATACATTTGTTCCTGCTCAAGATTAGATTCAACTTTATTGTTATTACACAGAGTACATGAGACAACGAAAATGCAGTTTAGCTTCTCGCCGTGCAAAAAGCAGTAAAGTGAAAAGTAATGTACACAATCTACAGAATAAAATATAGAACTAGAGAATGCAATTCCTGAAGAAATCGCTAGTGGGAATGCTTTATGCTGAAAAGCTGGCGCTAAACTGCTATGCTGAAATGTAATGTGTAAGAAGAAAGTGAAGAATTTAGATTGAAATGATACATGAACACTGGGGGCTTGAATGTGTGATGAGAGAAGAAAAGAAAGTAAAAAGGCTTGGAAAAGCAGCAGAATATTTGAACTGCAAACTTTTGAACTAACTTGATGGCGAATGATCTGTCGCCATGCCAACGGCATTTGATGACATCCCATAATACGCTTAGATGCGTTGATGGCTGCATCGTTACCAAACCTGTGAAGTTTTGGGCTGTTTGGAGCATTTTCAATGAAGTTATGTGAAAACTGTGTTTCATGGTGAGCATTGTGTTGCCATGGAAACACATTTAACCATTATCTGAAGTCTGGTGCTGTTTTGACCCTTTTCATAGGCGTTAGGATAACATCGTGTTTTATGGCGAGGGATGCGTTTCCATGGAAACGGCATATGGTGAGAGGTCAGATTTGACGTAGAGCTGTTGAAGATAGATATTAATTTCATGATGATAAACATTGTGGAACAATGATGAAAAATGTGAATGGATGTGGCGACGTAAAACTGCCACAAAACAACAACAAACTTTTGCCGAGCCAATTGGAGAGTTTCATCAGCAGCACGGGGTAAAAACCACCAATGAGCGCTCAGCTCGAGATACCAGCGAGTCGTTTCCCATCAAGCATTTCACTTCTACAGCTTGTGGAGAGAAACTGCTCCGCCTCGCTCTTAAGGCTGCCGGCGTCTTTGTCCCGCGAGATTTCAACGTCTCATGCAGTCGAGCCTCCAGAGCAAGTCGGACAAAATGACTAACCATCATGCAACACACTAGCAAGATGCCGGTCGCAATTGTGCAGGTCTCGCTTATCTCAGATGAGCCTAATAACTGGATGACTTCAACTGTTCGAGGGCCTTTTGTTTTGTCTGACAAACCACATTCATATCGAGAGGTCAGCTCAATAAATATAACACATCAGATACTCCCTGAACTTCAACAACACTGACAGCAAATTAATTCTTGCTTGTGCAACACCAGCCGAAACAAAGTATTTGTAATAGTAATTTTGTGTCTCTGATGAATGCATAAGTGAATGCATAAGTCTTCTTCTCATGTGTTTGCACAGAAATGTCATGACCTTGCCTCCCCTGTGTAATCTTTCAACAACCTTCGGACATCCCCGATAAAAAAGTTAATGTGGGAATGCATGGATGTGAACTCAAAGGCCTGTTATATTACACACAGGCTCCGCCCTCTACTGGACTCTATGGGTACTACTCTCTATCATGCTGTGCGTGCTTTCACCTACTGAGTTTACGTAAACGTAGCCGGCCAATCGGGGCGAGCCTACCTGAATGCGCGCGCAGGCCCACAGTATATAAAGGCGGCTACACCCGCCGCCCACTATCCTTTTTCTCTTCAGACGAGCTGACAACCGAAGAGTTAAACGAACGAAGATTAGAAGATTAGAAGGAAAAATGGACTCACCATTACTGGAAGCTCGGCAGTAGTAATAATGATACTGTTTCAATCACATTAGTATGCATACAAAGTGACAGATGGACACGCCCCCAATTATGCAAATGAGCTAAGTCCCGCCTCCCATTGATCGACATCCTTTGATGTGGGGGTGAGGGGTCATCACCCCCTAGGGGTGAAATGCCCCCCTGTGTAGCGCCTTTGTTCGAGATCCTTTTGATGTGTGTTATGTGAAAAGCCCCCGGGCTAGCGCCTTTGTTGTCTAATTATTTGATGTGTTGATTAAGTCTATTTGAAGCTGTATTTGTAGGCCCCCCTCAGAGCCCTTTTGTTGTCTAATCTAATTATGACGTCTAATCTAATTATGATGTCTAATCTAATTAGCCTTTGGTGTTTGCCCTTTGATGTGAAGTGTTATAACAGGCCGGTGTGACTTCACACTGGTGTGCTATAAACCTTTGATGTTAATCTCGGTGTCTCTTGGAAGTTATGTGTGAGACTGTCTACCCAGCCCCCCTCCCAGCCTCTCCCCCTTTTCTACCCCTTCCGGGGCTATGACGCAACAAATAGTGGGGGGTGGAATTAGGTAGAAATACGCTCAAACTAAATAACAAGACAGCAATTCCATTTACCCAGTCACCTTTTCAAAAAAGAAAAATGGCAAGAGACGCCTCGAATGGGGGTTAATCAGCCTGTGACAACTTACAGCCATCCGTCCGTAGCGTCAGTCAAGAAACGAATGCAGCAGCAGTGCGGGGGTCAGACGCCTACAGTCTCGTGCCCTCTTTTGGTCATGCGCGCGTTCATGTGTGTTGGAGGAGGGGCTCTGTGACGAAGTGGCAGATTTGCCCCCGGTTTGACTGCAAAAGACTCTCACTTTTTACAGAGGGCTCCGCCTCCCCCTCAACATAACAAGTCCCGCCCTCCTCACCAGATCATTTAAAAGTAAGGGGAT
Organism: Gymnodraco acuticeps; assembly: GCF_902827175.1. Lineage (NCBI taxonomy): Eukaryota > Metazoa > Chordata > Actinopteri > Perciformes > Bathydraconidae > Gymnodraco > Gymnodraco acuticeps. Next base: position 3,502,526 of record NW_022990274.1, read on the forward strand.
GGAAATAGATGAAAAAATAAATACGCTCAAACTAAATACAAGCCAGTCATTTCCACTCATCAAGTCACCTTTCAAAAAAGAAAAATGGCCAAGAGAACCCTAGATATGGGTTTAATCAGTGAGACGCCTGTGACAACTTACCGCCACCCGTCCGGAGCGCCAATCAAGAAACTAATGCAGTATCTGAGCCGGGTTCAGACGCCTCCAGCCGAAGAACTTCATGAAGAATGGACTCTGAAAAATGGCGATGTTTGGGGTTATGTATTCAACTATATGGCGAATTAACTGCATTTCTACAATCTGAAGAATGGAGAAACGTATGGACCCCGTAGTGTTAAAGCGACACTGACCTCAACAGATTGGGCTGTGTTAACTCTGGTGTCCTCCAGAGATCTCCACGCAACCACTGTATCGGAAGAAGTAGTGCATCAAGAAACAGGCGTGGAACCCGCGGTGTACAAGATATTTGCAAATAAAAGCAAAGAAACGCAGACAGCATGCGAGATCAAAGAAGAGTTTGCACCGCTGCCCCTCAAGGTGGAAGAAGAAGAAGGAGATATTTCCCCGCCGCCAGAAGTGAGAAGAGTCCTGACAAGCACCGTCTGGGAAACTAAAAGCGGACCATCGGGGCGATGGTATTACCGCGCAAGCCGTATGGTGACGCTGGGGAAGGACCCCTCTGATGATTTTGTTTTGGAGTATTTCAACTCTACATGCGGGGTTTTTCAGACATCCTTGCGGGTGCCTCTGACTGCTTGGCTGAAAATGATTGATGGAAAAGCTACAAAGCTTAAAGAACTTTTTAAACAGAGTCAGACATCGATCGACATTATACTGGTGAAAAAGACTCTCACTTTTGCAGAGGCCTCCGCCTCCCAATCAACATAACAAGTCACACCCTCCTCACCAGATCATTTAAAACTATGGACCCCCTCAAAGAAAAGCAGTGTGTTACCAATGTAAAAAGAGCGTCAGGGGTTGTCTTACGAAAATGTGTTATCTCTGTATCAAGATGATGTGTTTAAAAATGAATTTTGTGAAAAATACCAACTGGGTGAGAGACGTCATAAAGACACTCATTTTAACCACAGTGTTTGTTCTCTCCAAATGTTTAAAGATTGTTACAAAATGTAAAAAATAAAAGGTCTGGAGACTAAATTAATTGAGGTGACTCTGTCTTTATTAGGAAAACAAAAATATAATACAAATGGTTTAAGGGGTAAATGTAAACATATTGGACTTAATAGTCTAACAAAATACTTTATCTGAATACATTTTTTCTTTTTTAAACGCACTTTTTGAAATTATTTATTTGTTATTTCAGTGGAACAGTCCAGTTTTTGTTAACATCAATGCTTGCGCTATGACTGACATTGATATGGCTGACATTGATATGTATCAACCTCCATCTACTCCATCCGAGTCTCCAGGGGAATCAACAACTTGGCGTTCATTCGGTTCAATACGGCCATTCGGGACGCTCTACAACCGGGGCCTCATACGTCACATATGGTGACATAAGATATTTGCAGTAAAAAGCAAAGAAAACGCAGACAGCATGCAAGATCAAAGAATTAGACAACAAAGGCTATACATTGTGTTACTTAGATACTTTTAGACATACTTTGGCGTATGCAACACTTGTTCAGTTAAACAAGGTTTTTTCTTTTCTGATAACCTTACATATTTTAGTTATTTTCTGCTACCAAGATACTTTAAGATACACCTTGATGTACGCAACACTTAACAAAAGGGTATAATATGAAGTACTTGGTAAGGAAGGGGTTTTTCTTTAAGGGGTGCAAAAACTTTAGAACAGGGTAAAATATTCATTAATTTGTAATGAATTGAGTTTTCTTTCTTTTGATTTTCAACATACTATTTGTACACAATTACTTTTCCATATTTCTATTGCTGCTTGGTTGGAGATGATTGATGAAAAAGCTACAACGCTTAAAGAACTTTTTTTTTTTTTTAAAACTCTCAATTCTATAAATGACTGCCCCCATTCAACGCAATAAACCCCACCCTCCACTCAGCAAATCATCTAAAACGAAGGACCCCAGTAAGATGACCGTTGTAAACTAGACATGGAGCTGAGAAAAACCAAGACTCCCCCCGCGAGTTGCAGCCAGGAACAGACTCATGGACTACCACCATCATCACTACCATTTTGGACACCCGAATCTTTTAATACTACTGCTGCTGATTTTGCTCCTTGGGCCAAAACGTCTCTGTTTATAGACACAGTGAAATCGGTGTTGGTTGATATTGTGGAGAGGGTGATACATCGGTACAGAGAAGAAATATGCAACGAGTGCCGAGTCAGTCACCCCGGCCAGAGGCAACACGATTTCCTGAATGACATGTCCGATTTTTACTTCAGAAACAATTACAACGCGTTAATGAAAAGACTCTGGCTCACCGACTTCATTACTGAGATCGACCAGACTCTTATTGATAAAGACATTTTCACGGATGATTGGAGGATCCAAGGTGCTTCGGAGGCTTTTCTTCACAATCTCAAAAACTGCAGACGCCTCAAGGAGAGACTTGAAAATACCCATGCCGAGTTGGAGGGAGAAGAAGAAGCCTAATAACCAGCAGTTGACTGAAGCCAGGGACTTGTTCGATACATTGACTTTTTTCTTTAAAGTAAAATGAAAATGGGAAACTACTATGCAAAACGCTCTGTATATATTGAACAGAATGTAGTCAATACCCTTTTAATAAGTGTGGTGATGAGGACGATTGAAAACAGAACGAGTAGTGACCCCTGTGTAAAAATAATGGCTGAAGTTTGTAAACTGGAAGACATTTTCGATATCGTTCGTTCTGGCAGTACTATTCCGGGTCATTGGGAAACGATTGTAAATGAAACATTTAAAGTGGTCCTGGAATCTTCATTTTCCGAAACATTCTGTAACATTACCTCAGAAATGAAACAAACATCAAAAGTGTATCATGTGCTCTCAGTGTATGCTCTGTTTGTAGATGTAATGCATCTCTGTGCAGAAAGCAGCATACACATGAATATTCTGACTGAAGTGAAAAAACTCCATCACGATATCTCCAGTAATATGGGGAATTCTAAGCTGGAGACGGTCGTGCGGATGTTGCAATCGGTATAACTATTTGATTTTTGTGTATGAAAAAATAAAAAAGTGTTTTTTTTACATTTAAAAACTGTTGTCTTCATTATAGCAAGGGGGAGCGTGTCTGATACATGTGTATTACAGTCCTTCTTTTTTGTGTTTTTATGTGTGTCTGTACACACAAAGCACAAATCATTTAAAACAAACCCTGAATCAAATTTAGAGAGGACCATTAAGAGTCAGAATCTTAACGAAATCTACTAATACAAAGTACTTCATTATCTACTTTTCAGCTTTTATACACAAAAGTGTATCCTTCAGTAACTTTCTCAGAGAATTTAAGCATAAATCTGTCAAATGTTCAAAACAGCCTTGTTTCACTGAAATAGCCTCAAAATCACAAACTGCCATTAAGAGTCAGATGCTTTACGGAATCTAATAAAACAGAGTGCTTTCATGGTAGTGGTCAGCTTTTAAATATAAAAGTGTATATTTTTGAGAGAATTAAGCGTAAATCTGTCAAATGTTCAAAACTGCCTTGTTTCACTGAAATAGCCTCAAAATCACAAACTGCCATAATAGAGGTTTACATATATTTTGATTCATGCAAGTCAGTTAGCTAGCATTTGTTTTTATTAATACGTACTTGGCTCCATTATATCCTGTGCAACACATAAACATGTTCACCTTATGTAATAAATTGTAAAACAATGCATGTCATGTGTAAGAAAACAGCTGTGAGCGAAACGACAGGACAGGATAATTCAAGGTTAGCAGGAAAATATGAAACGTTTTGCACTCAAACATGATTTCTTTGATACTAAGTCGATTTTTTAGATTTTCTTTGCCCTCCACGTTTGATCCTTTGTCTTTACAGTGCCCTCCCTCTGTTTTAAACCCAAGAGCTTGTATGCTGAGGGATGGGGGGTTTGCCCGTTCCATGGAGCGCTACCTTGTTCCAGAGTGCCCAAGAGGGCCATAGCTGCACACTGGAATGTGCTATGACAGATATGGTCCTCTTGGGCACTCTGGAACAAGGTAGCTAACTGACTTGCATGAATCAAAATATATGTAAACCTCTATTATCAGTCCATCCTTTATGTTCTGTTTTTTATTCCGCTAAAACCATCTTTCTGTGTTTTTTCTACCCTATTAAGCAAAATAACTCTTAACACTGGAAATGTTATAAAATGTTAAAAGGGCTTCTTGTGCTATATACACAATTGTCCTTCATTCAATTTGTCACTTAGGTTGCAAATAACCAACCACTGACAATTGGACATAAAATCAGCCAAACCAAACACGAGTAAAAGGAGAACAAGACTTTTTCACAGGCTGTGGAGAATGCTGCTGAATAAGTCAAACAGACCAACACAGAGCAGAAAGGGGAACATTTGTCGCCACATTAACATACCGACTCCTCTATCAGTTTTGATTTATAAAGAACCTCTCCAAAACTTCAAGGCCAAATTATTCAAATTTAGACTGATGTTTTCTCAATTTGTGACCAAAAGCGTAATTTCACACAAAAGTCCCAGTCAGTCTATTCCAACAGACCAAGTGGAAAATCTCTCAAACTATTTAAACACAAAGCGTCAATTTGGAGATTTCTTTCTTTGATAGCCATATTAAAAGATACCATTGATCTTTTTGTTCAATTTGTTGGTTTGCTCTCAAGTCCTTATGGTCAAGAAAATTACTCCATTTGTGGTGGAGCAAAATCAATGCAAATGAATCCTTTATTCATTTCCCTGTGAATAATTCAATTCTTTGCACTTTTGTTTGGGGTCCGTGAGCTAAACAAAATCATAAAAAAGTGGAGAATGTGAAAGTCTATTGGCCAGTGGAGGAGAGAGATGACCTCGCTCATCAGTGACAAAGACTCCTTTATGGCTTTGGTGTGAACCCATGACGCAGGCCTATTCCACTCTGACTGACCAGCACCACAGGACATCCAATACGTGCAAAAATGGTGCCTCAGTAAAACCAACTATTTTTAGACGCATAATGGAGGTTAGAAAACCGAAAAAAGCCGTAATCTTTGTCCATTATTTAGTGCACATACTGAGGGTCGGGGTGACGGACTGCAGGCTGTGTGGCAGCCTGTCGAAGACCCCAACAGATGTATTATAAATGTTGAAATTGAAAACACAACATTCAACACATTTTCATAAAAAAAAAACAAAAAAAAAAAACACATTACATTTTACCAAGTTAATGTCGTAGTGCATACAAGGTAATAGACTTAACGATTTGCACTGCTGCTTCTCTCCGCGTTTCATTGACAGTGATCGGTTTATCGTTCAATTCACATTGCCAAAGTAGATGTTTAGGGCTCTCTTGGAAGTATACGAATGCATTTTTTATATCAGATAAATGCATTAACATCACATGCAAATTCTCTATCCTTTCACCCGCAACGATTATAATCTGCTTTGCTTCTTCTTCGGTTTCACCGTTATTAGCTCTGAATGTAATCCTTTCTGGGGCTTCTTGTGCTTCTTGTGGTCTGTTGAATACCTGGCGTAGGATTTGTTTAGCTGTAAGGACAGGTACCATATAATTGTCTTCAAAAGCTTTGTCTATGTCGTCACACGTTTTGGCATATCCTTCGATGTAATGACAACCGATACTAGAATAGAAATCCTCCAACAGTCTTTTAATGCATGTTCTGGCACTGTCACCAATTTGGGCAATTCCACAGTATCGTGCTTTTTCTCTCATTATATTGAAGCAAAGCTCTGCCATTGCTTTTGGTATTTGTTCAACACATTTGCAGCAGTCGGTTAGCGGTAGATGATCTATAAGATTATTATGATCCGGTAATGGCTCTCCAACACCATCAGCATCCTCTAGTTTAAATTTCTTCAATTTGTTCCTTTTTCTTTTCACCTTCCTTCGTTTTGTCTTTTTGGTTTTCCGTCCTATGGTCCCTTTTCTTTTCATTCGCATTCTGCGTTTGCTTTTCATTTTTCTTCTCCTTTTCATTTGTCTTTTTCTTCGTTTTTCTTTACTTTTTATTTTATTTTCTGCTAATTGTCGTTTGCGATCTTGGCGAGTGGTATGAGATATACTGTTTCTATAAAGGTTATCTATAATACCATCTTTTAAAGAAAGATATTCTTCATATGTCATGTTATCATGGTCCTCTTTTGTCCTAAAGACCTTACATGGATATGATATAGAGGAGAGCTCTTCTTCGGGAACATCCTCTCCCCTACTTTGTAACATCCAGTCATTAAGCCCATATCCGTTATCCTGGTGATAATAAGGGGAGGCTACATCAGACTTGGTTTTTCTCATATCCATGGCTACTTTTCAACGGTCGTCTTAGTGGGGGTCCTTAGTTTTATATGATTTGCTGAGTGGGGTGGGACTTATTGCGTTGAGTGGGAGGAGTCATTTGTAGAAAGTACTCTGTTTTATTAGATTTCGTAAAAGCATCTGACTCTTAATGGCAGTTTGTGATTTTGAGGCTATTTCAGTGAAACAAGGCAGTTTTGAACATTTGACAGATTTACGCTCAATTCTCTCAAAAAGATACTTTTATGTTTAAAAGCTGACCACTACCATGAAAGCACTCTGTTTTATTAGATTCCGTAAAGCATCTGACTCTTAATGGCAGTTTGTGATTTTGAGGCTATTTCAGTGAAACAAGGCTGTTTTGAACATTTGACAGATTTATACTTAAATTCTCTGAGAAAGTTACTGAAGGATACACTTTTGTGTATAAAAGCTGAAAAGTAGATAATGAAGTACTTTGTATTAGTAGATTTTGTTAAGATTCTGACTCTTAATGGTCCTCTCTAAATTTGATTCAGGGTTTGTTTTAAATTATTTGTGCTTTGTGTGTACAGACACACATAAAAACACTGAAAAACACAAAAAAGAAGGACTGTAATACACATGTATCAGACACGCTCCCCCTGGCTATAATGAAGACAACAGTTTTTAAATATAAAAAAACACTTTTTTATTTTTTCATACACAAAAATCAAATAGTTATACTGATTGCAACATCCGCACGACCGTCTCCAGCTTAGAATTCCCCATATTACTGGAGATATCGTGATGGAGTTTTTTCACTTCAGTCAGAATATTCATGTGTATGCTGCTTTCTGCACAGAGATGCATTACATCTACAAACAGAGCATACACTGAGAGCACATGATACACTTTTGATGTTTGTTTCATTTCTGAGGTAATGTTACAGAATGTTTCGGAAAATGAAGATTCCAGGACCACTTTAAATGTTTCGTTTACAATCGTTTCCCAATGACCCGGAATAGTACTGCCAGAACGAACGATATCCAAAATGTCTTCCAGTTTACAAACTTCAGCCATTCTTTTTACACAGGGGTCACTACTCGTTCTGTTTTCAATCGTCCTCATCACCACACTTATTAAAAAGGGTATTGACTACATTCTGATCAATATATACAGAGCGTTTTACAAAGTAGTTTCCCATTTTCATTTTACTTTAAAGAAAAAAGTCAATGTATCGAACAAGTCCCTGGCTTCAGTCAACTGCTGGTTATTAGGCTTCTTCTTCTCCCATTGCATATTTCTTCTCTGTACCGATGTATCACCCTCTCCACAATATCAACCAACACCGATTTCACTGTGTCTATAAACAGAGACGTTTTGGCCCAAGGAGCAAAATCAGCAGCAGTAGTATTGCAAGATTCGGGTGTCCAAAATGGTAGTGATGATGGTGGTAGTCCAGGAGTCTGTTCCTGGCTGCAACTCGCGGGGGGAGTCTTGGTTTTTCTCAGCTCCATGTCTAGTTTACAACGGTCGTCTTAGTGGGGTCCTTCGTTTTAGATGATTTGCTGAGTGGAGGGTGGGGTTTATTGCGTTGAATGGGGGGAGTCATTTATAGAATTGAGAGTTTAAAAAAAACAAAAAGTTCTTTAAGCGTTGTAGCTTTTTCATCAATCATCTCCAACCAAGCAGCAATAGGTCAACATTTAAGAATAAGTAATAGTTTGTCAAGATTTTACGGAAAAAGTCAAAAAAGTATAGTTTGTCAGAAATATGGAAAAGTCATTGTGTACAAATAGTATGTTGAAAATCAAAAGAAAGAAAACTCAATTCATTACAAATTAATGAATATTTTACCCTGTTCTAAAATGTTTGCACCCCTTAAAGAAAAACCCCTTCCTTACCAAGTACTTCATATTATACCCTTTTGTTAAGTGTTGCTTACATCAAGGTGTATCTTAAAGTATCTTGGTAGCAGAAAATAACTAAAATATGTAAGGTTATCAGAAAACAAAAAACCTTGTTTAACTGAACAAGTGTTGCATACGCCAAAGTGTGTCTAAAAGTATCTTAGTAACACAATGTATAGCCTTTGTTGTCTAATTCTTTGATCTCGCATGCTGTCTGCGTTTTCTTTGCTTTTTACTTCAAATATCTTATGTCACCATATGTGACGTATGAGGCCCCGGTTGTAGAGCGTCCCGAATGGCCGTATTGAACCGAATGAATGCCAAGTTGTTGATTCCCCTGGAGACTCGGATGGAGTAGATGGAGGTTGATACATATCAATGTCTGACATTGATATGGCTGTCATAGCGCAAGCATTGATGTTAACAAAAACTGGACTGTTCCACTGAAATAACAAATAAATAATTTCAAAAAGTGCGTTTAAAAAAGAAAAAATGTATTCAGATAAAGTATTTTGTTAGACTATTAAGTCCAAGATGGTTACATTTACCCCTTAAACCATTTGTATTATATTGTTGTTTTCCTAATAAAGACAGAGTCACCTGAATTAATTTAGTCTCCAGACCTTTTATTTTTTACATTTTGTAACAATCTTTAAACATTTGGAACACTGTGGTTAAAATGAGTGTCTTTATGACGTCTCTCACCCAGTTGGTATTTTTCACAAAATTCATTTTTAAACACATAATCTTGATACAGAGATAACACATTTTCGTAAGACAACCCCTGACGCTCTTTTTACATTGGTAACACACTGCTTTTCTTTGAGGGGGTCCATAGTTTTAAATGATCTGGTGAGGAGGGTGTGACTTGTTATGTTGATTGGGAGGCGGAGGCCTCTGCAAAAGTGAGAGTCTTTTTCACCAGTATAATGTCGATCGATGTCTGACTCTGTTTAAAAAGTTCTTTAAGCTTTGTAGCTTTTCCATCAATCATTTTCAGCCAAGCAGTCAGAGGCACCCGCAAGGATGTCTGAAAAACCCCGCATGTAGAGTTGAAATACTCCAAAACAAAATCATCAGAGGGGTCCTTCCCCAGCGTCACCATACGGCTTGCGCGGTAATACCATCGCCCCGATGGTCCGCTTTTAGTTTCCCAGACGGTGCTTGTCAGGACTCTTCTAACTTCTGGCGGCGGGGAAATATCTCCTTCTTCTTCCTCCACCTTGAGGGGCAGTGGTGCAAACTCTTCTTTGATCTCACATGCTGTCTGCGTTTCTTTGCTTTTATTTGCAAATATCTTGTACACCGCGGGTTCCACACCTGTTTCTTGATGCACTACTTCTTCCGATACAGTGGTTGCGTGGAGATCTCTGGAGGACACCAGAGTTAACACAGCCCAATCTGTTGAGGTCAGTGTCGCTTTAACACTACGGGGTCCATACGTTTCTCCATTCTTCAGATTGTAGAAATGCAGTTAATTCGCCATATAGTTGAATACATAACCCCAAACATCGCCATTTTTCAGAGTCCATTCTTCATGAAGTTCTTCGGCTGGAGGCGTCTGAAGCCGGCCCAGATACTGCATTAGTTTCTTGATTGGCGCTCCGGACGGGTGGCGGTAAGTTGTCACAGGCGTCTCACTGATTAAACCCATATCTAGGGTTCTCTTGGCCGTTTTTCTTTTTTGAAAGGTGACTTGATGAGTGGAAATGACTGGCTTGTATTTAGTTTGAGCGTATTTATTTTTTCATCTATTTCCATACCCTTACTTTTAAATGATCTGGTGAGGAGGGCGGGACTTGTTATGTTGAGGGAGAGGCGGAGCCCTCTGTAAAAAGTGAGAGTCTTTTGCAGTCAACCGGGGGAAAATCTGCCACTTCCTCACAGAGCCCCTCCACCAACACACATGAACGCGCGCATGACCAAAAGAGGGCACGAGACTGTAGGCGTCTGACCCCCGCACTGCTGCTGCATTCGTTTCTTGACTGACGCTACGGACGGATGGCTGTAAGTTGTCACAGGCTGATTAACCCCCATTTGAGGCGTCTCTTGCCATTTTTCTTTTTTGAAAAGGTGACTGGGTAAATGGAATTGCTGTCTTGTTATTTCGTTTGAGCGTATTTCTACCTAATTCCACCCCCCACTATTTGTTGCGTCATAGCCCCGGAAGGGGTAGAAAAGGGGGAGAGGCTGGGAGGGGGGCTGGCTAGACAGTCTCACACATAACTTCCAAGAGACACCTAGATTAACATCAAAGGTTTATAGCACACCAGTGTGAAGTCACACCGGCCTGTTATAACACTTCACATCAAAGGGCAAACACCAAAGGCTAATTAGATAAGACGTCATAATTAAATTAGACAACAAAAGGGCTCTGAGGGGGGCCTACAAATACAGCTTCAAAGAGACTTAATCAACACATCAAAGAATTAGACAACAAAGGCGCTAGCCCAGGGGCTTTTCACATAACACACATCAAAGGATGTCGATCAATGGGAGGCGGGACTTAGCTAATTTGCATAATTGGGGGCGTGTCCACCTGTCACTTTTTATGCATACTAATGTGATTGAAACAGTATCATTATTACTACTCTCGGCCAATGCACCTGCCCTGGTTTGATCGCGTGCGCCGGTCTCCACCACCTCTGCTTAGAGTGTTTGGGGGACCAGGATATGGCCGAGGCGGTGCCATTCACGTCGCCATTCCAGCGGGACGGATGGCTCCGTTTGCCGTTGTCGGGCACTTCCGGGTCCGGTCCATGGAGGTCCACCGCCCTCGGTGATGACCATGGCGGCGGAGCGCAGCTGCTCCCAGCGGGCAGCAGGCTGGGCAGGGAGCTGAAAACAGCTCTGCCACGCTACCGCGTGACAAGGCGACTGCAAATAAACACGGGTGTGTTGGGCATCTCGCTCATTGCTGGAGATGCCCCCACCTCACCAGATCAGAGCGATTATTTGTAGCTTGATCGTGGCCGCCGTCGTTGTCTGCCGTGTGATATCCCGGTGAGGGATCACGCCGCATGGCACTTTCCGAAAGGACCGTGTTGTTGATCTCCCGGGCCGGGAGCCCCCGTGTTTACGGAAGGGCTATTTGGATCGATCTCCTTGGTTACGTGGGTGAGGAGTAGTCGCAGCGTGGCTGCTTCTTGCTCATCCCCAGAGGAAATAACACTGTCCCACACTCCCCGCCCCCTCTGTAAACTCCAGTATAGGAGCCAGCAGGTGGGCGCGTGCACCTGAGTGGAATAAACCGAAGTGCTGTCAAAACACTGTGCGGGTTCAATAGAGAGTGATGTGTGTGTGAGAAACGCATTCAGTGAAAACGATTGCATTTATCCCAGAGTAACGGAGCCTACACACAGCGGCGTGCGTTGCCGCTTGGCGGTGGGCGTGTCTTGAGCTTGGGGAGTCAACGCGAGCAACGCGACCAACAACCAATCACATGAATGTCCCGCCCCGGACATACAAAGCAAAGCATTGAAGCTACATCCATGCTGGCTAAATATACTGTCTATGCTTGCTAGCTGTCCATTCAAATGAAGTACACTGGATATAAACTCTCCTAACAGGCGAAAACCTACCAGTTTCACCCACTGTCTCTGCCACCTCCCCCCATGCCTGGCTCCTCCGGTTTGTATCCCTGTATGTAAAGAGGGACTGGTGGTCATATAGTACCGCCACGATAATTTTCTCCTCCATTTTTTGACATATGGGAAATAACTGCGGTCTGGCTCTCCCAACATACACGCGGTTTGATTGGCTAGCGCTTGTAATGTCAGATTTGCATACGCGGGATTTGATTGGCTGACGCCTCCGTCGAGGCGGCAAAAGTAGAACAATGCTCTACTTTTGCAGCGAGCACCGCGAGAGAAGCTACGCTTTGCTCCCACAATGCAGTTCGGCGAATCGTGACGTCACCCCATTCAAAGTGAATGGGCAGAAGCGTTGAAGCGGCAACGCACGCCGCCGTGTGTAGGGGCCTAACGGCCCGTCTACACTACAGGCATCGAAAAAGCTTGAAGCTGGGCGATTTTTTTCGTTAAAACGAAGTAAACTGGATATAAAATCCCCAAACAGGCGAAAACCTACCAGTTTCACCCACTGTCTCTGCCACCTCCCTCCATGCCTGGTTCCTCCGGTTTGTATCCCGGTAAATAGTTCTGGTCAGAAAGAACCGGGTGATTTGCTACCGTAATTTCTCGTTTGGAATATGAGGAAATTAACTGCAGTCTGGCTCTCCCAGCTTGCACGCGGTTTGATTGGCTAGCGCTTGTACTGGCGGGAATTGCAAAAACGGGATTTGATTGGCTGACGCCAGCTTCGAGCAAGCATCGAGCCTCAAAAGTTGAACATTGTTCAACTTTTGACGCCGATAGACGCTCGCGATGCTTGCAACGCCTTGCCATGCTACCCACAATGCAGTTCGGCGAAGTTTGAAAATATCCTACGTCAAATGAATGGGCGAAGCGTTGAAAGCATTTTTTGACGCCTGTAGTGTAGACGGGCCGTAAGAGTTATCTCTCTCCACATTTCCACTTTTCACCATAATGTCCATTTCAAAGAGACGGCATTAGGACAGAGCCGCGGCCCCACGGGAGCGTGCCGCGGTGCGTTCAAGGACCTCAGTAGAAAATCGGCCCTTTTCTGTGTCAGCCCCCATGCCAAAACTCCCTTCTTATGGAAAGGTTTGGCAGCGGAGTAGGCCACCAGAGAATACTACAGCTTCTTAGCTTTGGCTCCACAGCTGCTGGCATGTCCCCTGGACACAGTTTTGTGGGGAATGGAAGCCCCACAAAAGCTGTGTACTGACAGAGTAGAGGGGCAGGACACTGAGACTGGGTTACTCACTCAAGCTTTGCAGCGTCCCTCCTCCATTCAAGGGGCAATAGAGAGTCAAATCTATCATCCTGGGAGGAGATAGGTTTCCTTTCAACAGGAAGTCGAAAAGAGGCCCTGTTGCATGAACGGTGGGTTACGTATTGTAACCATAGTTCTAGAGTGATGTGTGTGTGTGAAAAATGCATTTAGTAAAAACTATGGCATTTATCCCAGAGTAAGAGTCATCTCTCTCCACAATTCCACATTTACCCATAATGTCTCATTGAGATCGGCAAGGCCGTTTTCATACGATGTTAATTGGACACCCATTATGAGATGCGGCCCCCGTGAGAGTGGCCGCGGTGCGTTCAGGGACCTCCACAGAAGAACAGTGGGTTACGTAGTGTAACTCTAGTTCTAGAGTGATATGTGTGTGTAAAATGCATTCAGTAAAAACGAGTGCATTTATCCCAGAGTAAGAGTAATCTCTCTCCACATTCCACATTTCCCCATAATGTCCGTTTCCAAGAGACGGCATTATGACCCCCCACCCCCCCCCCCCCCCCAGAGCGGGCCGCGGTGCGTTCATGGACAGAAGAAGCTCAGATTAATGCCTCTTTCTCTCTGAGAGAAAACAGCATTATGGCGGAGCGCGCGGTGTATTATTAACAGGGCGGACGGACAGGACACTGAGACTGGGTTATTCACTCCAGTTTTGCAGCATCCGTCCTCCGTTCAGAGGCATGAGAGAGGCAAATCTGTCATCCCAGGAGGAGATAGGTTTCCTCTCGGCATGTGCACTCTCAAGTCAGAGAGAAGGGGCACTATTCCCTGTACTTCCTGGTTCCCAAGAAGACAGGAGAATTCAGGCCCATTCTGGATCTTCAAATGCCTGCACCAGCACATTGCATGCAAGAAGTTCCATATGTTAACTATGACACAGTTACTGGGACTGGTGCAGCCAGGCGATTGGTTCACAACCATCGACCTGAAGAGCGCTTACTTCATGGCGAAATTGCTCCAAAACACAGAAAGTATTTGCGTCTTGCCTTCCAGGGGGTAGCCTACAAGTACAACAGACTGACGTTCGGCTACTCCCTATCCCCACGCACGCTATGGCGCTGCAACCGCTGCGGGACCATGACATGAGGGTGTTCTTTTATCTGGGCGACCTCATAGTCATGGCCAGGTCCAGGGAATGGGCAATGTTTCACACAGCCCAATTGATCCGACACCTAACCAAGTTGGGTTGAAAAAGAGTTGCAGTCAATTGGAAGAAGAGCTCCCCCATACCTCACCAGCAGGTAGTATATCTGGGGGTGATGCTCGATGCAGGCAGACTACGTGCCACCCTGACAGAAAGCAGACAGGCATCCCTGCTGCGGGCAGTCTGCAGGCTGTGTCAGGGGGCGACGGTGACAGCTTTGATCATCATGCAGACTTTGGGTCTCATGACGGCTGCTCACTCCGTAGTGCCACTCGGACTCCTGCATGCACGTCGCATACAGAGGTGGCTTACCGGCCTTCGTTTAGATCTCAAGACACAAACGACGTCTGGTGATCATCCCCCCCTCAGTAGAGAGCAACCTCCGATTCGGAGGGGAGCTCCACTGGGGCAAGTGACCTCCTATATCACAGTCTTTACAGACGCTTCAGTGACAGGATGGGGGGGGACGTGCCTAGAGAGAGCTGTAGGTGGTTGCTGGCCTCTGACAGAAGATCGGCACAGCAACCTCCTGGAGCTGCAAGCAGTGATGCTGGTCCTACAGCACTTCAAACCCTTAATACAGGGCAAACATGTGCTAGTGAGGAGCGACAACCGCACCACAGTGGCGTACATCAACAGGCAAGGCGGAGTCCGCTCAATAGCCTTGTTGACTGCGGCAGAGAACCTGTGGTTGTGGGTTTCACAGATTGTGTTGTCTCTAAGGGCCCTGCACATCCCGGGACGGGAGAACGGGGGGGGCCGACCTCATGTCAAGAGGCGGACCCCTGCCAGACGAGTGGAGGCTTCACCCGGAGGTGGTGAAGCAGTTCTGGACTCAGTTCGGGAGAGGAGAGGTGGACCTGTTCGCCGATCGGCGCAACAGCCACTGTGCCCTGTGGTTCTCCCTGGCCAGGTGGGACAATCCGCCCTTGGGGGTGGACGCATTTGCACACGAGCCATGGCCAAGGAAGCTGCTTTACGCCTTTCCACTGCTGCACCTTATCCCCCCCCTTCTGGATAGGGTGAGGCGGGAGCAGCTGTCAGTCATCCTAGTGGCCCCAGATCGCCGCCTGGCGCCGTGGTACGCGGGGGTAACACAGATGATGGTGGGCCAGCCCTGGGCTATTCCTCAGGTCTGGGGAGCGATGTCTCAGGAAGCAGGGGCAATAGGGGCGTTACCCACTCTGGGCCAACCTCTCCAGGCTTGGAGACAGAGAGACAGGCTGAGACAGGTGGGGCTGTCTGACAACGTTATTCAGACTATCCAAGCAGCAGGAGCAGAATCCACCACAGCCTGTTACAGGCCAAAGTGGGCGGGATTCCGGCGATGATGTGAAGGAAGGAGTCTAGAGCCTCTGTCATGCACGCTGGGCTCTATTCATACCTACTTACAGATACTGGTGGACAGGGGACTGGCTCATTCCACAATTAAGGTGTATGCAGCAGCCATTTCGTCCTGCCATGAGGGATTTGGAGGCAGGTCAGCCTTCAGTCAGCCGCTTATGTCGCGGTTTATGCAGGGGGTCAGGAGGCAGCGCCCAGTAGTGCACGCCTCCGCCGCACAGTGGGACCTGCCGTTGGTGCTCGAGGCTCTGGTCACAGAACCATTTGAGCCCCTGGAGCTCTCCTCCCTGAAAGCACTGTCATGGAAGACGGCATTGCTACTTGCCTTGACTTCGGCCAAAAGAGTGTCCGAGCTGACCGCTCTGTCGGTGCACCCAAGCTGCCTTTTGATCCGGGGTGACCGTAGCGGGGCGACACTCAGACCGAACCCCTCCTTTACTCCTAAGAGCCTAAGGAGTTCGTTCAGGTCAAGGGCTATTCAGTTAGGTGGCTTTAATCTTCCACCCCCCCATATTGAGGCCAGGGAAGCTAAATTGCACCTCCTCTGCCCAGCGCGTGCGCTAGCATGTTATGTAGAGCGCACGGCTGCCATTAGACGCACTGAACAGCTGTTTGTGTGCTTTGGGGATGGTGTGGCGAGAAAAGCTCTCTCCAAGAAGCGCCTAACAGGATGGCTATGCGGGTGCATTACACATGCCTATGGACGGGCGGGGAGAGCCCTCCCCACTGGGGTCCGTGCGCATTCTACACGGGCTGTGTCAAACAGCCTTATTCAGCAGCATGAGTGTGGAAGATATATGCACGTTGGTGTCTTGGTCTACGCCAGGCTCCTTCATAAAATGTTATCTCCTGGACATGTCTGGCTCCTTCTCGTCGTCTGTGCTTGCCGAGGCAACGCATGACTGGTGAGACTAGTGCTTTATGTCCCCCCCTGGACATAAAGCACTTGTGTTTTCCCATGCTCCTGAGGGACTCGGGAGACATGGTGCGCAATCAGCCCCATACAGGGCTGGAGGCAGGCTGGGAGAGCCTTCCTCACTATTTTCCATGCCCACTCTACACGGAGCGTGTGTGAGGGTGGGGGACGTGGTGCACTTATGTTTTCCCATGCTCCTGAGGGACCTGGGGAACATGGTGCGCGGTAGGCTCCAGTCGGAGTCTCCGCACAGATCTTTTCCATGCACACTCTACACGAGGTAAGCGTGTGTGAGTGTGCCCAACCCAGTCTCACAAAAAAAAGTGTAATAACTACGTTGGTCCACAACGTAGGACGTAGTATTTCTAGAAAACGCCTCTGAAATTGTAAGATCCCTACGTTTTTTTTCACCATTCATTCCAATGGCTGGCGTCTACAGTATGTCACGTGATCTTCAAATTTCTCCCTGCAGAAAAAAAAAACATGGCCGAACTTTGTTTTATTCTCGGTGGAAAATGCCTATTATAAAGTTAGTTTGGCCATTAAAATGCGTTTTTATGTCATTTGATGCGAGAAATATGAGTTGTTATTTCAGATTATGTGTGCAGTGGATGTACATGATCTTTAGTTTGCTAGTTATTACGAAGATTACTTCAGGAAATTGCGTCCATAGAACGTTTTCATTGTTACCAAGGTGGTTGCTAGGGACACTGCTATCGGTATTATTTCTGTTATGTTGTGTAACTGTTTAATGGTGTTATCTTTATTGCTACCCCCTTCCCCGTCAATGTATAGTGTTGGTCCACAGCGCAAACATATTAGTTTAACAAAATCCGCATCTAAAGATAGCCTACGTTATTTTCCCCTGTGCAATTCCAGTCTCACATCTCACAGCACATCGTCATTAACAAATACCGGAAACAGACCGAAAACATTTAAAAAAAATAAAATAGTACTTTATTCCGAGTGTGCTTGCTTTTCTCCTTGAAAGTCATTACATAACGGCATTGTAATACACGGTTCGGCTGCATTAAATATTACATATCTGCCGTAGTTCTGTATTTATAGAGCCCTGATGAGAAGACTTCTAGACAAACATGAGGAACTGAAAACGTGACGTGGATTATAAATATATCAGCCATTAAACAACATCTTACATTTATTTTCACACAATACGTCTCCTTGCAGTATCAACATTAATTCGGCTGACTTTTATATTTGATCCAATCGGTAGATAGGCTGTATTTACACCATAAAGGTGCACAGCTGATATAAAGGGACACCTAGTGGTTAAAGCATGTTATTGAATTTCATTATTTTTATTATTAGATATGAATAGGATCCCTATAAAGTATATTCATTACTCGTTATTCTATACTAATAGTTAATTAAAGACTGTATATAATGACTATTTTGCACATCCCTTTCAAGATTTCAAGATTTTCTAAGGTTTATTGACATATCATATAGGCCTACACAACTATGGTGTAGTTATGCATTGAATGAAAAACTTGGGTCGCAGGTTCCTCAATAGTGCATTACAAGACATCTATCAATATTTGTGCATACCTCCAGCAATTTTAACTATGTTGAAGCACTTATTTTAACTGATATTATACATAATGTATTATACTCTTATAAGATGTATGTAGATATTTCATCTCCGGCCTTGTCAGGTATTGAACAATCAATAAATAAAGAACACAGAATTGTTAAATATAAAACACAGAATTTGTGTGATTATACTAAATGATTTACAAATAAACACCACTGCATATTTACAACTGTTACACATGCTGATGTAACGCAAATGTTCGAACTTGGGATCAATAAAGTAGGCCTATATCTTATCTTAAGCTGATCGATGGCTACTGCCATATTTGCAACGGTGGACCCGTTCAAATCCAGTTTTGGACAGTCTGCCGTGGTTCCATCCCATTTCAAGTGCTGTTCGAGGCTCGGCGTAACCCTCGGAGCACACTCTCCAATCACAGAGCTTGAGGACTATCACAGGGTTTGTCAAACAGAGCACATGGTGTAGTCCAAACGATAGCTGGGGATTCTGGGTAGTGTAGTGTCTTCTGCTATCCTTTACTCCGAAAAAAAATATTTGTTTCTCCGAATCGAAGGGGAAAAATACAAAAGCATTGCACACAATTTAAACCAATCAATGTTGTGTAATTAACAAGGATAATCTGGTGTTTTTTAGTCGATGAGTAGTGCAGATATCACTGTAAAATCAATCGACAGTAAGGGGAATACTTACTTCCGGGTGTACAATTCTCTGGAATGGATGGACGCTCACATTGCCTTTAAGGGCAGCCGACATAAACGAATGCCGTGCTTCCATGAGCGTCATTACCAGTAGAAATACATTGCTTTTAAAATCGTGCTGTGCAACACGAAAAAAAGGGGGAAATCGTGTTGGTGAACACGAAATGCCATGAGACTGGGTTGGACATAGACGCCAGCCATTGGAATGAATGGTGAAAAAAAACGTAGGGATCTTACAATTTCAGAGGCGTTTTTGTAGAAATACTACGTCCTACATTGTGGACCAACGTAGGTATTACACGTTTTTTTATGAGACTGGGTTGGTGTGCCTTATCCAAATTGCGGCCCCAACTTGTCTACGGTTACAACCAGATGGGAGGAAGTGGGGATGCAATGGATGTTGGCCAAAAGCCAGTCAGGGATGGTGTGGTGGGTCGATGTTGTTGGATGACAGGGCGTGTATACATCGGGGCTCCGCCCACTGTACCCATAGAGTCCAGTAGAGGGCGGAGCCTGTGTGAAATATAACAGGGGGTTACGTATTGTAACCCTAGTTATATAAGCACAGGCGGAGCCCTCTACCTGGGGGGCCTGTCTTTCCTAGTCCGCTCGCTGAAGAGTGTATAGGATAGTGGGTGGCGGGTGTAGCCGCCTTTATATACTGTGGGCCTGCGCGCGCATTCAGGTAGGCTCGCCCCGATTTGCCGGCTACGTTTACATAAACTCAGTAGGTGAAAGCACGCACAGCATGATAGAGAGTAGTACCCATAGAGTCCAGTAGAGGGCTCCGACTGTGCTTATATAACTAGGGTTACAATACGTAACCCCCTGTTTCATTGCATCCTGCTCCAAGTGGGACTCATAACCACGCCTAAATCTATAATGTCGTAAATAGAGCGTTCCTCGAGACCAAATGGAATAGAGGTGAAGCTAACAGGTTATTTTCAAGCACAGCACTAAGCTCCTGCTTGGGAGAAATTGGAGCTATCGAGCAATATTCCATGACATGTCAAATAAAGATGTGTTTAAAATTAGGCTAAGAGCTCACAAGAGAAAATAAACGCTGTGTTCTTGGCAAAATGCTGGTTTCAAAAGCAATTACCTTTCTCTCTGTGAATCTTCTGCCAAATCAAATCAATTGTAAATGATAGATGAAAAAGGCTCTAGTTATTTTGCAATGCACATAGATACCAGTCACCAGAAACAGTGCTTTTCCTTGAGTCAATTTTGCCGTAGTGGCCACAGTCGGAATTGCAGGTCACATGACACCAACTGGCCAAAGAGCACTTTTCCCAAACTCAAATTTAAAAAGTACTTAATGTACAAGGCCAAATAGGTTTTTCTGAATATAATAAACATTCTCGGATTAGTTTTTGTCTTTAGTGCCATCATTATGTCCAGAGAGCAAACAGGAATCTGTCAACTTGGCTTGCTATTCATAGGCTTTCCTTTGCCAGAAAATGGGGATAGAACTCGGTTATTTCTTTGTGACAACTTTGATAGAGGTTTTGAACAAACTGAGCCAATGGTTACCAGAATATTGGCATCAGCACAACCCGGGACAACTGTCATTTAAAAAGATGGTAGCAAGCAAAACAACACCGTACACTACAATCACTCCACTTTGATTTGCAGAAATGCAAACGTACTCGTTTTGTTGAAGATTAAATGATTCAGTGCCTTGTTGATGATGTCATAGCAATTTAATGCGATGTTGTAATGTCTGACGATTCAGAATCCTGTTTACACTTCGGCAGTGAATAATAACTTAAAAATAACTTTTACCAAAAGTGGGTAAGACAAGTCAAGCCTAACCTTGTAGTAGAAATGATCAATAATACTTTGGGCCCATATGCAATTATACAGGGTGGAAAAAAGGAAAGCAATGTTAATCACTGTCCCCATGTCTTTCATTTCAAGAAAAACATAAATAATCTCCCAATCTGATTTTTGTTCATAGGAGTATCTTGCTGGCCAAAATGACACTGGCATCAGAAACGGTGCATTGATATTATGATGGGAGTAACACAGCTACGGGTGTTGACTGAGAATAACACTGGAGCGACGACCATAGCCTATCACTGTAAATCCAGGGGGGGGAAATACCCACCTCCCATGGAAATAAATAATCTCAAACAAAATGGCAATTCAGTATGTTAGTTGGCAGTAAATTAAAGCTGGTCAAGTCAACTTCAGGAAACCAACCGGAGTAATGGTGCATTCAAATGCTCCTTCGATGGTCCCGTTTCCAGAGATTGGAGGTTATTCTTCTGAATTCCATGTGTTTTTGAGTTTTAATTCGTAATGTGGAAACAACATGGATTTTATTGCTTAGAACTTTTAACCAACGTAGATAGTTGTATCCAGTATTTGCTTGACAACCAATGGCAAAGTAAATGGATCATGTTTCTCAACGTAGACTGCAACTAATGACTTTACACATATTACAAGAAAGCAAAACATTTAAACATACAAAACGTATTATTATTAAAAGTCCTCTTTCATTAAACTGACGTTCACTTTCTTACATTGTAACCACTTAAACTCGGCATGTAATCTACAAACATTGTTGCCAACCTTCGGAGTTGTTGTTACGAATTATGGGCCAACTTTTCGAGTTTTTCCAAATTATGGACTGTTCATGTGAATTTTTCCATTTAGGAAACCTTTTTATTTTTTATTATTTCAACATCACATGAATGTAGCATGAGCTACATTTTAAAATGATCCAACTGAAGAAATCCCAGCAGCATTTGATTAATGATTGCTGTCAAGGTGTTAAGAACATTTCAACAACTACAACAAAAATAGCTTCTAAAATAAATTGCGAGTGAACACAGCTTGTCAATTCTAACTTGCTACTTGTCTTTACATTTCTCTACATGGCTATTCATTGATGTTTCTTAACCACCTAATCTTGAATAATTGCATGATATATTTAAAGAAAGAGCTGTATTTTTCTCAGTCTAAGCTCATGACTAATTAACCAACAAATATCTGTTAAGGAAGAGAAACACCATGTCATAGACTATGTGGGAGGTTTTTAAATAAAAGTGTCATATCTACTTTCTCAAACCTCCAACAATCAACATTGCTTTTGGAGGCATAACCTTCTATAACAAGCATAACGAAGTAACTTATTAATACCAGCAAAACCGCATGATATTCCAAAAAAGGATAGGACATGGTTTACAAGGCCGTGAAGGGAGGGCTGAGGAGCCAGTTAAATGTGACTCGTCCAGATAAGTAATTGCTGCTGATTTTGCCAAAGACATAACATCATAAAAACAGCATCCATTTAAAACTGACTTGGCCTTCATGCACATGCACACCACCTCCCTAATGTGAACAACATGAGAAAGTCAAATGAGGGTTTACAGCACTTTAATACATACACCAGGTGGTCTCTTTAAAATAATAATGATAAAAACAAACTTTTGCCGCTTTGGATGAATGATCGTCCGCATCATGAAACTGTAGAGGCATCCGAAGACCAATTCTGAACAACTCGTGAAAAAATGAATCCTTCAGACCTTCATTTCTCCAATAAATACAATCGTTTAAAATAGCCTAAAAGAGTGAAAGTTAAGTCAATATTGGCTCCTTTTCCATAGCATTAGTTTTTAGATGTGTGGATTATGTTAAATTACTTTAAAAGGGCTGATTGGCTGATTATGGTGTCTATTTTCATTGTACATTTTCCCAAATGTTTGAATATTTATTCAAATTATCATGCACATTTGGAGCCATGTAATATATATTTTTGACAAAATAATTCTATCTTACCGTACAGACACCGGTAGCTAGCATTTTAGCCATGCCTCATTTCGCTCTATTTGCTCTTTCCAGCGCTGTTTTTGCAGGGGCGGATTCTGTGAGCTGCAGCTGACCACGCCCCCCTGCAGGAGAGGGGAGCGTGCTTTGAGATCAGCTGCTGGGCTGTCAGAAGAGGGGGAGAAAAAGAGATCTCCATCCTCCGTGTTTTATTCTTATAGAAGTAAGAAGAGAAGTAACGGCGCAGAAACCCTCCTTTTTACGCAGCAGTCCAGACATAGACATCAAGCGGCGACACATATTCAGTTACCAGTTACTTTGGCATTAGGGCAGGGATATCTAGATACTTTCCAAGGTTTGACATAATTAATTGTGCTACTTTTAAAGCAAGCAACGATGTTTTCAAATCTGTAATCAAAAAGCTCCTCAAAAACGCTATCGAAGCAGTTCCTGCCGTTGCTTCGTAGTTCAAACAGTAACAACGGACTACTTTTCTTAGCGGATGCATGTCAATTTAAATCAATACATAAAACTATTTTTTAAATCAATAAAATCATTTTCTAAATCCATAAAAACATTTCAATTCATATTGGCAGTCATATTGTTACTTTGTCGAGAATGTGGCCATGTAATAAGCGGGATAATGTGCAGCGACTTGGTCATTATGGGGAAAAGAACACCGACAGGCTGATCAGGAGCCTGACGTGAAGCGGAGGGATCTAGATCAGATCAGCCTATAGTCATTATTCATTTGTTTTAAAGCAGGAGGCGCAAACGCTTGCCTCGGGGAGGGATAAAAAGAGCCACAGCGGAGAATAAACAGAAGGGCAACCATGGCAACCATGCAAGGGAAGTCTTCTTCGCTGCTTTTGTGGCAGACTACAGCGCCACTTACAGGCCTGGCATATGTACTACAGCGTCTCCAGCACTTTCGAGCGGCAATGGCCGGCCGTGGCCCAACCTCTCATTCCCCTGATAGGTGGAGAATTGACCACTAAGCGGAGCACCCTTTTTGTGACAGAAAATAATTCAAATCTGGATCAGTCTGTATCAGATCCGTTACAGCCCCTTTTTTTTAGAGATTTGGGTATAGAGGAAAAGAGAGAGGGTTGTGTTTTCTGACACTTGCTGAGTTCCCTGACACACCGGGGACACATTCATGTATAAAAGACGTACAAGAGTGCATTTTGCATGATAGGTCCCCTTTTAATCCTAACAACTTAGATCTTATATTTAAAACTGTATCCAAAACTTTTCCCCTCTCTGATCTCTCGAGGTTCTATTAGAAGGTAACAGGTTGCAGAGAGGCCTATTCCGGCAGGGGAGTGTGGAACGTAGCCACAGACCCACTCCTTACCTCTCACCAATTCCAATTAAGGTTCCGGTGGGGACCTTTCTCCCTGTGTGTGCCTCTCCGTCTCCGTTTCTTACTTCTTACTTGCTACCCTTTTCTCTCAACCTATCCTAAGGGAGTGCATGTATGTAGACACGTTAGTTTAGCTGCTATAGGCTTGGACTGTTGGGGGGGGGACCTTACTCCGTCTTTCTGGCTGTTTGTACCTGTGTACTCATGTTCCGATTAACCCAGCTTCCCCCAAATCTCTTTTTTGTGTCTATATATACGCCGGGATCCTGAGTCGAGGCTAATCCTGTTGCTGTGGTCGTGTGTCCTGGATCCTCTATCCTGAGCACTGGATCTGAGTCCTGGACTTCGAGTCGTGGCTGAACCTGTCTCTGCGGTCCTGCCTGACTCTCACCATACTACTTCCCTGATGGCTCCCACAGGATTGTTGACATCCTCGTGGATTCATCTTCTTACAGTATTACAGACACATGCATTTCCAAACATTTGGCCTACCTATGCTGTAAAATGTATTATCTTTTCGATGTACACACGGCATCTATTGCAGGTCTGTCCGTCCTGGGAGAGGGATCCCTCCTCTGTTGCTCTCCCTGAGGTTTCTCCCATTTTTCCCTTTAAACTGTGGGTTTTCTCTGGAAGTTTTTCCTTGTACGATGTGAGGGTCTAAGGACAGAGGGTGTTGTATTGTCATACTGATATTCTGTACAAACTGTGAAGTCCACTGAGACAAATGTAACATTTGTGATATTGGGCTATATAAATAAACATTGATTGATTGATAGATAAGCCAGTTGAGGCAATTATATTAAATGCAACTGTGGTCTGTCATGAACTTGGTCTGAAGAATCCATATATAATGTATTTCTATTTGTATCTTTGGAACCCAGTCGTCTTTCTGCACTTAACAGGATGGATGAAATGTAGCTTGAGCAGTTTAAAGTTGTTCTGTGGCTCCTAACAAACATTTCCTCATCATTAATCTAGCTTGCAGCTGGTCATAGAGGCTCATGACACTGCATAGATGTTTCTGGACCAAAGCACTGTAAAGAACTCAGAAACAGTGGAGCCTCCAGCAGAGAGATAATATGCGTAATGTGCAATATATTTCATAAAAGTTGTTCCTTTTTGTTTTATATTTTCTTTGGTTCAAGAAAGATTGGGGAAAAATAGATCAACTGTCTCTTTCACTTTGATTTACTTTAATTTCTCACCCACTTGGGACATATCCTTAACAGACTACATTTCATTTGTTATCATTTGCTGCCAATAATCTGTCAGTCGCCCTCTTGGTGTTCCGTCACATTCAGCAGGCCTTTCTGAAGGATCCGATGATGGATGGGAGTGAACGGCACAAACGGACAAAATGCTGCAGTCTGTTTCTAGTAAAAGTGTTATGAGCGTGTCCTCTCCCTCATTGATGTTATGTCAAATGACTAAACACACACAAAAACCCAGCGATCAAT
This sequence comes from Gymnodraco acuticeps, assembly GCF_902827175.1. NCBI lineage: Eukaryota > Metazoa > Chordata > Actinopteri > Perciformes > Bathydraconidae > Gymnodraco > Gymnodraco acuticeps. The sequence continues at coordinate 3,527,954 of NW_022990274.1, forward strand.
CATGTGACACCTGTGGAAGGAAGTGAACTGGGCCCTAAAGATTACTTGTTGACACATTATGCAAAATGGGAAGAATCACAGATGGAGATTGATGCTACGCAGAGTGTGTTTTACAAGAGGTCTGGGAAATATAGTTTGGGTGCTTCATTCTAAGAAAAAAGGAAAAAAAAGACAATAAAATGAGCCACATCTGTATTTTTTGTTATGACAGAGTTGTGTTACATGGACATCTGTGATTGGGGGGATGAAAACAAACCAGCAACACAGGAGACGAAATAAGTTGTTTTTTCGTAGAAAAACATTGGGGAAATGTTGACCTCAGTGCAATTGTGATGGCTACACAACTAGAACACAAATGAAATGGAATGCTGTCTACATTTGTGTGGACAACTCCAAGGTTTGTTGAATTGACCACACATTTATTTCAGGTGTTAATGGGGAATATTACTGCTTGCTTTTTGCCAGGCACAGATGCCATATTGGAGGAATTCGGGGAACTTTTCCTTGAGCTGGCAATGTTCGAAAGTTTCCCATGTGTGTCTAAGTCTTATTCCAAATGAGTGGGAAGCTTTATATTAATGCAGAAGGGCGGATCAGAAGGCCTTTATAGCCATGCTCTCACCCCACAGCAATTCAGACTTTAATGTAACAGCACATAAATGTTTCACTGAAGTCTAATGGGGGGGGAAAGCCATAAGAGTCCAGTGAGTCCTAACATGGTCCCCAGTTAGCAATAGTCAATGACATGCCGAAGATGTGACTTTGTCGCTCCCCTGCTGTCCCAGAGCTTTGTGTCCTACAACCCCTCCCTCGCTGAGAGCTTGTTAATTCTTGCAGACTGGTTCCACATTGCCACACCATCAGTCCATCACAAAAACAGTAAAGCATTGTTCAATCCAAGGGACATTTTTGGAAGTCTGTCTGTGGGCTGGTTTGCTATAGATCAGCCTGGTACGTTTTCTTTTAAACATTTACAAATTATCTTACAACCAGACTTCATTGTGTTCATTAGTCTTTTGTGTTGTCATCCGTGATGCTGCTTTAACGGTCAAATTGTAGCCATGGCGTTTGCCAGTTGCTTTGTCAGGCTCCGTTGCCGCATTGTGGTGAGCATACATGTCCAACAATAGCCTTTTTTGAGTCACATCCCCAGAACTGTAAACCTATGAATCACTGTGGCTTTTCCTTGTCCTTCGTGGCGTTGTTTGGGTACAAGGAATTCAGGCCTTGGCAGCTCATTTGTGAACAAAAGCTGACGCTTCAGATTAGGTCTGCATTACCATTTGTGCTCATCACAATGCCACCCTCCCCAATGTACACCCTATCCTTCGTCACTGCATGGTAATGACGATCTTGTCTCCACCTGTTTATCTTTTTCTCCATCTCTTGATTTGCTTTCAGTCTGGTATGCGCTATGCATCATGCACACAGCGAGCCAAGAAATCAGGATGTAGGCACTATCTGGGGGGCGCCAACACTAATTTATGCCCCGGCCACACGAGGACGAAAACGGCTAAACGCATAGGATTAACGCAAACGCAATCGCAAAAAAGCTTCCGTCCACACGCAATAGTCATCCGGATAGTGTCTGTCCACACGAGACAGCTCCGTTTAGCTCCAACCGCTGGAGAAGCTGCAGTACATATGCCGAGCCTGTACGTGGCGCTGTAACATCCTCCACAAAAGCAGCGAAGAAGCATGGTTGTCATGGTTGCCCTTCTGTTTATTCTCCGCGGTGGGGGCCGAGGGAACCGGGCAGAGTTTTTCGCCAGTCAACGTGTATTAAAGTTTAAATCTTCCGACAAAATTATAAAAGTGCCGGTTAAAGGTCTTCTTTGTTATTTATTGAGCTTTAAAACAAATGAATAACGACTCTATATAATATAATAATAAAATACATGGAGCCTCTCTTTTTCCTCCCTCTCTTTGGACAGCGCCAGTGTCTGTTTCATGCAGCAGCTGATCCAGTAATGAGTGACCCGGCCGACAGTAAAAATAAACATATTTATAACTAGTTTAAGTAGTTTGAGAGATGTCTCCGTCCTGTCAGATTAGACTTCACTCGCGTTTATGTCCATATCGAGAGAAAGATACATAATCTGAATTCAGTGTGCAGTTTACTTTGACGCGTGGGTGAGCAGCAGAGGTGGGGAGAGGCGGGGCTATTGCCTCATCATTATCAGAAAATGATCGTATAGGGCGTACACACGGAGCCGTTTGACCCCCCAGAGCGTTGCGTATGCCAGTCTATCCACCTTGGGACCCGTTATCGTTTCCGCAGTCGTTTAGTGCCGTATTCGGTCGTCCTCGTGTTGCCGAACGGTCTATATGACACTAAACAGTAACGCAAACGACCGTTTTCGTCCTCGTGTGGCCGGGGTATTACACTCTGCTCTAAATCGTACTTCCTGCTTATTATTTTAATGACACATGGTCGTGCCTCTTTGGCTTCTTTTCAAGGACTTGCAGTATATGTAGACAGCCCGCTCTGAAATAAAGGAACAAGTAGGTCATACATGTACTCATTAACATGCAGTCTCTATATAATGTATCCAAATCAATTTGGGCTGTCAACTTTAATGGTTAATTCTGGAAACCTTAACAAACCTTTCAAAAAACTGTACGAAAAAATAATCACGTTACCACTTCCTCCCCTAATTTCAGCCTGGATTTTGTACCATGCACATGGCAGTCAACATGCAGATAAAGCAGAGGAGCAGAGGAATTGGCACAAGCTACATACTGTATATTGGACTGACCGGAGACGAATGGACATCAGTAAAAAAAAAAAAAATACCTCAGTTTAACGACACACCTAATCCATGACGAATGGAAACTGTACTGCAAAGGCATTTTGCTGAAGCATTCGCCATTTTCTTGAAGTTGTACAGGTGTGGGAAATAGTGGACAGGGTCACCACTGTAGGAACAGGAAGTGCTCGCAATATGATAGTAGCAGAGATAATAGGCCCTGGTTGCGTTCGGATAGTTCAAAAATCAGCTCCTATCGTCTAACCCTATCTCCTATTCCTTGACCTCTGAGTGAAACGTCACGGGGTTAAGGGATAGTGGATAGGAGAATTCAAAAGGACTTAGGAGAAGAGACTGCGGTGCTTTAGAGAATCCGACTGCACTTTCACTATCCGACGTGTTTATGATGCGCCAGCGGACGTCATGAATGTGCGTCTGTTGCTGTGGCGAAACTATGGAAACTACAGTTTTCTATAGTGGACTACAACATGGATGTTTAATTGTTTAATAAGAACGAGGGACTACTGTAAACTCATCTAGAGACTCTGCACCGTGCTCTGATGCTGTTGCTTTATGCTTTATGAACGTGGACAACAGAGAAACATATTCTTCATGACCAAAGTTGGAATTTAAATAAAAAAGGAAAGTGAAACTTATGCTCGTCACCCTCTCCCTCCGGTCCACATGAATACAAATGATCCCAATACGTATGATTGTATGAACTATGAAAAGATCTTAAAATCAATACAAATGTATTTATTATAAACGTTAGTCTTTAACATCTATCACTGTGTATATCACCATTCAAACATCTTTTAAAAGTTGAACAAACTCCACACAGCTCAGTAAAGACTGTGAAATGTTGACTTTATTTGATCATTTCAGTAAAAACTAACGTTCATATCTCTCTCTTTTATTATAATACTGATGAACGTTCAAAACAAAGCACTTTGGCAACTTACCACATACGTTTTTAAATGCTTAATAAGCACCGTAACTTTCATGATATAATTTCTCCGTCATAATCGATTGTTTCCGTGAACGGCCGACTGTTGTGTGACGTCAAATGCTGCGGCTGCAATGCATTGTGGGGCAGCATTTTCTCCTCTCCTTTCGGTTAAGGCCCTGTCACACTGTTCCGAAATTGACACCCGATGGACACACGAATATGGAATTGTGAATTTCGCACGAAGATGGCCCCGAACCACACACGAAGGCAACATTTACATTACATTTAAGACATACAACTGCAATGAAAGTACCAAAAACAATTAAGTTACAGTACTATGATACTGTACTGATATCTTCAGACTTTGTTCTTTACTTTATCCGTCGTTATATGTAGAAAATATTACGTTTTCTCCGTAATGTTGTTTCCATAACAACAACAACTTCCTGTCAACTGTCCTTCAAAATAATATATGATATCCTTTTTAGTTTCACAGAACACAAATTGGGGTATTTACATAATATATTTACATGATTTTGTTGTGCAATAAAACAACCCGATGGACACACGATAAAGGAAATGTTCAAATTCGGCTGTGATCGTAGCAACATCGGGCCATTCGTGAGGGCATCTTAAGCCTTCGTATGACCGCCGGTGGAGTTTCTCAGGCTCCGGCAGCAACTTCGTGAGCGGTGGCAAAATCTTTGGCATGCCAAAAAATTGCCGAAGGACCTTGCGAAGGTTCATTTTCGTGTTGAATTCGTGTGTCAATTGTGCCCTTCGTAAGGCCATCGTGAGGGCATCTTGTTATCATCGGTGCCATCGGGCATTCGCCCCGATCAGAGTGAGGGTGAATGCACCGATGATAACACGAAGATGACACGATTTGACAAGATGCCCTCACGATGCCTTACGAAGTTGCCGCTCACGAAGTTGCTGCCGGAGCCTGAGAAACTCCACCGGCGGTCATACGATGGCTTAAGATGCCCTCACGAATGGCCCGATGTTGCTACGATCACAGCCGAATTTGAACATTTCCTTTATCGTGTGTCCATCGGGTGTCAATTTCGGGACAGTGTGACAGGGCCTTTAGGGAGGTCCAGTGGTTCCTAAGCTAAAGGAGGTTATAAAGGAAGTTTGAAACCTCCTTTCCTATCATCTAGAGAATTAGAACGGCACTTATCATGGCTGCCACTGAGGGACTTCCGGGTCATTTCACTCCGTTAGGAAGGTTCCTAAGCTAAATGGACTATTCGACTGCAGCCCCTGTGTTGCAAACTTTTTTACAAAGGGTGATAACAGCGATCTTCTTAGTGGTGGAAAATTGTCGGATTACATGCCAATAATTCCGAAATAATAAAAAATAGTAATAACCCCTTGGATTTCTCTTAACAATTTCTCATGCATGTCTTTATTACAACACCAATCACAGATTATTATCGTAATGCGATAACATTTTTAATTGATTGACACCACTAGTTGATATCGGTTGATATGTGTTTCACTGAAGGCTCAAGTTTTATATTACTAAAAATACTGCACAGAAGCTACCCTTTTTGATTGAATGGAATGGTGCTAAACCTAAAGTTATATAAAGTCGTCTCGTCACCAGATGTTGAAAATCCCTAGAACCAGCGCAAGGATGCAGAAAGAGACTAGGGCTAAGATGTTTGCACTTGTGACCCATGTCGTGGCCTGAAATCACAGTAAGCTGAATGAAGGGATCATCTTTAATGTGCAACTCTTTTGTTATTGGTCAAAGGAACACAATGTGCAACTCTTTTGTTATTGGTCAAAGGAACACAATGTGCAACTCTTTTGTTATTGGTCAAAGCAACACAATGTGATTCTCATAAAATCTCCTTGCAAATCTTCATATTTATGCTTGGACACAGCCTGCTCTGCATGAGTTCAAACACAGACCTACGTAGAGAATGTAGCTATTTGAAGTGCCTGCAAACGTTTGAGAAGTAATGGCTAAAATGACATGATATGACAAGTCTTCTCTTTATTGCCAGGATTTATTTGTTTAAAATGTATATACCCAAGTTTTTTTCCTTCATGAAAAGCGATTACTGAAGGCTGAACTGAAACACATTTTGATGAATTCCGAACGGGAAACGATGGGCCTTGGTTTTATTTCTTTCTGGAAGTGTCCTTGCAGGAGGGGACATGAGAATGCCCAACTTGACTTCAAGGAAAGACAACATGGTTTCTCGCCCCGCTTGGGCGGCATGCAGACGTGAGCTCTCCTAAAACAATACTGAGGAGCAGTCGGCCTCATTTACCGTGATAAAGAAAAACACAGCTTTTTCTCCTGAGCTCAGATGGCTGAGGTCTCTTCAGAGAATGCTGGAGTACACATTTCCACTCATTGTTTCCATTACTACCTCTGATGACTAACAGTGGTTCATCGGTGTCAGTGTTGTCATCTTATTGGCTGTGACAGACAGGGCCTTATCTCCATGCTTCTCTGTCTCCATGTTGTCCAAACATCCATTCCTGTCAGCCTACATATTTTTCTCTTTTACTCTATCACTCCATCGCCCCGTCCTGATCTCATCATACCCTCAGGGAGTATCAGGCTTCTAACCTCATTGAGGTGTAACTTCTCCCTGAACCTAGAGGATCCTGCTTCCGTCAGTAGGAAACAAAAGCTTTGGAGTCATAAACAAAAGAGACCTTCGGAGGACTGTTGTTGTAAAGTGAGAAAGGCCTTGGATCACCTTAAAATTGAAAGACACTGCATTTCCATTACAAGAAATTGTAACCATTCTTAGGGTTTTAAAGTTAATTTGATTTGGAAATCGCTCATCTGTCACTTACGCGATACGGTTTCATCAGTCCATTGTTGAGTGCCTCCAGAAAATGTTTTGTTTGCCAAACTACTGAAAACAAAGTAAGAACTTTAGAAAGAAGCAATCTCGCAATTGCAGCTGCTGTTAAGGGATACATCCAAAGACAAGTCGCAAGTCACCAATGACTTGATTTTACTATTATGCATTGACTGCAAATTCAAATATCGCAAATTAACATGACCGTTTATTTTTTTTCACAGTCTATATAATCCCACCACACCTCCTGCTGGAACATTTACTACAACATAAAATATGTATTAATCCACAGCTGAAAATAGTCCCCAAACTACTACTTTTCAGAACTTTTGACGACATCTAAAGGTAAGTACATCTTAAACAAAAAAACAATATAATTAACTTTTAAAACCTGTTTTTAGTTCTTCAGAACCAACAGGCTGGGGCTGAGTGCTTCAGACAGTGGAGGAATTTTGGAAATCATTAAAAGACAGCTTTGTGGGAACATTTTCTTTTGAGTTGTCTAAACATGGTCTTTCCATGGGATTTGTTGACAATAACAAAAATCTAGAATAGCGCCAGTCTTATCATCATCAGGGTAGTGGGACAGCAAGGCCATGGACCATGATGCTGTGTCACGTGTGTGTGGTTTGTCACAGCACAAAATGTCCTTGAACAGTCTGTTTTGGTTACTTTTAGGTAAGATAACCCTAACCCTCCCTTTTGAAATAGTCATACACTTGATCCTTACATTTGAATATTACTTTCATTACGGTTTAAATCTGTTACAAATCAAGGGTCATGTGCTGGGTTTTTGTTTTTAAGTTTTTCACTGATTATTTATCTTTTAAACAAACTGAGAAAAATGTATTTTTACATTTTGCTTGGGGGCTGGGACCTCCTTAAACCAGAAGCACATATTTGGATCTACCGTACAGTGCGAGTTTCCAAAACAGTGATATGACATTTGGCTATAACCAAATGATGACTATTTTTTATCAGGGAGAGGTTTCAAAAGAGGACAAAAGCAGTTTTTGTTTTATTGTTAGTGGCTAGCTAAAAGCGCTGCTTTGAAAACATTGTATAGCTCATGTATTCTATGCATTTACGTGTTAAAGGTATTGTAAACTTTGGATTTATTTGCATCCTTATGAAACCAATACATCGGTCATTAAAGTGCAGGAGCAGATCTAGGAGTCAACATTGATTAGTGGAGAAAAAATACCTATGTACCAAAAACCATTATAACACGCTCCAGGAAAGGGAAAACCCCAACACGCATAACATGGCCCCTTTTAATAAAAGTGGTTGCGGTTAAAACCCATTTTGTTTAAAATTGCTTTTTGAATAAAATATGTTATTAGTTATTAGTATGTTTCAGCATACTGCTGCTACTCTCACCCTGGATGCAAACTGAAATGCAATTAATTCTTGATTTCCCAATAAGCTTTTAATGCTTGCGTGTATTAATGGAATAAAATAATATACTGTAAATGTTCAACAAAGGATATTAGTCCTGAAATATTATGCCAGGGTAATCCCTTCTACTATCCACACCTTTTGGTAATCATTGTAATAAAGATTGTGCTAGTAATAAAAGTGCCAACTGTTTAGCACTGAATCAGTGTTCATAAATCTATCCATGTGACATTATATCATAACCAAATTGTAATGAGGGGAAAAAACTGAAAGAAAAACCTTTGTCTCACATTTTGCAAAGCTGTGCTCTCCCTATCTTAATACAATGTGTATCATGTTCTCTCCTTTTGTGGCATGATTGTGACATTTAGCATCACACAAAGACAGATTGGTTTGCACAGACACATTCGCCCTCAGACGCAGAAACAGAATCCTGGAATGTCTGACTTGGTGAAAGGAACAAGAGACAGAAAATGCACAAACGTATTGTATTCAACTGAAAGCTCTGCTATTCATAAGAACACTTTTTTTTTTAACCAGCAGCTTATTTGAGTAAGACTGCAGTCTCCATCTCAGTGAAGCATACACTATGAGGGAAGGCAATGAAACCCAGATACGGAAAAAGGGAGTGGGGTCTGTGGCATCGTGTTTTACCTTTCCATGCTCAGTTGCACGGTACATGAGCATTATCAGATTTAGATTAACATCCATCCCCAGCTGTTCCCTTTCACACTGGCCCCCACATCCCCCCAACTATCAACTTCATAGCCACCAACCATCCCATTCCTTTCTGTTCCCTCCGCTAACTGTAGAGCAGAGAAGAAGACACGGCCAGTGTTTTCAGAGATGTGTTGGCTTATCATCATGGCTCAATCACTCTATCCTAACAACATGGAGTAAAGATTGTATCCAGAGCATGTTTCAGCCTGTTCTTTACATTTCACTAGAGATGAGAGGAGAATGTGTGGTAACTGTCCATTTAGTCATAGAAAATGATTTTCCAAAGTGTGGTTAATTATCTTTACGTGTCCAATGACGTCTAATAGTTGATTCTAGTGTCAAGCAAAGACAACACAACGTTTGTATTCTGTTGCCTTTGACGAAACAAGGAGTAGAGAGCGTTCAGTTTGGAGACCTCAGGACTGCATCCATCTCTTTGCAGATGATGTAGTCCTTATAGACAATTACCTTTGATTACAAGCAAATGGATATTTGAAAAAGTGTGTGTATCCTATATTGTCATTTTGTAAAATTATTAGTTGTTGGTCATTCCCAAATATTTGTAATGTCACCAAGAAGACTTTCCTCCCAGATGAACATAGTGGCCGGATGCATAACTACACTGGTACTTGTTCAACAGTTGTTCTGGTGGGTTGTGCCGCCCACACAGGTTGGCCTGGGATGGAGTCCAACTCCTGGCCTGAATTTCTGTCTAAGTCCGCCACTGACTCAAAGTGTCACGCTTCCTCTTTCTTCGCTCAAACATGATGATTGCATATATTTAGCAAAAACACCAGCAACACCTCTCCGTTAGTGCAAGTCTATGGGTCTTGTTTGTGCCTGTGTATTTTGGGTATATGTTTAATTGTAAATAACCCCAGAGTGAAGAACTGAGTTTACCTTTGGGAATTAATAAAGTGATCTTAATATTAATCTTCTTTTTCTAAATCTTATGGCTAAGACCATTTAACATGCTCGGAATTCACAGTTTGGAACAATCAAAGACTGATTGAGGTCATGATGCTGTTCTAGCCTTACGTGTTTACTTTACATTCCGTTTTGTGATCAATGTTGCATTGATGTTGATCTTGCCAAACCCTTATTAATGGTTTCATGGTTGCTGTTCACCAGATGAAGATATTTCAGATTGCGTGGTCATTACAGGGTCCAGCCATATGGAGAGAAATAAAGGAACAATATAGGAAAGTTAAAGAGGCACCATATGTTTAATCGCAGTGAAGTAAATAATACCCTCTTTAATAACTTGTGATGCGGGTTGTTGAAAGGTCTTTAACCTCCAGATGCAGCAAAGCAACTGCTTTTTACTGCATTACTCCCAGGTGTGAATGTATATAATTGTATCAATGTGAAAAAAACAGGATGCTGTGGAAAGCAGTATGCTTGCTCAGCAACCCCGTACATTGAGATTTTTATTGGATTAATTCAGGAAAATTTGAATCAGCCTTGTAAAACTTTTACTGCGCGCATCACATCATCCAAAAATTACCTTGCAAGAATGTTGAGTATATCCAGAAAACCATGAAAGTTTTGGTTTCTTTGAAAAGGGAAAGAAATATAAAGCACTCACCCCTCCCTTGGTACGAACTTCACAAATATCGTTTATCAAAACTCGATCTCAGTCAGAGATCACGTCATCGCTATGTCTCCTCTCTTGGTGCTCATAATCAGATTAGCCTCATTGTGTCATTACCTCAGAGATAGAGTACCTGTGCATCATTTTACTCTATGAAATGCTTTATGAAACTCTCAACACATGGAACATCTTACAGCACAGACACTCACAGCAAAGACATTTGAATATGCTTATAGTTAGCAGGCATGCAATACTGGTATTATATTACCTCATGATGGTTTTCTCACACGCAAACAAAACATGAATGCTTTCTTAAAACATTCACACATTTGCACTGTCTTCTTGGATTCATATTTAGACATTTGTTTTCCATGGAGAACATAATGTTGAGAAGGCTGTCTAAAAAATAAGCTTTATTAAAACCATTGATTTAGCATTGATTTGAGCTGAATGGGTCAATAATGACTTTCTAAAGCACTGTGAGGAGTTGTAAACACCAGAAATGCGCTATATAAAATGCAGTGAATTTACCATTTTACTTCGCTGCTCCAGTTTATTGGAATGTTTTTTTTTATCGGACAATTGAAAAAGACTGACACGGATGGAAACACGCAAAAATGTATACGATGGTTATAAAGTTTGACAAGAAACTCAATGCAAAAAATCATTTGTGACATTTGATTATGACCCATGTGGCTTGATTTGCCATGGTTCCGAATGCACGGAAACAGACAAAATAAAGCTGGTTGAAGGTTTTCTACTGTAATTGCTGAGGAGAAATACATATATTCCCTTTTTGTCATGCCCTTTGCACGGGTGAAGCAGCCAAGTACTCAACCAATACTGCACATTTAAAAAGAAGAACATCTTCCCAAGAGGAATCCGAGTACCCACAGAAATATGAGAAAACCCAAAAAGTAACTTGAAAATAAAAAAAAAGACTGCTTCATCTCGGCTGTGGGAGGCAGGGAAAAGTAAGCGTGTCAGCACTTTTTGTTAGAGTGGCTCATCACATCTTGTTGTGGCTTGCCAACATTGCAGAGCCTGAGGTGCTAGAAGCCAGTCACGAGAGGAGCACATCGGCTCCCATGTGTAACTGGATCTGCATGGCACAGAGTCTGCAAGTCTTGCTGCTGCTGATGGAAAAAAAGAACATCAATCTGCAACAGCATGTTTGTTGAGAATAAGAAAATACAGTCTTTTTTCTTCACTGTGGAGTATGTCTTTTTAATCCGGTTCAGCAGGTGAACACAAAGCATATAGAACCATGACAAACACCTATTAATTCTACTAAATGTAGCATTAATTCTAGCCTTAACATGTGTTTGTAGGGGTGAAATATGAATTCAGGTTGTCGGCAATGAACATAAACACAATTTCTATAACAGTCTATAACCCGTAAATGCAATCACCAGAAAATAGCTAACGTAATGCTATTCAAAAACGACATGATGGTTGCATGAATTCATGTCAACAATGCTAAGCTATAATATGTGTTTGCTGTGACCCTGCATGGCATAGAGACTGCAAGTCTTGCTGCTGCTGCTGCCAGGTTCAGCAGGTGAACACAAAGCATATAGAACCATGACAAACACCTATTAATTCTAATAAGTGTAGCATTAATTCTAGCCTTAAAGGGAACCTATTATGCAAAATGCACTTTTTGATGTCTTTTATACATAAATATGTGTCCCCGGTGTGTCAGGGAACTCACCTCATCTCTAAAAGCCTGCAAGCTGTTTTTGTTGATTTGGGCATATTTCCTGGACAGGCTACTTTGTACAGAATAAGTTAATAATAATTGTAATATCCCAGTTATAAAGGACATGAATCAAAAATGTGTTGCTGTATTTTAGTGGTAAAAAAATACATTCATCATCATAATTATTCTATATATTTAATTTACACAGTGCCTGTAAACCGGAGGAGAACGTTGGCATTTCTCCTCCTACTTGAAAGACTACGGAGGGATAGGGTCTGCAAAATTTGTTTATTTTGGGGATGGGCCGGATGCTCTGACCGGTCCACTTATTGCCCGGCACCTCTGCAAAGCGTCGCGTCGAAAAATAGACTTGAATCCTATTTTGAGCGGAGCCCAGCGCCGAGCTGCTTCTGGGACGCTACTGAGCCATAACGCGGCGAGTCTGGTGGAATAGCACCCATTGACTAGAGTGGCCGCGATCTTTGCCAACGCCGCAGCGCAGCCATAACGTAAAAAGTAGTAATACCACAAAAAAAGAAGTAAAGTGTATGTGAGGCAGTGGCGAGCCGTCAGGGCCCTCTAGGCCAGTGGTTCTCAAATGGGGGTACGCGGACCCCTAGGGGTACGTTGGAGTACTGCAGGGGGTACGTGAGATTTATTTGTATGTTAATTGAAAAAATAAATAAATACCAATTTTAGGAAAAGTAAGGAAGTTTGAGCATTTATATTAACAGAGTTACACATATTTCAAAACGCGAAGTGTAATAACTGCAGTGGCCTCCCTGTCAGAATAACAAAGATCCTCAGTGAAGCACAAGCCCATGTTTCTCACTACATTGTAAGTACAACTTATTAAAAAGATCAGTTCAATGCAACTAATGTCGTCTTAGTGTTATTGCATGATGTTAAAATTGGTTTGCCATGAATTTAGTGATGGATTGTAAACATTTGAAATGTAGCATTTAAGTGTTTCTCAGTTACAAGGTTGTTGTTTTAATAAATCAGACACCGATGGTGCAGCACCGTACCTCTTTATATAGGCATTTCTTCCCTAACAAATTGTTTTTGCGCTGATCAGGGGGTACATGGCTGCATTTTTTTTTTCAAAAGGGGTACATTATTGAAAAAAGTTTGAGAATCATTGCTCTAGGCCTCTCTGAGGGTCTAAGCTATTCTACAAAATAATATTTAAAAACATTTATTTTTAAATATTTTTTTTGTTATATTTGATTAGTTTTACCAAAATAACTTGATTTAATTGTATTCAAAATAACATTTCCAAATAAATGAATCCTTCGAATCTGCCTGTTCAGTTTCTGTTTGAATGTGAAGGGTTAGATGAAAGAAGCTCCTTTAGCCGTCTCTGCGAGTCATGTGAAGATAGGAGCTGATTGGTGGTCCTGCTGTAAATTCACGGAGGGCCAGCTATAGTAACTGAACGAGAGAGTAATGTCAAATGACAGTACAATTGACCAATCATATATTCCCTCTAAATGGGTGATTTTTATTATCGCGGACTTTATGACAAGTTCCACCCGCTGTGAAGCTTTTCTTGTTTCCATAGCAACAACAACTTCTTGTCAACGGCGTAAACTCGCCATCAAAATAAAGCATGCCAAATTACACTTAAGACATACAACTGCAACGAAAGTAACAAACACAATATCCTTTTCAATTCCAAATAATATAAATTGGGTTATTTACAGGTGTTGTTTTGTGTGGTAGAGGGTCGCATCCATTGATGCGTTTTGCACCCCGGCCGTTGCTTTGATATTCCGCTGAAGTATACGCTGTGATGTAATAACTCTTTTTTTTTTTTCGAGGGTGGGGGTCAGAGGGCCTAGGTATAAAAGTCACCGCTCGCCACTGATGGGAGGGGACATTTTTTTTGACTTATTGATACATTCTTAAATAGACAAACAGAGTTTCGTGCATTATGCTGTGCGTTTCTGGCTCCACAACCAAATATATGTCAATATCTAATAAAATATTATGACAACACCTAAGATTTGTAGACCACAGCTCTGCATCTACTTAAGCATGGCACGTAAGAACATCTGGTTCATATATAAAAACAGTTAAGATTAATCTGTTCATTTTCAAGACTTCGTTTAAATATTGCGTCGATAGCAAATCCATAAATGTCATTCTTGAAATAAATGTGTAGCAAAGAAGAAAAAAAGCATTACTTGACAATGCTGGCTGAGTAGTGTTTTGCAGCTTTACAGGACACAGCTGCTATATATCTTGCGGCCGTCTGCCTCCTCAAACCAGACAATTGTTTAACGGTGCGTTCCAGCAGTCCTCATCCACTCATAAAGTTGGGAAAACATCATATGACGGCGTTTGCGTCTAGGTGGTCATCGGTCACTGGTAGACACATCATATAACCGGACAAATATAAACGCCACTGCAAGAGATAAATATTGTGAGACAGACTGGTACCCTCAGCCTGGACATGCTGTTAAATGCTTAATAAAATGGATGTTAAAGACACTAACTTGAAAATGTTCTGGTATCGCAGAACCTTTAGCAGCTGTTGCCAGCACCTGAGGAAGTTTGATACAAACATGAATGCACCATCATATTTGTACTTGTTTTAGGGCTCTGGATGAAACTCAGGGAAATATTCTAATTAAAAGTGACCTGTGGAGTTCTCTTGTAAGCAACCAAAGTGCTTTGTTTCCATGAGGTAATACACAAAAATTGAGTGGTGCAGAGATGACATATTGTTGATGACTTATAGCAGAACATGAATCCCTAGGCTAAAAGCAAGGGGATGTTTTATTTGACAAACACACTTTTATTATACTTACATGTTTTCATCAGCAGGATAATCTCCACATAAACACAATTTTTCTAATAGTGTAAATCAGGAGTTCTCAAAGTGCGGCCCGCGGGCCAATGGGAAATGTTTCTGGCGACCCGCGATAGTTAATGTGACACGCTGAAATGCATGCGTTATATTTTAATCCTCCATGGTTCGTATCTAGTAATTTAGGTTAACTTCCTGTTTCGTTTGCATGCTTTTATTTTGAAGGCGAGATAACGTGTTTGACAGGAAGTTGTGGTAGCATTGGAGACAACTTGACGGATAAAGTAGTGTCTTCAATGTAACGGCAGAGAAAGAGAACAACGGACTGTATGTTTGAAATGTTTAGCACCCCCCGAAGAGGCCACAAGTTCTATTTCGTATAAGGCTTCGCCCTCTAAGGCTATCGCTATTGGGTAATCCCACTGCACGTGTGCAGCACTGACAGACTTAATCCACGCCCACCTATGACGTGGGCCCCACCTTCGGCCTCCCTTCCGTATAAATAGGAAGTAGGCCCGTCCAACTGCTCCCACTTTTCTTCAGCACTCCGTAGTAGCAGAAGCACTGTAGCAGGCACATTAGAAAACAAAGATTCCTCCCGTAAAACGCTTTGTTTCTAGTGGAAAGATGGAGATGGGGCAGGTAAGTCAGGGCCGCGTCCGGAATTGCCTTTCATGTGGGACGGGCTATATAATGAGTTTTGACAAACACTCACAGTGTGAATCCTGCTTGGGGATAGAGCATGCGAGAGCTGCTCTAGCCCCACAGGTGTCATGCTCATTATGTGCCCGGCTCCCTCTGGCCCTCAGACAGCAGAGAGCGGATGCTCTCGCTGCCGCTGAGGTCGAGAATGACTGGATAATTCAGGAGGATTACTCCGTGGACGAGTCTCTAGATTTCCTGGATCCGAGTGGAGGGCACGAGTTGGATGACTACGCCCCCTCCATTCATGGATCACCAGGTGGTTCCCTCATCATCTCCCTCCTCCGGACGGAGGAGGCAGAGCTGGGGCCCGGTCTAGGTCCGGCACACGGACCAGTGGTCTCTTTTTCCGCCACCACGGCTCTGCCGTCGATTGGCGGAATTCTCCAGGAGCTTCCGGGGATTATCGCTAAGGCAGCCGCCTGGCGAGATCTCCCCGTTCCCCCAGCTCAGGTGAGCACGTATTCGGATGACATGTCCGGGGTGTTCTCCCAGGATCAGAGGGTCAAGAGTGATCCGATCTAGCCACGCTTTCCGCCCATCCAGAAATACCAGGAGGGAGCGGCAGCGAACCCCATGGCATTGAGGGCTCCTATATCCACCTACACTCCCCTTACACGGGTAGAGGGATTAACGGATAAAGGGTTTCCGACCGTGCCTCCGCTGGAGCCGAACCTCACAACGTTTTTTGGAGATAAGCAGGCCAGCACGGTTGCCGGACAGCGACCCATGTTGACTGCCTCCAGGGATCAGTTTGTCGCCCGACAGACCGACAAGATGCACCAGTGTGCTTTCCAGGCGTCAGCGGCGGCAAACAATATTGTGTTGCTGGCAAATTCCATGGTGCGTATATCTGAGCAGTCCGACACCATGTCCTCAGTGGAGGCTGAGGAGATCGGTAAGGCGGCCAGCACTGCACTCACCCTGAGCGCGGCAGTCGCGGATTGCGACATGGGCAACTCAGGTCCACCGGTTCCTCTGGCTGCAGCAGGGAGCTATACCGGAGGGTGCAGGGAAGGAGCTGATAGAGGCTCCAATCAGTCCGGACGGATTGTTTGGACCTCAGTTCCACACCATGGTGGAGTCAATGAAGTCTGCATCGGAGAGAGCAGACGACATACGACGTCACGTCGGCTGGCATCAGCCGGTCAAACGTCCCCAGCAACAGCAGCGACAGCAGCACCCGCAGCACCTGCAACAGTCTCAGCAGGGGCAGCGCGGGCAACGGCGAGATCATCAGCGGCGCCAGAATCGCCCTTCGGCGGCTGCGGGGGCACCGTCCCATATCTCCGATCCTCCGCCACGGAGGAATCTCCAGGCGGAGAGTCAGAGAGGAACGAGGAACCCCCGCTCCTGGTCTGCTCCTCCGAGAGAACCTCCGAGGAAGCAGAGCCGAAAGTGACTTTTTGGGGGGGATGTGCGGGAAAATATTTTCAATAAAAAGGTTGAAAATTACAACAGTGTGTCTGTAGCAGCTGTTTCTCACATTTCCCCCACACTAGTCAGGCCGGCTGTTGTTGTTAATCAGTCGGTTAACACACAGCAAGGTTCGCTGCATAAGCCAGCTGTTTTTAACCTATCGGTTAACAGACAGCTGGGCTCGCCGTTTGAGCGGGCTGCCTCTGACCTGTCGGTTAGCAGGCGGCGGAGCTCGCTGCACAAGCCAGCTGTATATAACCAGGCGGTTATTAGACAGCGGGGCTTGACGTGTAAACCTGTTTCCTCTGGCCTGTCGGTTAGCAGGAAACACGGTTTTTCCTCTGTCCCAGGTGTACCTACGTCACACGGGGCTGTTATTACGCGCTGTGTGAATAGCACTGCACACACCCCTGCTCATTCCTCAGGCCGGGGTGAGATGCAGTGTGTGGAGACCCAGTCGCAGCCCTTTCGGGCGGGGCCCCCCTTGGGTTGCTTTACAAGCAACAGCGGCAAGGGCTCTGACATGGCTCGTCACCATGACTACCACGGTACAACAAAAGCAGGTTTGCCCGCTCTCGGAGCATTGCTCAGTGGCGGCGGATATGTTTGATGGACAGATGGATGAGCAGGCTGATCAGCAGAGGGTACTCTCTGCAATTTGCCTCCCCCCCCCCCGCAGTTCAATGGGATTCAGGAAACACTTCTGTTATCCCAAGAACAGTGTCTTGCGCTCCAGGCGGAGCTACAGGAGCTCCTGGTAAAAAGTGCGATTTCCAGGGTTCCTCAGGGGGAAGAAAATCGGGGGTTTTACTCCCGTTATTTTCTTGTCCCGAAAAAGACGGGGGGAATGAGACCCATCCTCGATTTGTCAGCATTCAACAGAGTGATAGTGAAAAGACCTTTTCATATGCTGACAATCAAACAGGTACTGGAGTAGGCTACGTTCACCAGGGGGACTGGTTTACGTCAATAGACCTGAAGGATGCCTACTTCCATATATCCATAATCCCGGAACACAGGAAATTCCTGCGTTTTTCATTCCAGGGGATATCGTACCAGTTCAATCGACTGCCGTTCGGATATTCCCTGGCTCCTCACACTTTTTCAAAGTGTGTGGAGACGGCGCTGGAGCCGCTACACAGAGGAGGGATGAGGGTGTTATTTTATCTGGACGACCTGCTGTTGCTGGCTCGCTCCAAGGAGGAGGCTGCGTTACAGACAATACAGCTCGTATCTCATCTGTCAAGTCTGGGTTTCATTGTCAATTGGAAAAAGAGCTGTCCTTTTCCATCCCAGGTTATCGTTTATCTGGGAGTGGAGTTGAATTCAGTCCGCATGAGAGCGCGACTCTCACAGCAGAGAGTGGAGAAAGTGACAGCTCTCCTCCGGCGCGACACACCTCACAGGGTGGTGACAGCCCTCTCCGTGATGCAGCTGCTAGGCATGATGGCAGCTGGTCACGTGGTGATCCCTCTGGGACTCCTTCACATGAGGAGAATCCAGAGGTGGTTTATTCGTCTGCATATCGACCCCGTGCGTCAGAAGAAACGCATGGTGTACGTTCCCCCTTCCGTGGGTCCGGATTTAGCCTATTGGAAAAATCCCCACGTCCTGTCAGTGGGGGTTCCCCTGGGCAGAGTGACGTCACACACCGCGGTGTTTACAGACGCTTCTCTCACAGGCTGGGGGGGAACGTGCAGGTCCCAGGCAGTGGGAGGACAGTGGCCGGCTCACATGTCCCGCCACATAGGGTGCTGGAGTTAATCTCCGTATGGAGAGTAATCCAACACTTCGCCCCGTTGCTCTTCAATCGGCATGTGTTGATTGGGACAGACAACAAAGCAGCGGCAGCATATATAAATCGCCAGGGAGGCGTACGATCAGCGCAGCTGCTGAACACAGCCAGACGGCTGCTGTGTTGGGCACAAACACACGTACTCTCTATCAGAGCGGTGTATATCCCCGGTGTGTTGAACAGAGGGGCGGACCTAATGTCCAGAGGAGGTCCTTACCAAGGGGATTGGAGCCTCCACCCCGAACTGGTCTCCCAGGTATGGAGCAGGTTCGGGAGAGCGGAGGTGGATCTGTTCGCTGCACGCGAGAACGCGCAGTGTGCCCTCTGGTTCTCCATGAGAACGCAGGACCACCCCCCCCTGGGCGTGGACGCGTTCGCACACAGGCCCAAGGGGTTGTTATACGCTTTCCCACCAGTCCCTCTGATTCCTCGGTTCCTGGACCGAGTGCAGGAGGAGAGACTGACAGCAACTTTAATAGCACCGGAACGCACGGGAGCGTCCTGGGTTCCATGCCTACGGCGGATGCTGTCAGGGAGACCATGGGAAACACCGTGGCGCAGGGACTCTCTCTCCCAGGTGGAGGGAGCGATCAGCAGTCACCCAGTATTGGGCCAACGTTTGTGGGCATGGCCCCTGAACGGGAACATTTAGAGGGGCTGGGCCTCTCTAAAAATGTTATCAGTACCATTCAGGGTTCAAGGGCGGCGTCCACCAGGGCATCCTACAAAGTCAAATGGACAGCGTTCCAGCGCTGGTGTGTAGGGAAAAGCCTGGACCCCGTTAGGTGCCCCCTGTCTCACATACTGTCGTTCCTCCAGACATTACTGGACAGAAAATTGGCTTATAGCACGATAAAAACGTACGCGGCTGCCATATCATCTTGCCACGAAGGGTTTGGTGTCAGCACGGTGTTTAGTCACCCTCTGACAACACGGTTTCTACGGGGAGTACAGAGACTCAGACCGGTGTCACGCACTTTGGCGCCTCAATGGGATTTGGCGTTGGTGTTATGCGCACTAAGTAAAGCTCCATTTGAACCTTTAGATCAGGTTCCCCTAAAGTTTTTGTCAGCCAAAGTGGCTCTGCTCTTGGCGCTGACATCAACAAAAAGGGTGAGTGAATTGTCTGCTCTATCTGTGGCTCCGTCATGTATACGAATATAAGGAGATGGTAGCTCAGCTGTTTTGCGCCCTAACCCGGCTTTTATGCCAAAGGTGATCACAAGCTCTTTTAGATCGAGAGTGATCACTTTGGATGGTTTCTTCCCTCCTCCTCACACATCGGAGGAAGAAGCCACATCTCATCTCCTATGTCCTGTACGTGCGCTGTCATGCTATATTGCACGCACAGCCACGTTGCGCAGGTCCCAGCGCCTGTTTGTGCATTACAGAGAGCGCTCAATAGGGCAGCCTCTGTCGGCACAGCGCCTGTCACACTGGTTGTGTGAAGCTGTGTCACAGGCGTATGTTTCCTCTGGGTTGGATCTCCCAGAAAACATCAAAGCGCACAGCACCAGAGGAATTTCAACCTCTAGGGCGTTGCACGGAGGAATGACGGTAGAAGACATTTGCAATGCTGCATCGTGGTCTTCCCCCTGTTCTTTTATTCGTTTTTATTTGAGGGATGTCTCCCAATCATCTCTGACACATTCAGTACTGAGTGTTCTGTCAGATTGAGTAAATGTCAGGGAATAAACGGCGTGCCCTCTCTCCTGCCTATTGGCATTTAGAGAGCTGCCCCTTTTTTTCCCTCTTTTATCGTTTAAACAAGTGGGATTGTTATCTCTACTTTTTAAACGACGGGTATTCACCTTCATTCCCTTTAAGAGAATATTCATTTGGAATAATGCTATATTTCCAGGGACTGTGATGCTCCTTTTCTTTTCGCATGGGTTATTAATTGAGTAGAGGTGTTTCTGTGCTTCTGGTAACGGACGGACCAGTGGGGCGTGGACTACATCCTGCTTCGCCCCTAACCCAATAGCGATAGCCTTAGAGGGCGAAGCCTTATACGAAATAGAACTGGGGTTACGTATTGTAACCCAGCTTCTATGAGTATAGGCGCAGCCCTCTAAGGTTCGGGCCCCACTGGCTCCGCGAATAGCTGAAGAAAAGCTGTTTGTGTGGGAGCAGTTGGACGGGCCTACTTCCTATTTATACGGAAGGGAGGCCGAAGGTGGGGCCCACGTCATAGGTGGGCGTGGATTAAGTCTGTCAGTGCTGCACACGTGCAGCGGGATTACCCAATAGCGATAGCCTTAGAGGGCTGCGCCTATACTCATAGAAGCTGGTTTACAATACGTAACCCCAGCTCTTACGTTGGGTCTGGAGTTACAAATAAATTCTGATTCATCAGTAAAGTAAAGCCTACGACCATTATTCGGAGGGAAATGCTACACTGTCATTTTTGCTAGATCAAAAATCGAAAGTTGTTTTGAATGAGTCACTAGTTGACTGGTAAGAAATTATATGAGAAGCCGCTGTGGTGCATCTGATTAAAATGCCAGAGAAGATGTATACTCCAAATGATGTTTATTGTAAATAGGAGGTGAATGCCAAGATATGTACACAAAATGTATGTGTGTTTGTTTGTATATATAGGTATGTAAAAAGGCATGTGTGTGATTGTGGTTATTTGCGTGTGCGTGTTTGCGTGTGTGTGTTTGCGTGTGTGGTTAAGTATATGAACGCACACAAAAGTCCGGTTATACAATAAAACAACAAGCTGTCTCTCCCAACGTCCACACTCAGGCACACTGTTATTTCCACTGACTACCCCCAACGCGAGCATCCCCAAACTCACTCCCTGATTGGATGCACGAGAGGAGCTATGAGGGGTGCATGCACTGGAAGCATGTCCCAAAGGCGGCAAAGTGTTCACGTGAACAGCCCGTGGCCCAAACCATCAGTCCTTCGCAACAAAAGTTGTTGGACGTTTTCGTTGTGTAAGCGAGATGGAGGAGCCAGGGCCGTCGCGTAAAAAACGTTGTGTCAGTGAGGAGAAAAGGAAGTTCCAGGAGAAATGGAGCAACACTTACTTCGTTTTACCTCAGGGGTCAGATAAAGTGATATGCCTCATCTGCAAGCAGGTGAATGCAATGCTCAAGGAGTGTAACATCAAACGCCATTATGATACCAATCATAAAATGTATGACAAGTTCATGGGCAAGGAGCGCAGAACTAAACTTGAACAACTTCAAAGAGGTTTAACTGCCCAGCAGTCAGTTTTCACAAATCTTGCAAAATCCGGTGAAGCTGTAACACAGGCTAGCTATGTGGTAGCTCACGAAATTGCCAGGCGGAGCAAGCCGTTCAGTGATGGAGAATTTGTGCGAGACTGCATTTTGAAAGTGGCTGACATTGTATGCCCTGAACAAAAGTCAAAGTTCCGTGACATAAGTTTATCGAATGACACGATGACACGACGAATCGAAGATCTGGCCAATGATCTCAAAGAGCAATTGGGACTACGTGTGGAAGGCCTAGGCAAGGGGTCCTTTTCTATAGCACTGGATGAGAGTACAGACATTTCTGATACTGCACAACTGCTGATTTTCATTCGAACGGTCACGGAGGACTTTGAAATAGGCGAGGAACTGCTAAGCATGGAGAGTATCAAAGACAGAACAAGGGGAATTGACATTTGTGATGCTGTGTGTCGTAGTCTCGATACATACAATGTGGAGCTGACATCCATGGTCGGTGTCACAACAGATGGAGCGCCAGCCATGGTCGGAAGAAAGGCGGGTGCTGTCTCTTTGTTCAGCGACAAAGTGGCCAATAACGGAGGTGAGAACCTAATCAAATATCACTGCATAATTCACCAAGAAGCCCTTGCTGCTCATACGCTTGAAATGAAACATGTCATGGACATTGTTGTCAAGACAGTGAATTTTCTAAAGTCCAGAGGTCTGAATCACCATCAATTCAAAACTTTTTTGGTGCAATCAGAGGCTGAATTTGGTGACGTCATATACTTCACTGCTGTCAGGTGGCTGAGCAGAGGTGCCACACTGAAGCGTTTTTTTTTAATTTGAGGAAAGAAATCGCTGAGTTCATACAATTAAAAGGACAAGATCTGCCACAGTTAAATGACACTGAATGTGCCTGAACACCTTTCTCAGCGATCTCAATGTGAAGCTGCAGGGCCATGGGAAGCTCATTTCTACATTGTTTGACAGCGTCAAAGCTTTCCAGCGAAAACTTCAACTACTGCAGGGACAGCTCAGAGAGGGGGATCTAACCCATTTCTCCGCCTGCAAGGTGCTCGCAGGAGAATGTGACGTTTTACATCACCTGTGTTCAGACAAGAACCACAACCTCATGGAAAAACTCCAAGAGGAATTCCACCACCGCTTCTCGGACTTCAGTGACCACGAGAAGTCATTCAACCTATTCCAAGATCCCTTGACATGTGCACCCAAAGAAGAGCCTGCAGAAATGCAGTTCGAGCTCATCGACCTGCAGGAGAGCTCTGAGGCCAGAGCAGCATATCGAGACAAGAATCTCATCGAGTTCTACAAAGGACTTTCCCCATCTACGTACCCTGCACTTCACCAACATGCCATCAGAATGGCCTCTCTGTTCGGAAGCACATACATTTGTGAGAAAACCTTCTCCACCATGGCCATCAACAAATCCAAGCTGAGATCCAGGCTGACGGATGCCCCTCTACATGCTGTCCTTCGTATAGCAACAACGGAGATGGAACCGGACATCAAAGGAATAGTAGCCAACAGAAGACAGCACCATAAATCCCATTCAAAGTAGGAAAAGTAGGTCCTCACCTCCTCTAGGGGGATCCGGGGGCATGCTCCCCCTGGAAGATTTATTTTTAAATATTGAAGTTAAATTCATCAACCTGGTGCACTTTGAGAGCAAAATGAATTTATGGATACATCTCTCAACACCCATATAAAACAGAACTGTAAACAGATTTTATTTTTCTTTATGGATATTTTACAAATCACTAATCATTTAAACTGTATTCTTGTTTTACTGTCATATAGTATTTCAAAAGTGTTTTTCATTTATTCTCATAAATGGTGACCAAAACGTTTGAGACCCACTAAGATAACTAGACTAAAGTTAACTATCTAAACGTCCCTTACCTCACTGAACTGTAGTTATCTCTCTCAGTCTGACAGGACAGAGCTCTCCCTCTCCTTGTTTTAGAAACAGCTTCTAATATCTGTTAGCGCAGTTAGCTAACCAGATGCTAACAACAACAATGCAAATAGTGAGTTTGGTAGAAATATACTATATAATAGTAAAGTTATTCAAGATGATGCCATATTTATTGAAGATTTTACATTATAAATATTCCCCAAAATTATTCAAAAGCATATTCTTCCAAACTCCTTGCTGTAGTATGACACACAGGAGACTATTGATGTGTGTGGTGAGTGTGGTAGTAATAAGCTGTATAATAGTGATTGAATATTATTGTATTCTCTTTTTTCGGAGTTGCACTTTGCAGACGGTCCCTGAGCACTCATTTCTTCTCCGGCTGCGGATAGAGACCAATGTAATGTGTCTTGCTCGGAGGATGGCGCGTATTGGCTTTTTTTGATCAAAATGTGATTGTTGTTCATTGTCAACCTTACCACGGTACTTAGGAGACGTCATTTGTGTCTGAACAACGTTTTGTTTGTCGTTACATTTATTTTGGACGAAAACTTAGCATGAGGAAAGGCATGTGTGGCGTGAGTGAGTAAGATATGGGTTAATTGCGTGACTCTCACGCTCAATGCGTGAGTGTTGGCAGCCCTGTACAAGATGGTTGCATGAATTAATCTCAACAATGCTAAGCTAAATGTGTTTGCGGTGACTCCTCTAGCCACTTGTTAGCAGCCACAAACCATGTTATCTTGTAATAACCACAGACCTTATATCCGGGATCGAACCAAGATATCATAAAAAAATTATTGAATTCCGGACAAGAGAGTTTGGTGTTAAAATGCTAACTCCTCCACGCTAACTTCCTGCAGCACTCTATTGAATGCTTGTCTTTTCTCCTTAAAAAATTGCAAAGAAGAATTCCTTAAGTATTCTATAAAACAGCCTGTCCTCCTACAAAAAACTACCATATAGGCCGATTGTTCATGCCCTTATTACGACCCAGAGACACGTTTTAAAGTGTATGTTGTTTCTTACACGACCACTAGAGGTGCTCTAGTGATCGTGTAAGAAACAACATGCTCCCGTCCCGTTCATTGCAAACGCTCCGGAGGGACGTTTATTCACAAATAACCCTCTCTGGAAAATCCTAAATTGTGGAATAGTTTGGCCATTAAAATGCTTTTTGATTCGATTTCTGGCGAGAAGTGTATATTGTACTCTTAGAATCCACGTCCAGTGGATGTGTAGGATCTATAGTTTGATAGATATTACGAAGATGATTTGAGGTCTCGCCAGGAGAACGTGTATGCAGCTTCCATGTAAAGTTAGCGTGGGTGAAAATAGTTTTTCCGGTGTCGAAGTTTTCATAATAAAACCGGATATATTCCCCTCACTGTCAAATGATTACACAGTGATATCTGCATTACTCATCCACTAAAAAACATCAGTTTATCCTTGTTAATTACACAATATTGATTGGTTTAAATTGTGTACAATGCTTTTGTGTTTTTAACCTTCGATTCAGAGAAACAAATAGTTTTTTCGGAGTTTAGACACTATAGTTTCCGAAGACACTACACTACCCAGAATCCCCAGCTATCGTTTGGGACTACAACATCCGCCTATAGCTTTACAAACCCCGTGATTAGTCATCAAGCCCTGTGATTGGATATTGGAGTGGCAGTGCGACAAGGTTACGCTGAGCGTCACAGCTCTATGAAATGGAATGGAACCGGCAGACTTTCCAAAACTGGAATTGGACACGTCCAATTCCACTACATTTATTTGAGTTACTTTGCAGATTCTGATTAATGATGTGAAATACAAACAACCCTTAAATCAGACTTTAGTTACACCTGAGTAAAATTCAGGGAAAGTGATTGTCAAGTGCCAAAATAAACTATGCAATATATTGGACGTTAAGTACTTTGTCAGACTTTATATTTATCTGTGGATAACCCCCACGTTTTTTTCTTATTCAAAAGAAGACCTTAACTTAAAGTATTCTTTAATGTTTAAATAAAGCCTTATTAATTTGTCTGTGTTGCACATCCTCCTTTTAATATCTTTGGACGTCCTGCACTAAACTGTTTTATTGTAGAGATCACTACAGTATCTTCTTGATATTTTCTATTCTATATTTCTATCATGCCTTCTACTTTCCCCCAATGTTGTATGTATGCTACTCTTAATATTGAAATGTTTTCATCAAATAAAACGTATTCAACAACAAAATTCAATAACGTGCTTTAACCACTAGGCGGTGCGGGTTAAAAAACCAGTGGTGTAGTTTATAAAACATAATAATATCAAACATAATGACTTTTAACTTTATTGTGAAATGAAAACAGAACGGTAAAGGAAAATACAGTTTCAGTCTCTCGATTTGAAGCTTATGCATTGTACCATGAACCTGTAACAGTCAACTGCATGAAGAGTTGGAAAGGTAGTAAATAATATCTTTAAAAACTACAAAAAAATCCCTTTCTATCAGCTGTGCACCGTTATGGTGTAAATATAGCCTATCTACCAATTGGATCAAATATAAAAGTCAGCCAAATTAGTGTTGGTACTGCAAGGAGACGCATTGTGTGAAAATAAGTGGAAGATGTTGTTTAATTGCTAATATATTTATGATCCACGTCACGTATTCAGTTTTGGCCGCATTTCTTACAGTTTGTCAAAAGGTGAAAAGAAAGGTGTCTCTCAGAATCGAAAGAGAAAAACCTATGGGAAAAACACAAAAGCATTGTACACAATTTAAACCAATACATGTCGTATAATTAACAAGGCTAAACTGATGTTTTTTAGTTGATGAGTACTGCAGATATCACTGTTAAATCATTTGATCATTGGTTTTATTATGAAAACGTCGAGACCGGAAATACTGTTTTCAACCCGTAACTTTACATGGAGGGTGCCGCATTCCTCAAATAATCTTCGTAATATCTATCAAACTATAGATCCTACATATCGACTGGACGTGGAATCTAAAATTACAATATACTTCTCGCTAGAAATCTAATCAAAAAGCGTTTTAATGGCCAAACTATCCTACAATTTAGGATTTTACAGAGAGGGTTATTTGTGAATAAACGACCATCTGTAACGTTTGCATTCAACGGGAGCACTAGAGGGCGAAAACTTTAAAACGTAATTATAGGACGTATTAAGCGCTTGAACAAACAACATATTTGGTCGTAATAAGGACCTGAACAATCGGCCCATTTGGTCGTATGAGTTGGAGGACTTGTTGCTATAAAACCAACATGTTTCCATCCATGATTACTTGCTAACCTAGTACATGCTGACACAGTGAAACCTATTCAGCATGTTACCGCCGACGCTATCAGTGAAGTACTGTCAAAGTATTAGAGTGTAGCGCCCAAGGAAGAGATAACAAAAAATGGGACTATAATTGAGGAAAACTGCTTCACAGCGATACTAGAGCTCAACATCTTTAGAGAAAACTTTATATCAATAAAATAAAAAGCTTATCACAAATAAGCAGTTTTCCCTTTTTAAAAAGTGCAAGGTCACAGTATTTTTGGGGGGAGGAATAAGTAAAGATAAAAAGATAATTTTGAGATTTGCATAATCAAGGTGACTCACACAATGTGCAACGTAACTACTGTACCAGTGATGAAATTGACGAAGCAAAATGCACCAAAGTCACATTCATTTCATGAAAAATAAAACCCGTCCAATTAGAATTGCGCTAATAAAGATCTGCACGTTGCATTGGGATCCACTCTGAATGTAGAAGGGCACTCGGAATGAGCAGATAAAATCACCAAGGCCAAAAGTTATTTTCTGCCCTGTTATTCAGATACTCAAATTAATTATCTGTTCCCTGGTTATTGTTACACCCTTCAACAAAGTTTCATGTAAACTGGACAAGTACTTTTTGTTATTCTGCTTAAAAAAGGAAAAACAAACCAAAAACATAACCTCCTTGGCAGAGGTATATAAAGGAATGACACGAGGCAGAACCATTGTAACCAACACAGTCTCACTCCCTGATCGTCCAAGAGCAACGCTTGGTCAGGGTCCTTTGGCGTACAGTTGGGACACACCGAGTCTCCTTCAGTTTCATAAACGGACGCAAAGAGCGTTCAACTGATTGCAATGTATTCCCATCGGCGGCGGTATTCGACGCTGAGGGAAGCACTGCATCCGTCCATTTCGGCGGCAGTTAAAGGCAATGTGAGCGTCCATTCCCATTGGATAACGGAGAATTTTACACCCGGAAGTAAGTATTCTCCTTACTGTCGACTGATTTTACAGTGATATCTGCACTACTCATCAACTCAAAAACACCAGATTATAACTGTTAATTACACAACAGTAATTGGTTTAAATTGTGTACAATGCTTTTGTGTTTTTCCCCTTCGATTCTGAGAAACAAATAGTTTTACCGGAGTTTAGGATGGCCGAAGACACTACACTACCCATAATCCTCAGCTATCGTTTGGGATGACACCAGTGTGCCAAGGTTACGCTGAGCGTCAAACAGCACTTCTAAATGGAATGAACCCCATCCACGGCACAGAACTACACATGCTGGCTATTTCTGTGTTTCGTAACATGTTCTATGGCACGTCTCTACTGGGAATTGTACTTTTAAATGACGTTTTCGTATTTTATCATAATTAGAAGTTGCCAGTATTAAACTGTGTACATGCCTGGAGGTTTAGGGGATGGGAAACACATTGGTGTTATCACATTTTAAAAATATCATTTATAAATGGGAGAAAATTGCTTGTGTCCATAATGGACAGCATTCATATACCCACATGACAGCTCAAGTCAGAAGATATTTATTTAACAGCTGGTCTTATGTCTGTGACCCCTCCTGTTGTTAATTGATAAGCCTTGAAACATGCACTTGTCAAGGTTCAGAGGCACATTTTGCAAATATGGCAGTAGTCATCGATCATCTTAAGATAAGATAAGATATACTTTATTGATCCCAAGTTGGGAAATGTTTTTGTTACAGCAGCATGTCAAATATGCAATTTATTGTTACTTTGTAATTCTACTCCACCACAATTCAGAGGTTAACCTGGTATTTTTTCTCCACTTATTTGAGTTACTTTACAGATTTGGATTAAGCCCGCGTCACACTGTCCCGAAATTGACACCCGATGGACACACGATAAAGGAAATGTTCAAATTCGGCTCTGATCGTAACAACATCGGGCCATTCGTGAGGGCATCTTAAGCCACCGCCGGTGGAGATTCTCAGGCTCCGGCAGCAACTTCGTGAGCGGCAACTTCGTAAGGCACTCGTGAGGGCATCTTGTCAAATCGTGTTATCATCTGTGCCATCGGGCATTCGCCCTCACTCTGATCGGGGCGAATGCCCGATGGCACCGATGATAACAAGATGCCCTCACGATTTTTTGTCTTACGCATCCGACCTGGTAAACTTTGCAGCCAATCTTATTTGTTACAGTGTACCGTGCACCAGGTCTTTATTCAGAATTCTTATCATAATTCTCTGAGTTTTTATCAACTTTGGTACTTAAAATAGATAAAGTAATTATCGTAGGTGACTTTAATATTCATGTTGACGATGATAAAAATAGCCTTACTGTTGCATTTAACTCTATATTAGATTATGTTGGTTTCTGTCAGAATGTAAATAAACCAACCCACTGCTATAATCACACTCTCGACCTTGTTCTGACTTATGGTATTGAAATTGAGCAACTATTAGTCGAACCGCATGATCCTGCTTTATCCGACCATTTCTTAGTAACTTTTGAAGTACTGTTACTAGACTACAAAGCATTAGTCAAAAGCTCCTGCAGCAGAAACCTATCTGTTAGTGCTATAGCCACATTTAAGGAAGAGATTCCACCAATAATTAACTCGATAGCATGTCTGCATGTAAGGGAGGAAACTTATACAAAATGTACACCACCCAAAATTGATCATGTTGTTGATAGTGCTACAGATGCGCTGCGAATAAAATTAGACTCTGTTACTCCTTTGAAAAAGAAGAAAATAAAACAACATAGATTAGCTCCATGGCATAATGCCGAAACCCGCAAAAATAAAGCAAAAGTCGAGACAACTTGAAAGGATATGGCGTTCCACTAAACTTGAAGAATCTCGTTTAATTTGGCATATTACTCTCAATGAATATAAGAAAGCACTGCGTAAAGCGAGAGCAGCCTACTACTCATTCATTAATAGATGAGAATAAGAATAATGCAAGATTTCTTTTCAGCACTGTAGCCAGGCTGACAGAGAGCCACAGCTCGATTGAACCTTCTATTCCAATAGCACTCAGTAGAAATGATTGTATGTGCTTTTTTAACGATGAAATTGTTACTCTTAGAAACAAAATTAATGACCTCTTCAGTGGCGGTGCCAGGGTATGGCTGGGGTAGGCTACAGCCATACCAAGAAATGGCTTAGCCCTACCTTAGCCCCACCATGAAAAAGTATGTTAAAGTAAGCATGTTGAGAACACGGATTGCGAAAATCTACCGGTCGTGTCCACAACACACAAACTGATCCTGCTGTAACAACAAGTGCACGTTACTGACGCAATATGGTTGAGACCATTCAGGCTTATGCTAGAGGGGTGCAAGGAATAGTCTAAGTAGTGGGGGAGTTTTATACACTAAAGGTGTGGTCATTCTCTCGCGTTATAATATCAGCGCGGCCACGGTCAGATCAAAATGCCTCCGAATGCAATTTGAACAGACCTACAGCCAATCAGAGCAACGAAACGTTGGGTCTGCTGCGTCATGCATTACTGATTCGTCACGTTCACAGTGAAAAGTCCCAAACTCGCGCAGAGTAAATTGCCGACAGACAGCAGAACTTCTAGGATTAATTGTATATTTCGGATGGTTAGATTTGTTCTTAAACGCCCTCGCATTGAGGTACAAGTCGAACAGGTGCCAGAGTCACACGACCCACCTGAAGAGTGAATAGTGAGTTTTGAATATATTTTGTAATAATGGGTCATTTTAAAAA